>NC_088797.1:339573-679147 GCF_011386835.1 Chrysemys picta bellii
TGAATGATAATTTGACTGACTGCCTGTTTTGAACATATCTGATAAGAAAAAAGTGCACTTGAATTCTTGCCTGCTGATAGCAGATTTGTTTAGGCTTTTCCTGGGTAAAATGTGAGCACAGCTGTCGGGTATGATTTGGTTTCTTCTGCTTTGGAAGAATCATCAGATGAGATGCTGAAAGCTCTGCATAGTCACCCTTGTGCTCTAGATAAAACCAGGACGTGGCCCACAGCAGTTCAAGATATTCAGTGCCAGACTGTGTATCCTTCCAGAGTTTGAGACTGTTCCATGTGACATCACATGATGATGCAGCTAGAGAATTTAATGCTTAGGAAACCTTCCAACTTCCAGAGTTTCCCTAGATTTTTTTTGGCAGGGCACTGTACCAGAGAGGTGGGAGAGATTGGGGTGAGATTGTCTGCAGAGTCTCAGCTGGCTCCTGCTGCTCTAGGTGGCACTCCTGTTGTGTCCTGTCTGCTGCATCCACTGAGAGTAGCAACAGAGAAATCTTCAAAGCAGCAGTAGTGATGAGGTGGAAAAACCTTTGCCACAGCAGCTTTGCTAAAGAGGCAGTAGGTAGGTGAAGATATTGAGACTGTCTGTTGTGGGCCAGGTGTGGGTGTGGAGATGGCATTTGAAAGTGTCATGGGGAGAGCAGGCCAGGGCAGTATCCCCTTAGAGTGAAGGTAGCTAGACTGGAAAATGGGGCAGGGTGCCTGCTGTAGTGGAGATGTGGATTTCACTGGAGAGTGCTGAGCATGAGTTGACTCGCTGAGAATCCTAATGGTCAAGGCAAAGCTTGAATAAACTCTGAATTAAAGAACATAATAGACTTGTTGCAGTACAGAAGGGAGTAAGATGCCACTTCCTGCTGTGCCCTAAGTGCCCAAAATGACTTCTTTACAATATGTATCTTGTCCTACAGTGTGTGCAGATACTGCATTTCCTCCACAAGATGGCCCTCAATTGTATTTCAGATCAGACTCGGAAGCTACATCAGTTTTTTATGTTCTCTAGATCCTGCAAGAGGATGGGAGGAGTTAAGCTGTTGCATTATATGCCTAATTGTAAGTGAATCAGGCTTGAGTTTTTTTAATTTTTTTTTCTAGCCTTGTGCTGACATCTTTGAGATTAGTGCAATGACTAAAGTGACAGGAAGCATGCTGGCTGCACCACTATTAGATGTTCTCCATTTGGCACAGGAACAAAGCCATGAGGAAAAAATGCATTGCCAACAATGTTCAGTAAAAGTAACATGAAAAGGTAGCTTGTACTAGAGACACCACCACAAAGACCTTGGGGTAGAGGAGGCCATTTTTTCAGTTGAGAAGTCAGGGAGGAACATGCTTCAACCAGACTCATCCTTCAGCTGCAGCTAGGAATGTTTCCAGGGAGACTAATTATAGGTGCAAGGAGGTGACCCTAGCACACTTCACGTTATAATTAGGCTCCCTCAAAGCATCAAGGAATTAGTGTTCACTTTCCTACAGCAAGAGGAGACTGAGTTTAGAGGGCGTAGCCTAGGCAACAGGTGCATGTGCCTTTCCCTCGGTGAGCTGACTTCCTCCTGCAGAGGCCTATGAGCAAATCATTGCCTGGTGCTAGTCTTGGAAAATGGTTTGCCTAGGACAGGTCATTCCTTTTTTAGAGGGGCAAACACATTTGTCACACTCTCCTTATCTCAGTCATGGTGTAAAAAAATAAAATAAAGGGCCAGCAACTGCCCTTCCGTTAGTAAGTGCTTCCCTAGCTGAGGAGTTGAACACTGAATCAGCTGCTGCCCAGCTTTTCTCAGGACCACTCTCCGCTGTGGAACGCGGGGTCAGGGGAGGGCGTTGAGGCCAAGGATTTTAGCACGATTGAAAGGATTTGGATGTTCTGCATCAGACTATTCACAGTTACGTGTAAGGTTTCAAAAGGCCTGAAGCCTTTTGCTTCAGGGGGTGTCTGAGCCTCCCCCCCTAGTTACTGCAGCGGGCGGGGGCGCTGCGGGGAGGCCGGGCTGACTGGGCGAGTGGAGGCAGTCTAGCCGTTGGGCCGGGGGCTCTGCTGGGCCGGGGCGGGGAGACCGGGCTGACTGGGCGAGGGGATGCAGTCTGGCCGTTGGGCCGGGGCTGAGGGCCGGGGCGGGGAGGCCGGGCTGACTGGGCGAGTGGAGGCCGGGGGCTCTGCTGGGCCGGGGAGGCCGGGCTGACTGGGCGAGTGGAGGCCGGGGGCTCTGCTGGGCCGGGGCGGGGGGGCCGGGCTGACTGGGTGAGGGGAGGCAGTCTGGCCGTTGGGCCGGGGCGGGGAGGCCGGGGCTGGGAGGCCGGGCTGACTGGGCGAGGGGAGGCAGTCTGGCCGTTGGGCCGGGGGCTCTGCTGGGGCGGGGAGGCCGGGCTGACTGGGCGAGGGGAGGCAGTCTGGCCGTTGGCCCGGTGGCTCTGCTGGGCCGGGAGGCCGGGCTGACTGGGTGAGGGGAGGCTGACTGGCCGTTGGGCCGGGGCGGGGAGGCCGGGCTGACTGGGCAAGGGGAGGCAGTCTGGCCGTTGGGCCGGGGCTGGGAGGCTGGGCCGGGGCGGGGAGGCCGGGCTGACTGGGCGAGGGGAGGCAGTCTGGCCGTTGGGCCGGGGCGGGGAGGCCGGGCTGACTGGGCGAGGGGAGGCAGTCTGGCCGTTGGGCCGGGCTGACTGGGCGAGGGGAGGCAGTCTGGCCGTTGGGCCGGGGCGGGGAGGCCGGGCTGACTGGGCGAGTGGAGCCAGTCTGGCTGTTGGGCTGGGGCGGGGAGGCCGGGCTGACTGGGCGAGGGGAGGCAGTCTGGCCGTTGGGCCGGGGGCTCTGCTGGGGCGGGGAGGCCGGGCTGACTGGGCGAGGGGAGGCAGTCTGGCCGTTGGCCCGGTGGCTCTGCTGGGCCGGGGCTGGGAGGCCGGGCTGACTGGGTGAGGGGAGGCTGACTGGCCGTTGGGCCGGGGCGGGGAGGCCGGGCTGACTGGGCAAGGGGAGGCAGTCTGGCCGTTGGGCCGGGGCTGGGAGGCTGGGCCGGGGCGGGGAGGCCGGGCTGACTGGGCGACGGGAGGCAGTCTGGCCGTTGGGCCGGGGCGGGGAGGCCGGGCTGACTGGGCGAGGGGAGGCAGTCTGGCCGTTGGGCCGGGGCGGGGAGGCCGGGCTGACTGGGCGAGGGGAGGCAGTCTGGCCGTTGGGCCGGGGCGGGGAGGCCGGGCTGACTGGGCGAGTGGAGCCAGTCTGGCTGTTGGGCTGGGGCGGGGAGGCCGGGCTGACTGGGCGAGGGGAGGCAGTCTGGCCATTGGGCCGGGGCGGGGAGGCCGGGCTGACTGGGCGAGGGGAGGCAGTCTGGCCGTTGGGCCGGGGCTGAGGGCCGGGGAGGCCGGGCTGACTGGGCGAGGGGAGGCAGTCTGGCCGTTGGCTCTGCTGGGCCGGGGCTGGGAGGCCGGGCTGACTGGGCGAGGGGAGGCAGTCTGGCCGTTGGCCCGGTGGCTCTGCTGGGCCGGGGCTGGGAGGCCGGGCTGACTGGGTGAGGGGAGGCAGTCTGGCCGTTGGGCCGGGGCTGAGGGCTGGGGCGGGGAGGCCGGGCTGACTGGGCGAGGGGAGGCCGGGGCTGAGGGCCGGGCTGACTGGGCGAGGGGAGGCAGTCTGGCCGTTGGGCCGGGGCTGAGGGCCGGGGCGGGGAGGCCGGGCTGACTGGGCGAGGGGAGGCAGTCTGGCCGTTGGGCCGGGGCTGAGGGCCGGGGCGGGGAGGCCGGGCTGACTGGGCGAGGGGAGGCCGGGGCTGAGGGCCGGGCTGACTGGGCGAGGTTTGGCAGTCTGGCCGTTGGGCCGGTGGCTCTGCTGGGCCGGGGCGGGGAGCCGGGCTGACTGGGCGAGGGGAGGCAGTCTGGCCGTTGGGGCGGGGAGGCCGGGCTGACTGGGCGAGGGGAGGCCGGGGCTGAGGGCCGGGGCGGGGAGGCCGGGCTGACTGGGCGAGGGGAGCCAGTCTGGCCGTTGGCCCGGGGCGGGGAGGCCGGGCTGACTGGGCGAGGGGAGGCAGTCTGGCCGTTGGGCCGGGGCGGGGCGGGGAGGCCGGGCTGACTGGGCGAGGGGAGGCAGTCTGGCCGTTGGGCCGGGGCGGGGAGGCCGGGTCTCCGCGCGAGCCGGGAGAGAGGCTGGGGGCGTTTCTCAGTGCAGCAGTCACGTGAGTTCGGCCGCTGCATCACCGCAGCGCTGGGCGGCTCCCAGGGCCTCGGGCTCGCGGCGGCGCCGCAGACCAGCGCGTGACCTGCCGCCAGGCCCGGCACAGCCGTGCGCCCTACGGGAGCCCCCAGGGGGCATTCCTCGGGTGGCGCGGCCCCCCTTCCCCGGCTGGGCGGGAGGCTGCGTGCGCGTGCCCTGCGAGCGCCTGGACTCCGGTTCGCAAGCAGCCCCACCCCTTCTGTCTGCCACGTGTCCTGAGGCGGGAGTTACACCCCAGCAGAGAGGCGCCCCCACGTGGTGCAAGCGGCGCCGAACCAATCATAGGCCGGCTCCGCCCCTGGTCACGTAGAGCGGCTAACTCCATGCACAACGCCGATATTTGTCCCTAACTGACAGGAGGATCGACCAACCAGAGCATCTTTTCAAGACGGCCTGATACACCCCATAGCCAATAGGAGCCGCCCTCGAAGTTGCAGCGGGGCTCCTGTACTAGCCGTAAGGAAGCCGCTCGCGCGTCTTCTCTGACGTCACTACTCCCTTCGCAGTGGCAGCTTGGGACACCAATAGGAAGCCGCCTCTGTGGCGAGAGCGCCTGGGCGGGCCAACTGTAGCCAATGTGATGTGGACATGGGCGTGGCCTGCTCGATCAGGGGCCAATCGAAAGTGTGAATAGGTGAGGCTCGAAGGGGTGCTGCTGCCAGTATATGGTTGAAATGGGTGGGGCCAGGCGACGGTGCAGCCAATGGGGAGAGGCAGTGGGCGTGTCCGGATAGCCCCTGGCGCCAGCGCTGGGGCGCCCCGTGCGCTCAGTGCTGTTTCCGCCAGGCCCGTGGAAGAAGCGCAGCCAGTGGTGCTGAGGGGGAGGGGCCGAGGCTGCCGCCGCCGCAGAGGGTCTCGGTCCCGTCTGCTGCCCAGGAAACGCCGTGGCGCCGAGCCGGGCCTAGTGGCGCGCGGGGGCCCGGGCAACGGGCCGGCCAGGTAGGGGGCGGGCTCTGGGGGAAGGGAGCCCCGGGGCGTCCCGCGGGGTGACGGGCCCGCGGCCTGCGTCCCCGGCAGCACCTCACGGGTGCCGGCCGGCTGCAGCCGCTCCCTACCTGCCTCTCTCGCCGCCGCTCGCTGCCTGGTCTCCGTTCCCCGGGGACTGCGCGAGAGGAACTCGGCGCTGGGCAGGACGAGGCGGGGACGGCGCACGGGGCCCTTGCAGCCGGGCCTGGGATGGGAAGGGCCGCGGGGGACCCGCAGCCTAGCCGGGGGGGCGGGCGGACGTGTCCGCGGGATCCCTATCCGAGTCTGAGGGGACCGAGTGGGGCGGGGGCTGGCCGAGCCCCGGGGGGGGACACGCGCCCTTGGGGGGGTGGAAACGAATGCGTGGGGGGAGCCCTGGCTAAGCCCCGAGGAGGGTGGGGGAACAAGTGGGAGGAGTGTCTCGTCTGGATGTGGGGAGGTGTTTGTACAGATGGGAGCCCCAGCCAGGGTATTGGGGACTACCCAGCTCTGGGGGTGGTGAGGACGGGGACTCCTAGCTAATTGCCAGAGGGAATCATGGCGTTTCTCCTCAGTGTGTGCATCTGCCTGTCTTGGGAGGGCAGAGTTGTGGCTATCATGGTAGAGAGAGAGTTAGATTCTGATTAATTCAGTTTGTTTTGGTTCCCAGGCAAGTCTGTGTGTGGGTGGTGGTCGGTACAGTGGAGCTTTGTCAGTTGCCTTTGCGCTGCTTGTAGAGAGGAGAGGGGAAAGTCACTATTGTGGGAAAGCCCCCTTTTGTGCTAATCACTTCCACTCCAAGATTATTGCTTCACAGGAATGAGAGGATCACCCTCTGTCTTGAAGCAGCTTGCTCTGGGCTGCTGTTTCCTTTCCTGTCCCTGCTGTCAGCTCTGAGCTGCTGGTCCCTTCAGGGTATGGGGGAGGAGGTGTTTGACCTGCATTTTCTGCTTTCTCATGGTGCCTGTACAGTGTGCTCACTAATAATCCTCTCCTCTTTTCTTGCCTTGTGCTGGAGGCTGCAGCACGGATTTTCCTGCATTTGGTTGTCTGTCGTGTTTCTCCTGCTGGGTGGATTCCCAGCCTCCCTACCTGGCTGTTTAGGCTCAGGACCTAACTAAAACACAGTTCATGTTTTTAACAGCATACAGCTGTGACAAGGTCACCTGTGTCTCCAGCAGCTCGTCCTTGGATGCCAATGGCCTACTGTTCAAACAGAGCTCCTTTGTTGTATGTCATATGTCTTGTAAAATGTTGGGCTTGGCTCTCTAAGCTGGAAAGTGGCTCTGGGAAGAACTTCACGTTCCTGTTCCCTGACAGAAGGAAGGAACTGAGATGTGGTTCCTTGTGCTTCTAAGCAGGGAAAATTGATGTAATGAAGGGGATTCTCAACAGGCAGCAGATAGTCTGTTGTGCAGAGGGGTCCTGGGATTTTATTGTACAGTGATTAAAATATACCATTGGGATTCTTCCAGCTCTCTGCAGAGGCCAATGATGCTTTAAGGAGATAATAGCTCTTTGCAGGCCTTGCAGTGGCCTCCTGCAGTCTCTCTCTGTCCCATTATGTAATTGGTGTGTTTAAGGTTCACTCAGGCAGAGGTTGTGGGCAGGAGAGTGAATTAATATTATCTTGTGGGGGATGGGACTATTGTTGCAAAAACCATGATTTTGGCAGCATTATTATTTTTTTTAATTCCAAATTGACACTTTGGAGGTGCTGCTGTTAAAAGCGAAAATCTAAGGCTAGACAAAGAGTTCAGTATTTCCTTAATAGGGAGTAGGAGTTTCCCTTTTCACCTATGAAGGAGGTACTAGGAATTTTTCTGTAACTGGCCCAGGAAGTCATTTTGTTTCCAGCCTTCTGGCTTGAAGCACAAAGGTGAAGGAAGTAAGGAGGGTGTTGCTTTGCTGTGGATCCTGTGGGTAAGTGTTCAAGGCAGTGACAGCAGCTGCAGTTGGCTCGGGAGCTCTGGTTGCTACGTGAGAAGCTTCAGTAGTGTTGGCTGCTGTCTCCAGGGAAGGACAGCAGAGCAGCCTCCATTAGTACTGTGCTTAGGAGATGGCTGGTTCCTGTTAGGAGAAAGGGCTTTGCTTTTGCATCCACAGCTCTGAAGCAGAAGTGTGTAAATCTTGCTCCAGATGGATAAAACTACAGGCTGGATTTCATTGTTTGGTTCATAGAATTGCACTAGGATGTGGGCTGGAAACCCTGAGCTGGCTTTTTTAGTTGTTTCCACTCTGTTCAAAACTAGTTTCCACTTTGTTGTAGCTGTGTTGGTCCCAGGATATGAGACACACAAGGTGGGTGAAGTAATATCTTTTATTTCACCAACAGAAGTTGGTCCAATAAGAGACAAGCTTTTGTGCTCCAGAGAACTGAAGAGTTCGATGGAGCTTGAAAGTTGTCTAGTAAAAGGTATTACCTCACCCATCTTGTCTCTCTCTATGCAAAATTAGGACAGTGAGAATTGATATTCTTTTCCTATAGCAAGAGAGACAGTTGTAGCCTTGGATCTGGGACTGCAATCTACATCTGACTCCAGTCTCCTTTCCAGTTAGTCATACAGCCAGATGCTTTCCTTATTGTTCGTATGTCTCCTTCCTCCCCTTCCATCGGCTGGGCCCCATTTGCCTTATTGACTGGAATTTCTGCTGTGTGCAGTGGGTGTGTGCTGCAGACACCAGCCTGCTGCTGCTGAGAGGGGATTTTCCATTCACAGAGCAGAGAACAGTCAAAATAGTGGCCCAGCTCAACTTTGGAACTAACAACAAAACACAGGCTAAAGAACTTTCCCCCTTTTGCTGTACCCGCACAGCAAAATGTAAAGCATATAGCCTCTTCTGCAGTTGGATGCCTACCAAAAGATGTAGGAAATACTTTCCCTCGGTTACTGAGCCATTTTCCCTGCTGTAGATAGTGAAATATATGGCAAATGCCACCTCTGCAAACATGTCACTCTGCCTCCAACGTTTAATTTAGCAACAATTTGCAGGATCTGTGGCAAAGGGCCATTTTTGCCACGACTGTGTATTGTGTGAAGAGCAGCTGGCAGGCACCACACTGCAGTGGACTGTCTAATTGGTTTTAATAGAGATTTCCTTTTTAGGAGAAATAATTGACTTTTAAAAAACTATTTAAATCTAACTACTCTACTTTTTGAGATACATCTTGTGTTGGACCTTGTCTGTACCATGTTGAATAAGCGATAAAAATATATCCCCAATTAAAAATATATTTTAAAAATTAGTACATCTGAAAACTTGAAATTTGTATACATAATTCATGTAACAAAATGATAAAGCAATATGTAAAACAAGTGTACCCAAGTGTTTGAAAACAGTCATAGTCTTTGCAAACACCCATCTGGTTTGTGCTAACAAAATATAACTACTAGGCTTTTTTCATAAAATATCATGTATGTTTGTAGTTTTCTGATTAACTGTACATTTTATCTGAACTAATGTTTGTAATAAATTTGCTCAGGAATCATTTTCTTATTCCAAAACAATATAATTGGTGCACAACATCTTATATTTGAGATGTAGATTCCACAGTATTTTAGAAAGTAAACTTAGAGTAATCTCTACACGTACAACTGAAATGCAGCCACCTTGTGGGTGGAACGTGGCAGTTATTTAATAGTACACTACAACAGGACAGCAGTAATTACCCGATTTAGAATTTCGCCAGGGCACTAGGTCTGTCTTCCTTGCTCGTGTAAAAAGTATGAAGGGATCTTCACTAGTTGCAAGTCAGCCTTTATTTTGCAGTGCCCCCAACACAATAAATGGGGCATTAATTCACTGCTGACTCAGTGGGAAGACCTAACTGACAACACTTTCTAGACCACCTTGGGATTTGTTGGAGTTGTCCTGACCTGAATGTAATACTGATTAGCTTATGATATCTGAGATTACAGTCCAAGATGGCATGACCACATTTTACATATACTTAGCTGTCATTTGCAGCCAACTTTCATTTTGAGAGGCATTGTTTTCATTCAAGCTAAGTTAGAAAAAAGCTCATTAGTGCAATATTAAAGAGATACTGTTGGATCAGATTTCACCCTGTTTATGCTCTTTAAAAACAAACCCTTAGAAAATTTCAGATTAGTAGAAATATTACATGAAATATACAAGTATTTCCAGTGGAAACAGGTTTTTTTAAAATACAAACATTCCCCTGCACTTTCTGTAGCTGAAATACTGGGGTTTAGTGCATGATAACCGGAAAATGAAATTGACAGACTGACTTGTCTGTCTTTAGTGTCCCAGCTGAGAGAAATGCAGCAAGTCAGCTTTTTTAAAAAATATTTAATTTTTTAATGTGATAGTAGACAAAAATGTGGATTTTAAATATCTTGAACTGTGTTCCTTTAAGGCACTGTGGTAATACAAACGTAACAAATGCACAAAGTTCAGGAAATTCAAAAGTCAAGGTTCACAAAAAGTTATTCTGCTCCTGTGCATGCACATTGGACTCATTCTTTGAGTTGTTAAATGCGTAACTTAATATATGTAAAATATGCTAATGAAATATTAAGGTTATAAGTTTTTAGTATACAAATCAGGATACAAGTATGAAGGTTTTTATAGTAATAACATAATCCGTATTGTGAGCAAGTAATGAATATATATTTAAATAAATACACATGTGATATGGGCAAATGAAGATTAATATGAAAACCTTAACAGTTCTGTCTTCACTTATTCACCATTAAATAAACATATTACATTAACAACTTTTGTATTTAATTTTTTGGTCTTTTACATATGATTATTAGGCTAATATAGACTTTAAAGTTCATGCTTCGTTTAAAGGAATAGGATGTGGCAGCAGTTAGTTTGTAGCACCTTTGCTGCTTGTTATTTCATTTGTAGATAGTACAGGTCTGGGGTAATATGACAATGACACTGTTTACATCAGAAAGTATCTTGACAGTGGGAAAAGGGAACTTTTATAAAATGAAATTAGAATTTGCAGGTAACTGGAATGCAGCAAAAATTAGACACCTAGAAATTGTGGAATCTACAATTTTTCATGTCTTCAGTTTTCTCCTTTCCTTGCTGAAGTTGCTGTTTTGCAGGAATTTGCTCTTTCAGTGGCACTTTTCCAGTATTCCTACAGCAAGTCTTCCTAGCAGCAGCTCCTGTCCCTACTGAGCAGGGAGACTATGCAGTTTGCCTGGCCTCCTCACTGAGCTACAAAGGGGTGGGGCTTATTAAGCTGCTGAAATTTTAGCTAATTCCCACTGAGCATACTGAAGAAACAATTTTTCAGCTGCTCCCAGTTTCTAATTTTTTTCTGTAATTATCAAAGATACATTCTTCCTCTCGGAGGATGAACTGTGTGGCAAGTCTGGAGATTTTTTTGTTCAGCCAATTTTCAGTTACTGGAGTAGGGTTATAATTTTCCTTTACTTTTGAAAGTGGCTAAAGGGATTTTTTTTAAAACTTCTTATAAGGGCTGAGATCAAGATTGAAAAGGTATAGCCTCCAAAGGAGAAATTTGCAGAAAGTGAAAACAAGTTACATTGGAAATTTGTACATAACTTTATCACTAACATTTGCAGCTGTGAACCTTATAGTTCTAGTGAACATTGTTCTGGAAATCATAAATATACAAAAATCCTGAAATTCTAAGCTTAAGTACTTAGATTTAGTGGTTCATAACTTGGAGCGGGATGGATGGTCCAGTGGTTAGGGTACTGGGAAACCTGCATTCATTTCCCTGCTCTCTAAAATCTTCCTGTGTGACCTTGGACAAGTCACTTAGTCTCTGTGCTGTCATTTCCCAGCTATAAAATGAAGATGACGATGCTTCCCTACCTCACAGGGTGTTGAGAGAATAAGTACATTAAGGTCTGTGAAGTGCTTTGAGATCTATGGATGAAAACCAATATAACACATGGGCATTATTATTATTACTTGGAAGGGCTATGTTTGAACAAAGCTGGTATTTCACTCTCTCTCTCACTCACACACACAAAAGCAGCTTAAAAAGTAAAACGTTGTTTACCCACCTAACTCCGAACTAGCTGAACTGATTCTTTTTTTCTCACTTAAAAACAAAATCTTTTGGGTTGAGAAAATCTGTGAGAAATTTTATCCCTTAAAGAATTTTAAGAAAACTATGGATTGAAAAGGCGTTTAGAATGGAACACCCCATATCACCCTTAGTGTGTTTATAGTCAGAAGAGTGACTGAAAATGGCACCACTTTACCCGTTGTGAACTGATGTTTTGTTTGTCTTGGCTGCTATGCTAACTTACTGGTTCAAACAAGCTTAATTCCCGTTGACCCTGCAGAGCTCATACCACTCAAGGAGAGTGAGCGATGTTCTCTTCTGTCTTGGGTATCAACAGGATTGCAATATTTTACCTGTTATGTCAGTGGCAGAGGAAATAGTTTGGAGTGCTGGTGCTAAGATAATCCTTTTTTGTCTTTTAAAGTGAACCAATTTGGTATGCAGGTCTCTGCTAAAGAATGAATATGAAATCACATATATAACCGTGCTTTTTAACTAGAGCATATCTATTGATACCACAGGACAAAATCAAGTTTAAGGAGGAACTTGGAGTTTTTCTTTACTTTTTTTTTTTTTTTTTTTTTGCACAGACTTCCAGTGTTGCAAAAATTAATTTGACATTTGAGTTCCTTATGTATTGTATGAAAATGTCTTATTCTTTTGTTGAATGAGCAAAACCTATTTTATTAAATTTTGAATGCCTTTGGAACTAAACTTGCAGTTCATATATTAAACAGTAAGCTCATCTCAACCTTAAATATGGTGGTGTTGCTTCCCCTTTGTGATGTTGTTTTTAATACTTTGTCATTTAAATTAATGAAACAGTATCGGAGTTCTGTAATGACCAAAGTATGCCTTTAAATCACTATGGCTTTTAACCAAAGACACTGCTTAGTGAATAAGTTTCTACTTTGTTTTCAAGGTTTTGAGTTCAGATCCTGTAAAGTTGCACTTAATAATGTTTCCAATAATGTGATTGTAGATTAATTTTTAGTATTGCAATAAGTGTGATCCACTACGTTCTGCTATACTTAAAAAATAAAAGAAAAAGTTTACCGTAGCTATATCTTTAGGAAAAGGTTACATGTTTAAATGGGCAAGTTAAGTAGGATGTAGGATGTGGTTGGAATTCACTTGGCTTCCCATGTGCAATTCAAAGCATCTTTGTAGATTTATGAATTCTAAGGGTGCAGGGGATGTGGTTAGGGTGCTTCACTGGGGCTGAAGTGGTGTGGTTATTTGGCTCTGCCACAGTCTCCCTTGTAACTTTGGGCTAACAGTCTGCATTTGACTTCCTCATGTAAAATGGAGGTAATGCTTCCTATCTTCCTCCTTGCTTGTCCTGTGTTTAGGTTGTAAGCTCTTCAGGACAGGGACTGTTACTATGTGTATTTACAGGGCCTCCCACAATGGAGGTTCAATGTCAGTTGGGGCCTCAAGATGGTGGTGTAATAAAAATTCTTGATTAACTTGAGTTTTAAAATGGAAAAACCTCTTAAATATTTTTAGAAAAAGTAAATATAAAATTTTACTGATCTGCACACCCCATAATTTGCACACATAAGGCAGTCTCTCCCTGTTTCTCACAAGACTTAATAGCAGGGAACTGCAGTGATGTCTCATTACTTCTGTAAAATATATTACAAAATATTCTTTAGTACAATATACTGTATGGTAAACAAAACTAAATACTTCTCAAATAAAACAGTACATTTTGTGATGGATTATCCCTTTTTTACTCAGAAATTAGCTAATTCCTTATTTCACAGTGACTTTTGCAGTCATAATCTCTGTTTTGATTGTAAAATATCAAAGCACTATAGAAAATTGTGAATTACTGGGGCTCTACTATCATATAGTCACATTTATGCATAGAAATAAATTAGTAAGAAGTCAGGATTATAGATATCTTCTAGATACCTTTGCTGGAAAGGACTTTTCTGTAAAATAAGAGTATGGCTGAACCCAAGGAAGCTGCATTGGAAATTTGTTAGGGGCCCACCTCTAACTTTTGTATATGATAGTGTATTGAAGCTGCTTGTGTTTAATGTGGAGAGGTGGCCTATCCAGACTACAGATCCTGGCATGCAGTGCTCCAGTCAGGCATCTTATTATTGCATGCTGGGACTTGTAGTCTCTATAGATAAACACAGCCATTTGGCCATATTGTGTTACTCAGGCATTACCCTGGGCTGGAATTAAGTTATTTACAGCTTTAAACATGGCCTGCAAGATCGGCAAGTGCACTTGCTGCTTTATAACAGCAGTGTGGAGCATAGATGTCACCTATTATGACAGGCAAAGGCACCTAATCAATTTTGGTGGTGAACTAACTGCTGCAGTCCTATGGAAAACTTTCAAGGGTAGCTCCAAATAAACCATGTCACACTAATCTCACCAGTTAATCATCATAATCTGGATTGCAGTTTGCCATCTGCTCATAAAAGTTGCAGCTTCTCAGTTTGGTGCTGGATCTGCTGTTGGTATGTGCGTGGGGTATCCAGTCTGCTGTTAGATGACCTCTAGAGCTGCTGTCACTTCACAGGATCTTGTCTGTTAGACTCTATGGTCATGGGTGCTATAGGAAAACCTGAGTGCTGCAATCCAGCACCATATGGCAAAATGCGGTTTGTGATGACTCTGATAAGCAGGGGAGCACAACTCCCCCATCAGCGCCCTCCCCACTACACTGCTCTTTCCCCTGGCTGGGTAGGAGGAAGGGCTTGAACCAAGATTTGAGTGAGCTGTCTGCAGGGTGGCCCGATATTTAACCCTTTGTCCCGCGTCCCAATCAATGTACGATCAGGACGCCATTTGTCCCGATATTCAGGTAAGGAGGCAAGTGGGAGGGAGGTGCTCCAGGGTTGGAGCACCCACAGGGAAAAATTGCAGCCAAGCTCCCCCCTCCCACGAGTATGCTGCATCCCCGCTCCTCCCCCCTCCGAGCACTTCTCGCTGCCTATCAGCTGTTTGGCGGCACTTAGCACTTTCCAGGAGGGAGAGGAGAAGAGGTGAAAAAGAGGCAGGGGTGGGGACTTGGGGGAAGAGGATGGAGCGAGGGTGGATGTTTGGGCAGGAAGAGGCGGGGGGTGGGTGAGCACCCACCTGGCAGAGGGGAAGTTGGTGCCCCAGGGGCGAGTGGCGGGCGGGGAGGGTGGAGAAGCGGGCGGGGTGAGGTGGTGAGCGGTGGGTGTGGGGACTGAGGAAGGACACAGCAAGCCAGGAGGGGGCCGGGAGATAAGGAAGGGCGTGGTGGGGGGGTGGCTGAGCGGGGAGGGGGCGGGACCTGGGTCAGAGTGGGGGTGGAGCCTAGGTGGACTGTGGGCGGGGCTGACGGCAACCCAATGTGTCCTGATGTTTCAGTGTTGTGATCTGGTCACCCTAGCTGTCTGGGAAGCAGGAGCCAGCCGTGTTAGTTAGGAGCTGCTGAGAAGCACTCCAGGAATTATGCATAGAGCCACCTGTGGAACATGCTGGGACTGCTGGGCATTACAGCTGGGTGCAGGTCTGCATGGGACTCGGCGGTGAGCTGTAGCACTTGGGCAGGGAGCCAGTGCAGTGGGAACCTGTTGAGAGAAATACCACGGAGTCTGGCCTGGAGACCTGCAAGCTTCTATTGGTTTGACTAGAAACTGAACTGGAGAGGGCCCCCAGGCACTGGGCCCCAAGCGCCCTAATCCTTGATTGGACTGCCCTTGGGGCGCACACAAGAACCACTGTGGCTCGTTTTGAAGTGTACCTGTTTAAGCCTCTACACCTATGGTATTTGCAACCTATCCCTTTTCTGCCCCCTCCCGCTCCCCCAGGAAAGTATCTGCTCCTTTAGCCATGTGTCTGAATGGTTGTTTGAACCTACCAGGGCTAGCACCAGCAAGGCCTAGCTGCTGAAGTACTTACAGTGCTTGCCTCTGAATTGTGGTATATCTGGCACGCTCTTGCTACCTTGGGGGTTTAGTGTACTCCAGCACTGAGCAGCTATGATTACAAGATCTTGACATCTAATGATTCAGCTGAGGCTTGGGTCTTTCTTCGGTTGGCAGTGTGCCACCAGAAGGTGACCGATTCCATTGAGTACTAAGAGTGTTCTTTTTCTGTTCCTCTTTTCAGCAAGAGAAACTTTGCCTGAGTTTTCAAGGGAACAGTGAAACTACCTCTAACACAAAATGTTGTTAAATACACAAAGGGAAGACACTGGAAAAACAAATATTTTTTTCCTTTAAATTTCATTTTTAGTAACGATAGACATGTTAAGTATAGTAGGTACAAGATTTCCAGACATGGAATTTAAGTTGATAGGATCCCTTGACTTACTTATGAAGTTTATCATTTGTTGGCTCTGCTAGAAAAGTGGTGGCTGTCATTTTTTCTAGATTAGTTCCCAATGTACTTTGAGCATAGGACAGATTAGTAAAGGAGCTGTAAACATTTGAGCAGAGAGGCTCCAGAAGCTGACATGGGACTGCCTTTTGGTGGATTCTAATTGGCTACTGGAGGTCTGGTATGGTCCTTGATTACGGTTCCGTTTAAAACACCTTCACCTGGCAATTAAAGTCTGCAGAAAGATAAATTACCAAATAACTGCTCACATAAACCACCATAATACTTAACAGTAAAACCAACATGCACTATAATCCCTATCTCACAGCCCTATATTCCTGACCCTTCCCTAAATGTGTGTGGGTAAAAAGACGGGCATTAAAGCATCCCCGGAAAGTTAACCAATCTGGTCTTTGGCATGCCAAGAAGTGGTAGTGCATTCCAGCGTCATTGGCCCCCCTCACAGAATATTTCCTGCCACTACCCTCCCTTGATCTTTAAATCGGGGCTGTTAGTTTGAGTGCCTCTGGTTGCAGCTATAGTGGCATTGCACGTAGAGATTGGGTCTTTTGAATAACTCACAAGACATGGAAGTGGCTGCATATTAGATGACCTTCGAGACCACTGCTGATTCAGGGCTTTTGACATTGGGAATGTTGTCTGCAGATAAAACCACTAGGTACTCTGGGTAGAGTACTTGTAGTTTTCAGCTAGATCCCACCAGCTGCTGACCATTTCACTTGAGCTAATCAGTCTCAGGAAAGGAATCAAATCTGAAACTCAATGGTGTCGCTCTAACGCAAGAGTTTGAGGGTTGACTCCCTTTTTCCATGCACTTATAGGTTCACTTCTCTTTACTGTCAGGGTGTGAGAACCAGTGCAACATGCTGAAGGAATTATGCCATCAGAGTTTTTGGGCAAGATGGCAGACAAACCAAAAAATGGCCTTGATGTATATTCCAAAAGTGATGACAAATTGACAATCTCTTTTAGAACAAGCATAAATGCTCTTTGATTTTAGGAAGAGGCTTTTAGACAAGGGTAGTGTGTGAGGTTAAGAAATAAAAATGTACCTTGAGTAACCTGAGCTGCTGCAGGATGTCATTAGAAGTGAAAATTTTTGATTTAGGCCTTGTTTATATGAGAAAATTCACACTGTTTAAATAGAATTAAAATCTATTTAGCTAAGCCAGTCAAAACCCTCTTTATTGACAACTTAAACTACACCTCTACTTCGATATAACGCCGTCCTCGGGAGCCAAAAAATCTTACTGCGTTATAGGTGAAACCGCGTAATATCGAACTTGCTTTGATCCACTGGAGTGCGCAGCCCTGCCCCCGCCGCAGCGCTGCTTTACCGCGTTATATCCGAATTCATGTTATATCGGGCCATGTTATATCGGGATAGAGGTGTAGTTTAGCCAATGCTTAAACTGGTTTAGCTTCTGTCAGTGAATTATCAAATTACCAGACTGATTTAAGCAAAGGTTAAACTGGTTTAAATGTCTCTGTTGGACTTTGCATCAGTTTATAGAGATTGCTTTAAAATCCATTTAGTTAAAGCAGTGCAACATTTCTCTTAATATACTTAGTTGTTATACAGTGCTTTTCACTAGTAGCTCACAAAACGGTCAGTGTCACTGTCCCCATTTTACACATGGAGAAACGTTGGCAAAGAGAGGGGAAGTGACTTGCCCAAGGTCATCCAGCGGGCCAGTAGCAGAGCCAGGAATATAATTAAGGTCTCCTGAATCCAAGTCTGGGGCTCTGTTTACCACAGAACTTCCCATTTAAACTCCTATGACTTATTTAGACTGCCTTAGACTTCTCTGCCGCCTCTATGCTGAACAAGTAGAATGTTAGTATTGGCCTGTGTAGCTGGTATGTTACAGAGCTTCCACACTTGATTCATCACTATGGCTGCATACAGCAGTATAGTAAAACGATGCAAGGACACTGCCCTCTGTGACCCTCTACCAGAGTTCCTGGCACAATTGCTATGAGCAGTGGCTGGTGTACTGTGGGACAGTAGTAGGTATAATTGTATTGTGTGAGCTAATTTGCCAGTTGTTGGGTACACTAGTACCGTAATATTACAAGATGGGCTCAAAACAATTATTTAGACTTGCAGGCATAAGGGCTAACAAATGGTATTAAGCTCCCCTTAGAATATGTGTAGCAAACTTCTGTGTAGATGCTTAGCGTTCTAGAGTCTAGTAACATTTAGTATGCCATAATTCACCAGTAACTTCCCACTGTGCTAAAATCCTAGGTTCTGAGATTTCTCCTTTTTTCATCTGTAGGGAAATGAACTCAGCCCTTAGTTCGCTAGTGTGTGGAATTTCCTTTGACTAAAAGCTGCTGTTCTGGGTATTCTCTATAGTATTTGTGCTGGGGAAAATTCAATATCTCTGTAGCTGTTTGAAAGGGGATGGAGGGCATAAAGGAAATAGTACACCTCAGGAAATGCTGGCTTTAGAGATTTGTCCTTTCTCTAGAATGCAGTTTCCAGTCTTGTAGCAGCTGAAATCTCTAACTGTGACATGGTCATCTTCCTTTACCTTGTGTAGAATGCTTCTAATCTACACAGTAAATCACCTCCCTCCTGGACTAAAGCAATGTCTGGTGAAAACTGCTTACCTGAGACTGTAGCTGACAGCCCATCTCCATCATGATGCCAGACCTGATTATTCATGTGATGCCTCTGCTTTTGCACCCTGGTCCGCATGCCCCCCAGGTTGAGAGGCTTCCAGCTATTGTCAAAAGGGGTGCAGTCTGTGATCTGAAGCAGGAGTGAGAGCGAATGTGTGGAGGGGACTACAAACACTTGTCTACACATAAAAGTTACTGTAGCAGTATAATTAAAGTGGAACAACCCCCCTAGTTTGGACTCAGTTGTATTGATTTCAAGCTGCTTCATACCATTATACCTATTCCTGTATGGGAAGGGCACTAACTGTTCCAGTGTGTCATCTTCACACCAGTATAACTCTGTTCACATTCGGGCTTTTGCCCGTGTAATTGCTAGGGGAAAAAAATCACCCCTAGCTGAAATAGTTATCAGTAAAACTTCTAAGTATAGACCAGGCCTAAGAAGTAGAAAAATATGCTTGCTTCAATCACAAGTTACTGTGCTAGATGTAGGAATGACTGTGTAAAAATCTCTTGCCTGTGTTATGCAGGAGGTCAGGTGATGATCATAATGGTCACTTCTGGCCCTCAAATATGTAACATTTGTGCAGTCTGAGGCCCCAGGAAAGGGGATGGAGGTGAGGATGCACTTAGGGCCCCAGGAAAGGAGATGGGAGTTAAAAACTAGTAGAGGCAGGGTTGTGTTTGCTTTGGGGCACTGGATGGGGAGGGCAGAAGTTAGAGGGGAGAACAGGACACATATTGAGTCCCGGGGATGTGGGTGGGGAGTGATGGTAGAGAAAGCTGTGTGTGCAATGAGACCCCAGGTACGCAGTTTCTCTGTTAAGATTCTAAGAATAGCTAATTTCCATACTCAGATTTAAGATTAAGAGTCTGATGGGTGAATGGCCTCCCCATGTTCAAAATTAAAATGCAAAACTCATCTCTTCCTTGTGGCTTTCCCTCAGTAGTTGGTTCTGTCTGTCTCTTCTATAAAAAAGCTATTCCTCCTATGGGCTGAGAATGAAAAGAGAAAGAAGAGTCCAATTTTTAAATACTTGAGTGACATTCAGATGTATAGAACTAGAAAAATCAACAAATATCTGTGGTTTTTTTTGTTTTTTTTTTAAAACAACCCAAGACATGAATGCAAAGTTAAGGTTAAATCTTATGTCCCATAACTTCTGAAAACATGAAAATGCACAGTTAAGTTGGCTCCAACAACCTCAACTGGAAACCAGTAATGATTCATTGAGGACAATCAGAAACTTTGGCACAAATTTAATCATCCATAATATATGTAAATTTCATCAGGAAACAAGGGTCGCGCAACTCTCTGGTTGTCAAGTTTTACAAAAAGACGCTCTTTCCCCACATAACAGTTATTTGTCCAATGCTTGAGATTACAAGTTTGGTTGATAAAGGTAATAGTGTTGATATAATATACATAGACTTCTGTAAGGTGTTTGACTTGCGTACCCTACAACATTTTGATTTAAAAAAAAAGTGAACAATATAAAATTAACATGGCACATAAGTTGGCTAATTGGTAGTTCTCAAACTATAATTGTAAACGGGGAATCATCATTGAATGGGTGTTTCCCCAGTGGGATCCCAGAAAGATCAGTTCTTGGCCCTACTCTAATTAATATTGTACCAATGGCCTGGAAGAAAACATAAAAGCATCACTGATAAAGTTTGCAGATGACACAAAAAGTGAAGAGGACGACTCACTGGTACAGAACAATCTGGATTGGATGGGTGCAAGCAAACAATATGTGTTTTAAAATGGCTAAATGTAAATGTGTACATGTAGAAACAAAGAATGTAGTCCATACTTACAGAGTGGTAGACTCTATTCTGGGAAGCAGTGACTGAAAAAGATTTGGGGGCTGTGGTGGATAAGCTGAACATGAGCGTCCAGTGTGACCCTGTGTCCAAAAGAGCTAATTCAATCCTGGGATGCGTAAACAGAGGGGATTCTCGCGCAGGAGTAGAAAGATTATTTTACCTCTATTTAGCACTGGTGTAACCGCTGCTGGAATATTGTATCCAGTTCCAGTGCCTGCAATTCAAGAAGGATGTTGATAAATTGGAGAGGGTTCAGAGAAGAGCCACGGAATGATTAAAGGATTAGAAAACATGCCTTGTAGTGACTGAGATCTGTTTAACTTAACAAAGAGAAGGTTAGGAGGTGACTTGATTACTCTATAAGTACCTATACGGGTAACAAATATTTAATAATGGGTAAGGCTAAGATTTAATCATGGGCATTTTTAGTAAAAGTCATGGACAGGTCACAGGCAATAAACAAAAATTCACCGCCCCTGGCTTTTAATATAAATACCTATGATGACTAAATGTCTGCTCCTGGCGCCCTGCTGCTTTGGGGAGCCCCTGCTCCAGCGGTGGGCACTGACTGCCCCTGGTGGCTCGCTGCTCCAAGGCCCCCAGGGACCACTCTACCAACAACCTCTGGGGCTGCTTCTCTACCCACCCCTGGAGCCGTTGCTGCTTGGGCGTTCCCTGGGGCCCCCCCCGGGGCTGATGTTCATGTGCTCCCCTGGGCTGCTCCTCCAGCCACTCCCAGGACCGCTGCTGCTCGGGCATCCCCAGGGACAGATGGTGTGGCTGGCCCCAGGAATTGCCCAAGCAGCGGCCATTGTGGCTGGTCCCAGGGCCACTCCAGCAGCGGCCGGTGCTCCTGGCTGCAGCACACCTGAGCAACTGGCTTCGGGGTCAGCCGCACTGGCCGCTGCAGCTGCGGAAGTTGAAGCTAGACAACTTCAGACTGCAAATAAGGTGTAAGATTTTGATTGTGAGAGTAATTAACTGTTGGAACAATTTTCCAAGGGTTGTGGCACCATCTCCATCAATGATAATTTTTAAATCAAGTTTGGATGTTTTTCTAAAGGATCTGCTCTAGGAACTATTTTGGGGAAGTTCTCTGGCCTGTGCTATTCAGAAGGTTAGGCTATGATCACAATGGCCTCTTCTGGCCTTGGAATCCATGAACCAGGGTGGATTTGATTTAAATCACTAGTCAGGAAGACTCGATTTAATCATGGCTTTCTACATAAAAATGCATTCTTACTGGTTGTTATAACCTTAATACATATTCTTCACAACTCAGAGATAGATGTACGTTTCATTTTTTAGAAGGTACACACTATACATTTTTAAACAGTGATTTATTTTGAAAAGTTTTCAGATTAGTTTTACAGCTATATCAGAAAATGAATGATTGTTTGATTATTTCATTTACCAAAGGTAATTGAAGCAGATAGTTCACTTCCCAATGACTTCATAAATATCTCCAATTCAACAGGTTAATCATTAATATTTGGAGTATTTTCTTGCCATGCTGTATTAGGAGGAGACCATCATCAGACAGACATTTAAATTGTTTTATTTAACTAAAACAACGTTAAGTATTCTAGATTTTTTTCTTCAACAGCAAACCTATAATATTTTAACAAAACAAGCATATGTCCCTCGCTTCTCACGTTTATCTCCAGACTTCTTCTCCTTGTCCAGATCTATTCCGCCCCCAACAATCTTCTATTCATTGAACTTTTTGAAACTTTGCAGTTTTAGAGAGAGGTAAGGGATTGGACTGTGTACACAAATTTGCAGAGGGACAATAGAGTTGAGGTCTGTTATTTCTTACCTCTATATATTATTTATTTATTTAAAAACATTTTTGCTGTTAACAAGCATGTTACCTCTGGAGACACAAATCCACAGTTTGAGAACTGCAAAACTAAGCATCTCTGATGGTATCTTCTAGACTGAACACTGAGTCCCATTGGGTAGATAGAAATATTAACCTAAATAATCTATACAGAAGCCTGTAGAACACCATAAAATTGGGTCCCTAATCCATGAACTATTGGAACTCATTTACAAAACTTTTCTTAAACATTACATGAATATATTGTCTCATACTATAGAATTAAAATTTATAATCTCTATTCCATGATATCGTTGAGCTATAATGTATATTAATTAAAACTATCTTTAGATAGGTTTTTTCCTCAAAAAGCATTTTATCAACAAAATCCGATTTAAATCAAAAACATCCAATTTAAATAAAAAATCTTTTGTTTTTTGTTTTTTGTTATACAGAATACAAAGTGTACAGTGCTTACTTTATATTATTTTTGATTATAAATATTTGGACTGTAAAAAAATAAAAGAAATAGTATTTTTCAGTTCACCTCATACAAGTCTACTCAGTCCTACTTCTTGTTCAGCCAATCGCTAAGATAAACAAGTTTATTTACGTTTATGGGAGATACTGCTGCATGCTTCTTATTTACAATATCACCTGAAAGTGAAAACAGGCATCCACATGGCACTGTTATAGTCAGCATTGCCAGGTATTTATGTGGCAGATATGCTAAACATTCGTATGCCCCTTCATGCTTCAGACTTTTAGGCTCTAAAGTTTTGTTTTTGAGTGCAGTTATGTAAAAAAAACTACCTTTGTAAGTTGGACTTTTTTACGATAGAGATTGCACTACAGTATTTGTATGAGATGAATTGAAAAATACGGTTTCTTTTGTTTATCTAATTTACAGTGCAAATATTTGTAATAAAAAATAATATAAAGTGAGCGCTGTACACGTTGTATTCTGTGGTGTAATTGAAATCAGTATATTTGAAAATGTAGAAAAAATCCACAAATATTTATAATAAAATTTAAATTGGTATTATTGTTTGTGTGATTAAAACTGCGATGAATCACGACTATTTTTATTTAGTTAATTTGTTTTGCATTAATCACATGCATTAACTGATTGACAGGCTTTAATTTTTATCAATAATGTAAAATCTTTGCTGGTAAAATGCAAATGAAACAGATTGGGGGGGGATAATAGTGAGGAGGGCAGGTTACTGTTAGAGAATGATCTGAATTACCTGGTTAAATGATGACAAGCAAACAAAATGTGTGTGAATAATGCCAAATGCAACATAATATATCTGGGAACCAACAGAGCAGGCTATGCCTACAGGGTATGAGACTGTCTTGGAAAGCAGTGACTCAGCTATGCCTAAGGTAAGGGCCTCTGATGGCACAGCTCTATCAGCAGGGGTGTGAAAAGATGTGGTCCCTGACCAACAGAACTGTATTGTCAGAAGCCCATAGAGCAGACTCAGTGATACTGGCAAAACTGCACTTGTACCAATGTGGCTTGTTTCTCTCCTAGGAGTGGTTTTATTATACTTATACCTGGTGCAGCTTTGCCAGTAGATGTGCATTCGCATTAGGAGTGTCTTTCTGATCTAGTATACTGGTAAAGTGCTCCTAGGATAGGCATAGCCTCAAAAACAGACTTAGCAGACATTGTAGATAACCATGTTGGCACAAGCTCTCAGTGCAGTCCTGTGGCCAAACAGACTAATGTGATCATTAGACGTACAAAAATGGGAATAGCAAGTCAAAAGTAGGGAAGTCAATTTGCCTCTGCATGCAGTTTTGGTAAGACCTCTGCTAGAACACTGTGTGTTCTGGTGTCCGCACTTCAGGAAGTGTGTGGAAATACTGGAGAGAGTTCAGGGGAGGGCCACAAAATGATCCAAGAGCTAGAAAACAAAACTTACAATGCGAGGCTTAAAGAGTTCAGTCTTTTCCGTTTATTAAGAGAAGGTTGAGAAGTGATTTGATCACTGTATGTAGGTACTTATGCATGGCAAAGATATGTACATTTGTCTATGTGTGTAATCTTCCAGACAAAGGCACAATAAAATCCAGTTGTAATGTGGGGGACATAAACATAACGACCCAGACCCTATTCAGCAACTAAAGAATGGGAAGTCCCCCTGTTTGTTGTGCTCCCACTGTATCACATACAGGTCCTCTCTGGTAACTGTGGAGGACCATGAACTCTCTAACCACTCCACATCTCCCTTTCTTTATAATGAAAGTTAAAACTTGCATTATAAACCTGTGTGTGTGTGTACACAATAATTTAAAATAAACTTCAAAAATTTTAAAACTATTTACACTACCATGTGCCCTTATCAACTGCAATTAAGTAGTTCTTAGCAGTATTCTAAAGATCAGGTCTTTGAGGGGCTTTGATCAGTCTTCCACACCATGTTCTCACTTCTATTGAATTTGCATGTGGAGTTCCCTGTGGAGGGATTTCACTTCTGGACTGAGTATCCACAGGCCCCAGACTTTTTGTTATGTTGGGAAATGTTGAAGATGAACTCCACTCCTCTGGAGAAATCCTTTTGGAGTCTGTAGTGGATAGGATCTGGGAGCTTCTGCCAAATTCTGAACAGTTCCATTAGTCTGGGAGCTTTGGATCCACAGTTTGTTCCCTGGTTTCAGTTCAGGTAGTGCTTGTGTTCTATGACAGATCTTGAAATTTTATTGCTGCCAAAGTTTTATTTCAGCATCCTGTTTTCAAAATTCCTTCAGGTTGGGCCACTTAGGTGTAAGCCGTATCAGTGCCACAGGCAGAAGCATTCTTATTCATCTTCCCATCAGGACTTCTGCTGGAGACAGGCCACACACAAATGGTGTTGACGGCATGGCAGGAATGCTTAATGTGGGTCCACTGATCTTTGCAGAAGTCTTTTAAAAATCTATGGGTGTAAAGTGCACTACTAGTTTTATATTCAAAATCAAAGTTCTGTGCAGATGCTAGCTAGGAGTGTTTCAGAATTAAATTGAGGCCAATTATCAGATGTCAGGGCTTCAGGAATTCCATGTCTTGCAAATATTAACTTTAGTTTCTGTGTGACCTGTGCCGTTGAGGTCTATGTAAGTGTATCCACGTCTATATGTGTGGAGAAATAACTACAGTCATGTGGGTGCCCTTTCCAGAAAAAGAGATCTGTTACTACATGCTGCCAAGGACTGTTAGGTAGCTTTGTAGAGTACCATATATACTCGTTCATAAGCCTAATGTTTTTGGTAAAAAAGTGACGCATCAAAGAGCAGGGGTCAGCTTATAAACAGGTCTACATCAAAATTTGATGATTTTAAACTCTATGGAATCATGGAATTGAAGATCTAATACGTTGTTGTTTTGTTTACCTGGAGCGTCTGCAAGCATGGAGCCCCTCAGCTCCCTGTGGCCGCGGTTCGCCATTCCTAGCCAATGGGAGCTGAGGGGCTCCATGCCTGCAGACGCTCCAAGTAAACAAAACGTCCCGACCCGCCAGCGGCTTATCCTGACGGCCAGGAGCCAAAGTTTGCCGACCCATTTATTGATGTCAATACTGCAGCCTTTTAAAGTTGCAAAGTCTTTGTTTAGTGGACTAGATTGGCTTGAAAGGAATACTAAAAGAGCAGTGCTGCAGATCTGCATGACATTTGACCCATGCATTTCACAAAATGCTATGCCTTACAAGCCAATCAGCAAAATACAATGAACGATAGTACTATAGCACTGGTGTCAGTCCGCTACTGTGTAATTTGATCTCTTCATGCATTTCTACCATTGGACCTCAAGTCTCGAGCCAATATGAAAATATAATGTGCAGAATTGATAGAATCTCTAATAAAATTGAAATAACCTGTTATCCCCACAGACAATGCAATCTACAGGGCCGCTTTGACATAAACAAAGAACAATAATAATTTGACAGTGATAAAGCAGGTGACATTCCTATATAAAGTCCTACAAAATCTATAACTACAATAATAATCTATTTTCATACTAGTATTTAAAATTAACGGTAAATCAAAAGAAAGAGGTCTGCTTATCACGCAGCGTTCAAACTTAAAGTTGTTGAATATGCAGAAGTAAACAATAATTGCACCGCTGCTTGTGAATTCTGTATCAATGAGAAGCAAGTAAGAGAATGGCGAAAAAAATAACACAACGCTAAAAGACATGCCAAGAAGCAAGAAAAAAATGTCCAATGAGGTGCGCTTCATTTCCTGAGCTGGAGAAAGATCTCAATAATTGGGTTGTTGAATGTCGACAAAATTGGTACATTGTCACTAGAACTGGAATTTGTCTGCGTGCTCTGCAAATGTTGAAAGACGACAAATACAAGTCAGTAAAGCCATCAGTGTTTGTCGCATCAGTGGGTTGGTGTACTTGGTTCATGAATCGTCATGGTCTCTGTCTTCGTCAGCGAACAAAGATAGAGCAAAAGCTGCCGAGAGATCTGGAAGAAAAAATCGAATCTTTCCAAAGGTTTATTATAAAATATCGAAAGGGATATGCATTTGAACTGTCACAAATAGGAAATATGGACAAAACACCGTTGACATTCGATCTCCTGAGCAACAGAATGGTAACCGGTGTTGGTGAAAAAACAGTTTTAATTAAAACCACTGGCCATGAAAAAATCCATTTTACGGTGGTATTATTGTGTTTGGCAAATGGATCAAAACTCCCTCCTGTTGTTGTTTTTAAAAGAAAAACCTTGCCTAAAAACATGAAATTTCTTGCTGGTGTCATCGTACGTGCACACTAAAAGGGATGGATGGATGAAAGTGGAACTATTGAATGGCTGGAAAAAGTGTGGAATAAGAGACCAGGAGCACTTTTCAAGAAACCTGCTATGCTCGCTTGGGACATGTTCAGGGCACACAAGACGGATGAGGTGAAAAATGTGGCCAAAAATATGAAAACTACTTTGGCTGTAATACCTGGAGGCTTAACTTCAGTTCTACATCCGCTTGATGTCTGCCTAAACAAACCCTTGAAAGACAGACTATGCAAAATGTGGTCTGAATGGATGTGCTCAGGCATGGCGAAGTTGACAAAAGGCGGGAATCTTATGAAGTCTGAAATCAATCTGGTCGCCCAGTGGATCAAGGACGCGTGGGTGTCCATTCCCTTGGAAATGGTAGAAAAATCATTTAGGAAATGCTGTATCAGCAATGCACTTGACGGGCCAGAAGATGATGCCATATTTGATGATGACACAACAGAGGCTGATGATGAGAAGGAATCTGAGTCTAAAGACGACACTGCCGACATCTACGATGACAATGCAGGTGCAGCTGTGACTGAAGCCTAGTTTAATGAACTGTTTGGTGAATCAGAGACTGATTCAGACTTTAAAAAGTCTTAAAATCCTTCAAAGTCTCATATTGTTCTGAGTTACTTGTTTTAAATATCCATTTACTGATTTTAAATATTGACTAATTTTGAAGGTGAATACATATTTGTTCAGTTATTATTATAACAGGTTTTTCGTTCGATTACATTAAAATAATTCTAGCAAAACTTTTGAGTGTTTCTTGTGATGTCAGCTTTTAAAATATAGCAGGGGTTGGCAAACTTTGGATCCCGGCCCGTCAGGGTATGCCGCTGGCGGGTTGGGACGTTTTGTTTACCTGGAGCGTTCACAGGCACGGAGCCACTCAGCTCCCAGTGGCCGCGGTTTGCCGTTCCCAGCCAATGGTGGCACTTCCCGCAGCTGTGAACGCTCCAGGTAAACAAAATGTCCAGGCCCACTAGAGGCTTCTCCTAACAGGCTGGGAGCCAAAGTTTGCCAATCCCTGAAATATAGGAGTTATGAAAGGGTCATACAGTTTTTGCTATTTTTACCTAACCATCTTGGGGGGTCGGCTTATAAACGAATGGGCTAAAGAACGAGTATATATGGTAACTGTTCAGGCAATTTGTTTTTGCTTTGTTCTTTTCCCCCTAGTTACGTACCTCTCAGCCCTCTACTAAGGTCTGAATTTGCGTACTCAGACCAGGCCACGATACGAATAACTGTGCTCATGTTCTGCACTTATACATTGGTGTTCATGGATTTTGGAGACCATCTGTTTTTAGAGTACCATAGGGATTAAAATGCACCATACTGTCTGAAGCAGGCCAGTGGTTGTGCAAAGATAGTTTTGGTCCTGGCAGTGTGGTGGTAAGTTTGTTGGAAGTTGACTCCTTCAAACTCACATTCTTTGGCAGAGTTGAGTAAGTTTCTGGCATTGTGTCATCCTTTAATTGTTTATCACTAATTTGCTGAAGTTGGTGGGCAGACACTAGAATTGCTACCGGGAAAGGTCAACGTAGACATAGACATCTTTCATAGAATCATAGGACTGAAAGGGACCTCAAGAGGTTTTTTAAGCCAGTCCCCTGCACTCAAGGCAGGACTAATCTGGACCATCCCTGACAGGTGTTTGTCTAACCTGCTTCTAAAAATATTCAATTATACAGATTTCACACCCTCCCTAGGCAATTTATTCCTGTGCTTAACCACATTGACAGGAAATTTTTCCTAATGTCCAACCTAAACCTCCCTTGCTGCAATTTAAGCCCATTGCTTCTTGTCCTAGCCTCAGAGATTAAAGAGAACAAATTTTCTCCCTCCTCCTTGTAACAACCGTTTGTATACTTGAAAACTGTTATCATGTCCCTTCTCAGTCTTCTCTTCTTCAGTCTAAATAAACCCAATTTTTTCAATCTTCCCTTGTAGGTCATATTTTCTAGACCTTTAATCATTTTTGTTGCTCTTTTCTAGACTTTCTCCAATTTCTCCACATCTTTCCTGAAATGTGGCACCCGGAACTAGACCTAACACTCCATTTGAGGCCTAATAGCGCAGAGTAGAGCAGAAAAATTACTTGTCGTGTCCTGCTTACAACACTCCTGCTAATACAGCCCAAAATGATGTTTGCTTTCTTTACAACAGTCTAACACTGTTGATTCCTGTTTAGCTTATGATCCACTATGATCCCCAGATCCCTTTCCACAGTACTCCTTCCTAGGCAGTCATTTCCCATTTTGTATGTGTGCACCTGATTGTTCCTTCCTAAGTGGAGTACTTTGCATTTATCCTTATTGAATTTCATTTTATTTACTTCAGACCATTTCTCCAGTTTGTCCAGATCATTTTGAATTTTAATCCTGTCCTCCAAAGCGCTTGCAACCCCTGCCAGCTTGGTATCGTCTGCAAACTTCATAAGTGTACTCTCTATGCCATTATCTAAATCATTGATGAAGGTATTGAACAGAACTGGCCCCAGACCTTATCCCTGCAGGACCCCACTCGATATGCCATTCCATCTTGACTGTGAACAACGGATAACTACTCTCTGGGAACAGTTTACCAATCAGTTATGCATCCACCTTATAGTAGCTCCATCTAGGTTGTATTTCCCTAGTTTGTTTATGAGAAGGTCATGTGAGATGGTATCAGAAGCCTTACTAAAGTCAAGATATACCACATCTACTGCTTCCTCCCTATCCACAAAGCTTGTTATCCTTCAAAAAAAGCTATTAGGTTGATTTGACGTGATTTGTTCTTGATAAATCCATGCTGACTTTTACTTATCACCTTATCTTCTAGGTGTCCGCTAATTGGTTGCTTAATTATTTGCTCCATTATCTTTCCGAGTACTGAAGCTGACTGGTCTGTAATTCCCTGGGTTGTCCTTTCCCCCCATTTTATAGATTGGCACTATTTTGCTCTTTTCCAGTCCTCTGGAGTCTCACTTGTTTTCCATGACTTTTCAAGGATAATCGCTAATGGCTCGGATATCTCCTCTGTCAGCTCCTTGAGTATTCTAGGATGTATTTCATCAGGCTCTGGTGACTTGAAAACGTCTAACTTGTCTAATTTTTAACTTTCCCTATTTTAGCCTCTGATCCTACCTCATTTTCTCTTGCATTCAATAAGTTAGATGTCCAACTGCTACTAACCTTTTTGGTGAAATCTGAAACAAAAGTCATTTAGCACTTCTGCCATATCCAAATTTTCTGTTATTGTTTTCTCCCCATCATTGAGTAATGGGCCTACCCTGTCCTTGGTCTTCCTCTTGCTTTAATGTATTTGTAGAAAGTTTTTGTGTTACCCTTTATGTTTCTAGCTAGTTTCATCTCATTTTGTGCCTTGACCTTTCTAATTTTGTCCCCACATACTTGTGCTATTTGTTTATATTCATCCTTTGTAATTTGACCTAGTTTCCACTTTTTGTACGATTCTTTTTTGAGTTTCAGGTCATTGAAGATCTCCTGGTTATCCAGTGGCTTTTAAACCCAGTAATGCCAATAAGGGCTTGTAGTCTGCTCTTTGTTAAAATCCAAGCTGAGATATTCACTGAGCTGTTCGCAGGCCCAAGTCACTCCTAAAGCTTCCTTTTCCACTTGAGCCCACTGCTGCTTGGTTTCTATGAGGCTTCTTGATATAAATGCAACAGATCTCTGGTCTCCTTCTGTCTGCTTTCATTTGATCACTGTTCCTAAACCATATGAAGATGCATCTGCTGCTACTGTAGTTGGATAGTTTACTGAGTATTGTGCCAAAACAAGTGGAGATGTCAATTAGTTCATTTATTTTATTAAATGCATTTTGTGATATGCTCCCCCATATCCACATTTTGTGACCAGTATGGAGATCTCTTAATGGATATTTTTTAAATAAGCTGCATTTGATAAGAATTTTCCAAAATAATTTGAGCGAGAGAAGATTGGAAGACGTGTTGTGATTGGCTCAGTCTTAACGGATGAAGGACCGACAGTCTATGCAGTCAATTTGTCATGCCTGGGAATCTTCTTACAGAAACATTTTGGGGTTCGCAAAAGCAAATAATGCATTTAGTTTGTCTGAATCTATTTGAATGCCCTGTTTGTTAATTCTGCATTGTACACATTTTATATGCTCATTTTCAAATTCACAGTTTTTATTTAGAGGGAGGCTGGTCTGTTGGAAGCATCTCAAAACTGCATGTAGTCGCTCATCATGTTCATTTTTATCTCTGCCATTTACCAACATCTCAGCTGCATGGAAAAGGATGCCAGGCAAACATGACATAATCTGAGAGATTCTTTTGGAAATGTTCTGGTGCTGAATATAGGCCAAATGGAAGCTGATCAAAACAGTACTTCGAAGTGGGGTGATGAATGTAGTCATTGTTGAGACAGGTCCATGCAAGTACGGATGTTGATATTGGGCTTTGGTACTAGAACCATCCCCACACAATTTTCCATTCACCTTAATTCTTCCCTAGAAAGGGTATATGGATGTGGGACTGTCAGAGCAAATGGAATCACTGATGGCACCAGTTGTTTTGTACTCCCCTGACAGCTTTCCTAGATTTGTGAAGACATAGTTATGTTTCCTGTATAGTTCTCTTTCTGCCATTAATGCATTCTAGTTTCTGTATTAGGTGTTGTCCTTGTATTGCTGGCAACTCTAGCAGAGAAGTGTTAGTCCTTGTATTACATATTATTTGTTGAAGAGCTGCTTGTTCTGTCCTTTCTCTAGTTTCTGAGGGAACTGTCCATAAACATCCAATGTATTGTCACTTAGCCCCATGTTAATCTTATTTGGTTTCTGCAGATCTCCATCCCAGGGTTGTTTATAATATTTTTTTGGAATTGCAAAGACTGCTGCCCCAGTATCAATTTTTAATTTAAGGCTTTGACAATGTAGGTTCATGTTAGTGTACCAAGGTGGTGTCTGTTCTGTTGGGAACATAGTTTCGTGAAGTATGGACTTATTGTTATCTGAGGACAACCCTGCCTCTGGAATTGTTTCCTACTGCTCTTGGTGTCCTGCATGCTGTTGTAAAATGCTCCATTTTTGCAGCATCTCCTACATTCTGCTGCTTTTGCTCTGCATTTTGCCAGCTGTGATTTGGTGTCTGGCCATATCTTCCACATCTTCTCTATTCTTCCCTCCTGTTAAGGTTCTTTGGTCTCCAGCTTTCTAGTTGTGCGCAGTTCTTACGTTGTGAATTTGGTCTGTTCCTTTCAGTATTGTCTGATGCTGCTAACATGTAAGTCACATTGCTATTTCAGTATGGATTCTTGCTTTTGCTAGTGTGAGATCAGGGTCTAACTGAAGCTGTGATGGTAAATTGGAGTCTCTTATACCACCAACTATCCTGTCTCTTACTAGTTTTTTTTAATGTTCCATATTTGAAATGTTCAGCCAGCCTATGAACTGCAGTAATAAAAGTATCCGCTATTTCCCCGTTCCTTGCACCTTCTATTAAAGTTGGCCCTTTTCTCTATTCTGTCTGTCTATGACATGGGCATCGAAAGCTTCTTTGACTTTGATGTGTTCTTTTCCTCACCAGTGATGGATACAGTACATAGGAGCAGCAGCATCCATGCCAAATATCAGCGCATTTACTTGGTACTCTTTTGCTTTCTCTGGTAAATCAGAAGCCATCTGCAATCACTCATCTCTGAATCCAGCATGGCCAGCAGCCAGAAATGCCAAAATTCAACTTCTCTAGCAGCCATTTGTACTATGGGATCCATTGCTGTGCTGAGAAAGGACTACCCCTCCTTCCACTGCAGTTTTCATAGATCTCCTCCCTGATTTTCCCCTTTTGTGACACTCTTCCTACTCTGGAAGTCTGGAGATCTCTCTCCTTTCCCTTATTCCTTCTTTAGAGAGAGGGATTCGCTCACTTCTGACACCATGTAGTGTAATCACAAAGAGCCATGCCCCTGAGAACCCCCATAACTAGAGAACCCCCCATAACTGGGAAGTCCCCTTGTTTATTCTGCTCCCTCTGCAACACATCCTGGACCTTTCTGATAACTCTGGAGGACTGGGAACTCTATAACCACTCTACACCAATGGCTGGAAGTTCAAGTTTGACAAATTCAACCTTGAAATATGATACAGCGTTATAGCAGTACGGGCGGATTAAACACTGAGAGTGTTGGAGTCACCGTCAGGTGGAGTTCTTAAAATGAGGCTAGATATCTTTCTAAAAACACTTTAATCCACCTTCTGGGGGAAATTCTATGGCCTGCATATACAGGTCAGACTAGATGATCATAGTGGTCCCTTCTGGCTTTAGGGTTATGTCCTATTCAGGAATTGCTAGAGCTAGTGCATGTGTGCTTACACACCAGTTAACATAAAAAGAGCAAAGTTAGCCTGATAACAAAACGTTGTACCACGTATGTGTGAAACCAACTATGAAATGTATGCTCTGGTTCACATTTTCAAAACTCTACCAAAAAGCTGTGCAAGTATGGTATCTTCAGCCACACCTTAAATGTGGAGAGGACTTCTGAAAGCTCGTAGGAGGAGAAGGAGGAAGAGATGGCTGTGACTATTCATACAATAGCTTTTCCAAATTCTAGATGCCCACAGCAGAAGCCTATAGACTTCTTAGCCCTTAATAAGAGTTAGACATTAAAAAATAACCTATCTCACCAAGTCAATATAACTAGTGGTGCCACTAGAGGGCAGGGGGTAGGCTATTTGACAATAAATGTACATTTACATACTTTCAGAAGTTTGAATTTCTTTTAATTTTAACCTGAAATCTGAATGTTCTGATTTCTAGTACTTTTTTTTTATAAATACAATGCTCTTGTAAGAGCTTTTATCCTTGAGTTACTGTAATGCATGTTCTCAACCTTAACTGCAGTTTAATGTTTTTTTTCTTGTCTGGGAATTTTCTTATATTGGAAAAAATGCTTAAGAATTGTCCAAAGACAGGATTTCTGATGGAGTCTGGGTACTTGCTTCACTGTGTCTCCCTGCTGTTTGAATTGCAGTCCCCTTCAGAGCTTTGGAGCACTGAAAGTTCATGCTTTTCCCTTTCCCTTATTTCCTTCTGAAACTTAGTGGCTCCATTGGTGACTTCTCCAGACCACATGTGTTCCTTACATGCTCACTCACCCATTCAGTGCTGTTTGGATCGGTGCCTGGGAGTTTCTGCACTCCACAGGCTTCCTTGGCCCTAAATGCTGCTGCAGACCTGTGGTGTTCTTAGCTTCTCTCCAGAAGCTCTAAAGAACAGTTACTTCTTGCAGCCAGCCTTCACCTCCTCACCTGCTTCATTATTTTTGGTGCATTGGTCATTTGTAGGCCTCCTTGCTTTGCTATGGTTTATTTTCCTGCTGGCTGCAGTTTTGATGGCTGTAGACTCCTCTGAGTCTCACAAAAGGGAAGCAGTTTATCTGTGGACATGAAAAGTTCAGCAGAAACTGGGGGATATGCTATAGCTCCAACCTTATTTGAAGTATACAGATTTTCCTTACCCAGGAGCCAGCACTGGAGGACTTGGATGTTTTGTGCTCTGTTACTTTGTGTTGCTTAATCATTGCCAGCTCACCAACTATAAAGCAAAGAGGAAGTACTTTAGTAATTGTCCTCTGGCAAAGATAGGATCATCGAAAGGCAGCTGCAATTTGTACCCAGAATCTGCTCATGGAAACTCTGAGCTGTTCTTCTGCAGGAAATAGATTGTTTAGCAACTGTGAATTTCCTTTCTTAATGCCAAAGGAATTGCTGGAGGAAAAGCTCTGGGCCTATGTGCAGCAAAGGCTTTCAGCTTCAAGGTCTAATGTAGTCTCCATTGCTTACCATCTCTAATCAGCCTTGTCACTTCAAATCTGCAGGAACTACTAATAGGAAGTAGGACCCAAAAGAAAGCTTGGGGGTGGATTAGAGAAGAAACCTCCTCCCTTACATCAGCCAGGAGGTTGGGGCAAGGGTAGAATAGTGGAAGGAAAACCCCACCTCCAAAAGTAGTAGCCAGGAGACTCTGAAGTTAGGGAAAAGACAGAGCTTCACTATTCCATCAACTATAGAAAAAAGCTGAGCGAGAATAAAATTTGACTCGTATAGGCCAGAAGCTTATACTTAAGATGGAGCCCCTGAGCAGTGTTCAGGGTCAACTCCAGATAGGAATCCTAGCATCTGGGGATGACAGAGGATCTGGGCTTCTCACCGTGACATTGTCTCTGGACCTTGCTGGTTGGTATCCACACCACATCTTTTGTATCTACGTTTGGCTAATGGGTTTAGCCCTGTGGCTAATAGGTGTTGAGTACATTTTTCAAGCCTTGTATTACTCTCAGTGCTTAAAATGACCAGAAACACTTTGGTGCCTCCAGTGTCTGGGACAGTACAGCAGCCTGTGGAGTTCTATAGCAGGCTTGATGGTCTGGTCTGCACCTAAAACTTAGGCCAACCTAGCTACATCACTCAGGGTATGAAAAATTCACATCCCTAAGAAGTCAACACCACCACCCCAGCATATACACCTCTAGGTTGATGGAAGAATTACTCCATTGACCTATCTACCACCTCTCTAGAGGGTGGATTTACTACAACGGCGTAAAAATACCTTCCGTCGCGTTATAGCTGCAGCTGTGGTGCTGTAGCACTTGTTGTCTAGACAGAGCCTGAATGTGGTGATATTAGGGCACTGTAGCAGTCTGAACTTAAAGATCGTATGAGCCCATTATTACCTATGAGAAGTTCATGGATTTTGATGTCTTTGCCATTGCATAACTTTTAAATGTGCTTTTGAACATCTTCAGTCTTACTTTGCATTTCTTTAGCATACAAAGATCTTTCAGCTTACCCCCATTTGAAGTGTCTTGGACAAGCTGTTTTTTTAGCATTAGGATAACTCTCAAACTAAGATTAATATCTATTTTTTCTTTCCCCCATATCTTTTAAAAAGTTTTTATTTGAATAACCTCAATTTTGGATGAAAAAATGAAAAAAATTATCTGCTGTCCACAGGCAATGCATGCTCGAATTGAAGCGTGTAAGGATATTTAGTGGTGATTTTAGCAGGGGAGGGTTAAAGTGAATCTTACAATGGAAAGTGAGACTGAACCTTAACTTTGGAATGGCTCCATAATTGCCATACTGTATTGTTGCCATGGTTCCTGTGCTGTGCCTGTGTATGGCTGCCTGATTACAAGAGTGGTACTGAAGCTAGCAGTCAGAGTGGAGCTGCTGTATGCATGCAGGGAGTTTAGTCTTGCACTGGCAAGAAAGTGATTACAGAGAGATTCAGAGCATGGGTTTTTGAGACTTTGAACAGTAGTTCAGTTTCTTGCCAGTCTGCACTCTCAAGCGGGTTGCAGAGTGAATTCTAGAATTACAGGAGGAATTAATTTTTAGTTGATCTTTCATCATCCTCTCCCTCCCTGTCATAGGATCCCTTTTTCTTTCTCTGAAATGGAGGATTCTTGGTATATTGCATCCAGTGAGGTTGGGGGTAGGGGGCTTGCCATGTTTGGATTGGCTCAGAAGTGTTTTGATCAGAGATCCTTGGCTGTCTTGCCATCTGCATAGGCTGTGAATACTTTTCTCTGGCACAGACCTTGTTCCTCAAGGTTGCATCATCTCTGGGAGAATGGCCAGGCCCGGAGCCTTAGTACAAAGACTTTCTGAAGCAGATGAGGTTTGTTCTGTCTCTGAAGTATCTGTTCTTCCTGTCTGTCCTTTCCACAGGATTCCTGAAACAAACTTGTTCTAAGAGCCTCTCAGTAAGTCAGCTTCCCTCTTCCAGCTGCTTCCTGTACACCTGGCTGATGCAATGTGTTTCTTGAAATCCTCTCTGGAACTGTTTTGTTTGCTGTTTCTGGGAGTGGCCAGGCAGTCAGAGTTCTGTGGATTGTCACATGGGGTCCTTAAATAGATGTATAAAGGACATACAGCCAGACTTGAGATGTGGAGTCTTCACCAGGATCAAGAAATCCTTTCCAATCCTCAGACTGGTGGTTACAGTCATTTCCCAGCAAATTCTGGTCAGCCTTCCCCAATCACAATTTCTGGAGAGTGTTCAGTACCAGTGAATTCTGCCGATTCTAGTTCTATATTCAGTGACTTCCCGTGACTTCATGTGGACTGTTTGAATTCACCTGGGAATTGTGATGCTGAACATAAAAATGGCCATATGGGGTCAGATCAACGGTCCATCCAGTCCAGTGTCCTGTCTCTGACAATGGCAAGTGCCAGATGCTTCAGAGGGAATGAACAGAAGAGGACAGTTTCAAGTGATCCACCCCCTGTCGTCCAGTCCCAGCTTCTCGCAGTTCGAGGTTTAGGGACAACCGGAGTAAGGGGTTCGGTCACTCACCATCTTGGCTAATAGACACTGATGGAGCTGTTCTCCTTGAACTTATCTAATTTTTTTTTTAACCCAGTTATGCTTTTGGCCTTTCCATCATCCCTTGGCAATGAATTCCACAGGTTGACTGGTTATTGTCCAAAGAAGTACTTCTTTTTGTTTGTTAAACCTGCTGCCTACTAATTTCATCAGGTGACCCCTAGTTGTTATGGTATGTGAAGGGGTCAATAACATTTCTTTATTGACTTTCTCCACACTGTTCATGGTTTTATAGACCTTTGTCATATCCCCCCTTTTAGTTGTCTCTTTTCTAAATTTACCAGTCCCAGTCTTTTAATCTCTCCTCGTGTGGAAGCTGTTCCATACCCCGATCATTTTTGTTGCCTTTCTCTGTATTTTTCCTTTTTTTTTTTTTTTTTTTTGAGATATGGGGGGGACCAGAACTGCACTCAGTATTCAAATTGTGGGCATACCATGGATTTATGTTGATATTTTCTGTCTTATTATCTATTCCTTTCCTAATGGTTCCTAACATTGTTAGCTTATAAAAGCCATGTTGACTCTTCCCCAACATACCATGTTTATCTGATAGTTTATATTATCTGATATACTTCTTTACTATAGTTTCAACCAATTTGCCTGGAACTGAAGTTAGGCTTACTGACCTGTAATTATCAAGATTACCTTTGAAGAAGTTTTTTAAAAAATAGGTGTTACATTATCTACCCTCTACACATCTGGTACAGAGGCTGATGTAAGTGATAGCTTACGTATCACAGTTAGTAGCTCTGCAATTTCATATTTGAGTTCCTTCAGAACTCTTAAGTCAATAACATCTAGTTCAGAGACTTCATAAATAAATTTAATTAATTAATAGAGATCTCCTATCGCCTAGAACTGGAAGGGACCTTGAAAGGTCATTGAGTCCAGCCCCCTGCCTTCACTAGCAGGACCGAGTACTGATTTTGCCCCAGATCCCTAAGTGGCCCCCTCAAGGATTGAACTCACAACCGTGGGTGTAGCAGGCCAATGCTCAAACCACTGAGTTATCCCTCCCCCAGACTTATTGTTTATCAGTTTGCTCCAGAACCTCTGCTACTGAAACCTGTCTGGGACATTTCCTCAGATTTGCCACTTAAAAAGAATTTCTCAGGTGTGGGGATCTCCCCCACACTCTCTGCAGTGAAGACCAATTCAAAGAATTCATTTAGCTTCTGTGTAATGGCCTTGTCTTCCCTGAGTGCTCCGTTAGCACCTGGATTGTCCAGTGGCTCCACTGTTTGGCAGGCTTCCTGCTTTTGATGTACTTCAACTTTTTTTTTTTTTTGTGCTTAGTTTTTCAGTTTTTAGCTAGTTGCTCTTCAAATTGTTTCTTGGCCTACCTTATTATTATACTTTACACTTCACTGGCCAGAGTTTATGCTCCTTTCTCTTTTTCTCGCTAGGATTTGAGTTCCAAATTTTAAAGGATGCCTTTTTGCCTCTAACTCTTTTAGTCCGCTATGTAGCCATGGTGGCATATTTTTGATCCTCTTACTGTTTTCAGATTTGGGGTATACATTTAGGTTGAGCCTCTATTATGGTGTTTTTAAATAGTCTCCATGCAGTTTGCAGGCATTTCACCCTTGTTACAGTTTCTTTTAATTTCTTTTTAATTAACTTTCTCACTTTTGTGTATTCCCCTTTTCAAAGTTAAATGCTACTGTCATGCATTTGTTTGGCATTATTCCCCTTACCAGGATATTAAATTTAATCACATTATGGTCTCTGTTACCGAGTGGTTCAATACCTCTTGGACCAGATCCTGTGCACCACTTAAGACTAAATCAAGAATTGCATCTCTCCTGGTGGGTTCCAAGACATGCTGCTCCAAGAAGCAGTCATTTATGGTGTCTAGAAATTTTATCTCTGCATCCTTTCCTGAGATGATGTATGCACAATCAATATGAGGATAGTTGAAATCTCACATTATTATTGCGTTTTCTGTCTTTGTGGCCTCTTAATCTCCCTGAGCATTTCACAGTGACCATCACCATCCTGGTCAGGTGGTTGGCAGTATATTCCTACTGCTATATTCTTCTTGTTCAAGCATGGAATTTCTATCCATAGAGCTTCTCTGGTATACTTTGATTCATGTAAGAGTATGCCAAGATAGGTTTGAATTCCATCCTAGCCATTGCCCTTTATTGCATCATTTTGCTATGACCCAGCAGGCTTCATAGGATTTTCATTGCAAGTCCTTCAAGTCAGTGGCCCCACCACTCTTTCATTTGAAAGAAGCACGCCTTCTTTTGTCTGACAGCCTCTTTAATTTAGGGCTTGTCTTTGCAAGAAACTTTTACCAGTTATGCCAATATAAATCTCTGGGTGAACGTTCTTATTTCAGTGTAATAGTGTCTTATTTTTTTTTGGTTTAGCTTAGGCCCCTTCCCGCATGTCATAAGCTAAACCGAAAAAGGCATTCTCTTATACTGGAATGAGAGTGTTCACACAGGGAATTTTATTGGTATAGCTATATCAGTTTGAATTCACGTCTTGGCTTATGCAGTGTAAATTTCCCATGAGGACAGACCTCTTTAAATTTTAACCTTTAATTTAGTCTTAATCTCAGTAACTACTCTAAAATATTTTAATTTTTTATTTTTTGACTCACTCTTGTGACACATTGATGTCTGACAGTTTTCTTCCACCTTTTAAGAGGGAAAGAATGATAGAATCAGAAATTACAGAAGAAAGAGACCCATTGGGACAGCTAATTTATCCAGCTGCTTGCAAAATGTGTTTTCCCTATTATTGCCTCTTATCTAAGATTTCTAAAACTCAAAGAATAGAAGTATTTTTCTTTTTTCATTGTTTATTTTGTGCATTTGATAATCCTTTTTGCTTAATCAATTCTTTGAGGAGATGCAGCCATGTATTCCACTTAGGTATGTTCGTGCCCAGTGCACCAGAGCCAGAGAACTTTCCCTAGCACAGTGGTCCCCATTTTTTTTCCGTCATGCCCCCTCATACCCATAATGGAACCTGTCTGCACCCCTGCCCCGGGACCGCCTGAGGTTGGGAGCCAGGGCTGCGGCTGGAGCCCATGGCTGGGAGCAGAGCTGTGGCAGGGGCTATGGCCGAGGCTTGGGGCTAGGGCCTAGAATCAGGAGCTGCGGCTGTGGCCAGGAGTCAGAGGCAGGGAGCGGAGCTGGGGCCAGCACTGGGAGTGGGGCCATAGTGGAGCTGGGGGCAGAGTGGGACTGAGTGGTGCCCCTGCACCGCATGGGGGCTGACCTGGGCCCCGCCGCTCCCCACTAATGGTGTGCGAGCCACATTTTGGGGACCACTACTTTAGCAGTACTGGTAGAGGGGTGGCACTCGTGGACATAGCCGTCCCTGGCTACCAGAGATGGTGCGCCTCTTCCCCCCCCCCCCCAAGTTCCTTCTTACTGCTTATGGCTGGAGTCAGAGCTTTGTGTGGTTCCTAACCTCACAATTTTCTAGGTTTATATAGTTAACTACACCTCTGATCTGATATAACGCGACCTGATATAACATGAATTCGGATATAATGCGGTAAAGCAGCGCTCCGGGGGGGAGGGGCTGCACATTCCGGCAGATCAAAGCAAGTTCGATATAATGAGGTTTCACCTATAATGCAGTAAGATTTTTTGGCTCCTGAGGACAGCGTTATATCGGTGTAGAAGTGTAGTACCCATAGTATACTGTTGGTTAGCTTAGTTTAAAATTTTCCTGGTGATGGACCTCATCAGGGTTTAAACACTGTCTGTCGCATGGGAGTGAGCTGTGCTTAGGTGATACCCACATCAAGAAGCAGGGTTCAATTTGCAAATCATTCACAAAATGGACTCAGGTGTTGAGAGATCTTCATCTAAAGCAGCACTGCTTGACTAGGCCATGCAGCCTGCTTCGGCACTGAGCCTACGTTGGATCAGAGGTTGCCCTCAGGTTCTGAGAGTGCTGCCACTTCGCATCCTGAAGCTAGAGCTTCTCGAAAGAGATGGAGGCATTGGTCCCCATCAAGTGTGCTGAGGGAAAGATCATATAAGACTGATTTGAGGTCACTCCATCTCATGTGGGGAATCATCTGCTTCCTCCAGGAGGAGTGTGGACCAGTGTTCCCTCTTAATTTTTTATGTCCATGTGCAGAATGAATTTTATGTGCACCAATATGGAGGTGATGTGTGACACATCACCTTCATATTGGTGCACATAACAAAATTCATGTGGTGTGGGTAGGGCCAAGGGGTTCGGAGTATGGGAGGGAGCTCAGGGCTGGGGCAGAAGGTGGGATGCAGGGGTGTGAGGGCTCCAGCTGGAGGTGGGGTCTCTAGGGCTTAGGGGCTCTAGGGTGGGGCAGAGGGCTTAGGGGTTTGGAGTGCAGGCTGCCCCAGGGCTGCGGTGGGGAGAGAGGACTCCCCCCAGCGCTCTCTCATCGCAGTAGCTTGGGGCCGAGGGAGAAGCGCCTCTCCCCGGGCACGGCAGCTCCAGCAGGGCTGGGCTGGGCTGGGGCAAGAGAGGGGTTTCTCTCCTCCAACCGCGGCACGTCTGGGTCAGGTCTGTGCTGGGGCCAGCGGGGTGGGGCGCCTCTCCGCACCGCGGCAACTCCATGCTGGGGGAGAGGCATCTCGCCCCGCCTCAGCCCTGAGCCCCTGCTGGGGTTTAATAGGCGTCCGTGCAGCTTAGAGGGAACTTAGGTGTGGACTGTCACAGTGTAAATGCTGGTGCGCGGGATGGAGCAGGTCCCATTACCCTGGTACTGTGCAAGTAAATCTGAGACCCTATACTATCGACTCTGGTTCTGGCCCCAGGGCATCGGGTGAGTCCAGCACTGGCTGTTTCTGAGCCAGCAACATATAAGGTGGCAATGGACCTCTGCCTTTCTGTCCCAACCTCTCGCTTGGTTCAGGACTTTGCCAAGGCTGTGTTGTATAGCTCTGTTGGCTGGGCAGGCTACTGAATTTGTCGGTCTGTGGCACTGAACCCTGATGTTTCCCTTCCGCTGTCTGTGGAAGTGAGTACAGTGCTGGGAACTTCTTTAGCACCCCTGCTGTTAGCATTGCCAATGTTATCGTGGTGGCACTCTCTGCCCTTCACCACCATCAGTCACATGGGAGGAATTTTGGGCATTCATCATCGAAGGCTGCTTGGTGGCTAAGACTGCGTTGCAGTCTGCTCTGGACGTTGTGGTTACTTCGATCAGTCATGGCCTCGGCAGTGACAATGAGAAGGTTGTGGAATTTGTTGCCAGGGGATGACTGTGAAGGCCAAAACTATAACAAGGTCAAACAAAGAACTAGATAATTTCATGGAGGGTAGGTCCATCAAGAGTTGTTAGCCAAGATGGTCAGGGATGCAACTGCATGCTCTGAATGTCGCTAGCTTCTGTTTGCCCGAAGCTGGGAGTGGATGACGGGATGGATCAGATGATTGCCTGTTCTGTTCATTCCCTTTGAAGCATCTGGCATTGGCCACTATCAGAAGACAGGACACTGGACTAAGGTGGGCCATTGGTTTGACCCAGTATGGCTGTTCTTATGGTTATATTGAGATCCTTACTGGTTATGAAAGAAATGCACCAACAGAGTTTTTCTCTGTCCCTATATTGGAGGGATTTTTTTGTATCTTCTGTAGGAGATGCTAAAGTTTAGTACTTTTCCGTCAAGTGATTTGTGCACATATACATTCCACTGCCAGTATATGTGCCCCCAGTTCACTCAAATCAGAGACTTTTGCCAGTAGGGCCACTAGGCGGCACATCCGCCTGGCTCACCTCGTGCTTTCAGGTGAAGGCATAAAAGTGGCACGTCCACCACTTCTTTCTCAGTTCCTTCTCATTGCCCATGGTGAGAATTTTCTTCTGTTATCCAGTGCTTCAAAACTCTTCAGTGTATATAGTTTTAGTTAGTAATATTTAGTGTAATATTATTAGTTTAGCTGCAGTTTTAGTAGTTGCCTGGAGGATTTATTATGAAAAAAATACTTGGGTTTTAAGCAGTGTGCCACTTGTTATTCTTGTCACAGTTAGGCACAAAAGCTGTTTGGTTTGTCTTGGTGAGGAACAGATGCCCTGTTTGTACCTCCTTCCCCACCAGGACTAAAAAAAAAAACAGATTTCCACCTCAGAGATAACCTCACAAAAGAGGCGTTGCATCCTGCATCAGAACCAAGGCCTGACTGCGAGGCATTGAATTCCACATCAACAAAGCGCACCACTCTAGCTGAGGCACAAGCCTGGTGAGAAACATCACTCTTCACCTTCGCCATCAGCCTCTTCAAAGCACTCCAAGCATTCTGATGCTTATCGTCCCATCCTACAGAGATACATGTGTGATGGACAATCTATTGCACCCGAAATCGTCAGGCCTTTCTATTAGTTGCATCAAAGTCCATCTGGCTTCCATTTTTGCAGTACATCTGCCAGTAGAGAGGTTTTCCGTTTTCTCTCTTCTTCATTTACTGTTTTTGAAAGGTCTACTCAACATTTATCCTCCTTTGTCTGACCCTGTACCTGTATAAGTTCTCAACCTACTCCTCTCTGAACTGATAGGACCTTCCTTTGAACCTGTGGCTACAACCGCACTACCTTTGTCTATGAAGACTGTTTCTGGTGGCAATCACTTCCACAAGAAGGTTTTCACAATTTCAGGCTCTCCTGGCTTGACCCTTCTTTCATGGTCTTGCATAAAGACTTGGTTTCCCTTAGATCACACCTTAAATTTTATCCCTAAAGTAATGTCAGTTTCCATCTGAACTAAGGACTTGTCTACACATATAGCACTGCAGCAGTGCAGCTGCAGCATTTAGTGAAGACACTCTCTATGCTGACGCTAGAGGTTCTCCCATCGGTGTAGGTACACCACCTCCCTGAGAGGCGGTAGCTATGGCCATGGGATTTCCACACCCCTGAGGGATGTAGTGATACCGACATAAGTGTGTAGTGTAGACCAAGCCCTAAGCTATTAATCTTAAAGTAGTTTTCCTGAAACCCCTTTATTAGCGCTTTGGCATTCTACCTGGACCACACTAGGTCCTTCAGAACGTCTATGAGCCTTTTTGTACCCTACAGTGAGAGAGTTAAGGGTCAATCATTATCAGCTCAGCAAATCTCACATTGGATTTCTGACTTCATTAAGTTCTGCTACAGTCTTGCTAACATCTCTCCTCCATTGAGGAAAAACAGGTCTACCAGGGCTCAGTCCATTTAATCAGCCTTTCTGAGCAATATCCCAGTAGCTGATACCTGCACAACAGCAACATGTTCATTTGTACATACCTTCTCCAGTCACTGTGCCATCACTCAAGCCTCTCGTGATGATGCCAGCTTTGGCAAGTAAGTATTACAATCTTTGTTCAGGTGATCCAAAGTCCCTCCACCTTTAAGGGAACTGTTGATGAGTTACCTGCAGTGAAATGTATATGTGGACATTCACAGGAAGGAGAAAAAAGCATTTACTTACCTGTACAGTAGCTGATCTTTGGGGTGTGTTGTGCACAAATGCAATCCATGACCCTCCTACCTTCCTCACTACTTTGGATGTTACCTCTGTGATGTAACAGAGGAGTCAGCAGATATATCTCTTTTATGCCCTCACCTGAGAGCACAAAGAGAGTAGGGGCGCATGTGCTGTCTAGTGGTGCTAATGGCAAAAAATCTCCAGCTGAAGTGGATTGGATGCCTGTACATCTTTAGTGGACTGTATATGTGCACAACACATCTTGAAGAACAACAGTTACTGTGCAGGTAAGTAAACTCTCTTTCTCGTTACTCCCATGAATGAGTTTCACAATTTTAGGCCAGCTCCTGAGAGTGCTCATTTGTGCACCTCCTAGTTTCTGGTGGTTGATAGTTCCATTTTTCATTGGTTCTTTGTTGTGATGGGCAGTTGTGATCACATAGGTGAGGCAGTGCCTTAGGACTTAGGCATTGTCTACATAGGCAACTTGCACTGGTTTGTTTAAAATCAGTTTGTCGTTAATTTTGTTAAATTAGTGGAAACCCATGTGTGGACACTTAAGATTTGTTTACAGTTGGCTCAATAGCATAAAGGAGGTAACTGTAGGTTTCAGTAATTTACCAAGTTACGCTAAATTGATTTAAACTAGTTTTTAAGGGTGTCCACACTGGGCTTTGTACATGTTTAACCAAATCTGTGACAAAACTGATTGTAGCTAAACAGTGCAAGTTGTATGTGTAGACCAAACTTAGGTAGCTTCAGGGTAGCTTTGAAGATAAGAACAGAAGCCTTTAACTCGACTCTGTATCCCATAGGGAGCTAGTGCATTACTGAGAGTTTGTCTAGACGTAGAGTTAGGGCATGGAAAACTGGGATGTAAATAAATCTACAGTGCACTGGTGTGCCAGACATTTGCTGGTCATGTGGACCCTGATACTGCACACCATGGAACTTTTAATGTGCAGTAGCAAGGTCCACATGGCCAGTGAACGCGTGGCACGTCAGTGTGCTATAGACTTGCATCCCAGCTTGCCCACTGTCCATCTAGACAAGCCATGAGGTGTTGTGTTCTGAGTGGGCTGCTTCATTTTGAACCAGATAGTGTTTTATGGCTGGTGTCTGCATTTCCATGTATAATGCAATAATCAAACCCAGAGGTCGCTAATGTGTCTATCAGAGTGCCCAGGTGCCCAGAAGAGGGCAGCGCACTAGCACCCTACTGGATACAGAGTCATGTTAGAAGGGTGGAACTGTTTTATATCTCGCTCTTGTCTCATTAGTCAGCCAGCAGATTGTAGGTGCTACTGATAATAATGGTGCATACAAATATTTTTGCCTGCCATTCTGAGCAACCGCCACCTGACACAGCTGCTGCAGATAAGGCACTCCCTTGCCAGCTATAGTGGAGCCAACCCGCTTTCACAGCATAATTGCGGATTCAGATTGGGAGCATAAGGCATAACCCAAATAATTGGTAGAAGTCCAAGTCCTACACAGTGTGTTGGAGCGAAGTTATTTGAGACTGTATCTGCAGTGAGCCTATGTGTCTGTCTAGGTACATATGAGAGACCCTGTCATCCTGAGTGCCTTTCAGCGTAAGAATAGTATATGGCAAGCATGGGCTTTATTTTAATGCTTTCTGGCTAGTTGTGAGATTGTCCAGGGAGTATAAGGTTCCTTGAAGACACTAATAATTGAAACAGCATGTCTCTAAATCACCGAGGGTTTGAATTGTCTTAGAGTTAATTGCTTATGCTTCCAAAGACTCTGGGGGCGCTGTTTTTAGTTTTAATAAGTTAGTTCCCTCTTTACTGTGACTATCTGAACCCTGCGTGAGGAGGGTTGGCATAGGGATTGTGCTGGAGAATTGGCAGTGCTTGCTCTTTAAAGGGTGTGTCATCACTGCAATTGGGAGACACAATTGCAGCACACATAATCATACACAAGTTAGCTTTGATCTAGATCACTTGCTAAAAACAGCAGGGCAGCATGGGCTAGTGGGGCAAGTACAATCCTGCCCAGGGTCCTCGGTACATATTCAGGTGGCTAGCCCATGCCATCATATGGCTACCTTGTTATTTTTATCAAGCTAACTCAATCAAAGCCTGCTGGTGTTATGCCTACACAGGCTGTACCAATTGCAGTGGTCCCTGGTCCATGATTGGGGTCTCTAGTCGCTACCACAATACAAATAAGTAATAACATGGTGGTAAAAAACTGCTGGCTTGTCAGCTTTAGGGCTTCCAGTGGCGGATCTGTAGTGTTGGGAAACTGTAGGTGGGGGAAAAGCCAATGTAGATTCATCCTACAAGACTCTGGGAACAACAATTGTTTCAGTAGTGGTTACTTGTGACCCAAGCCAGGGGTTCTCAACCTTTTTCTTTCTGAGCCCCCCCCCCCCCCCAACATGTAATAAAAACTCCATGGCCCCTCTGTTCCACAACAATTCTTTTTCTTCATACAAAAGCCAGGGAGGCGTTAGAGGGTAGCAAGTAGGGCAATTACTCAGGGCCCCACACCACAGGAGGCACCACAAAGCTAAGTTGCTTCGGCTTCAGCTCTGGGTGGTGTGGCGCAGGGCCCGGGCTGTAGTCCCATGCAGCGGGGCTTTGGCTTTCTGCTCTGGGCCCTGAGAGTCTAATGCAGGCCATGTTTAGTGGCCCCCAGGGTTGAGAACAACTGACCTAGGCAACCCCACAAGAAATGTTCCAGAGCCCATTTTCTAAGCCTTGTCTTGACTAGAATGTAAGTGTACAGTAACTCCTCACTTAACGTTGTAATTATGTTCCTGAAAAATGCAACTTTAAGTAAAACGATGTTAAATGAATCCAATTTTCCCATAAGATTTAAGGTAAATGCGGGGGATTAGGTTCCAAGGAAATTTTTTTGGGTCAGACAAAAGGCATTATATGCTGTACTGTGGTTGGGAAGTGCCCCTGGCTTACCCCACACAGGCACAGTGTGCTGCAGGCAAGGACGCTAGGAAGCACCTTTGCAGCGGCAGCTTCCCTGGAGAAGAACAGGTGCTGACTTTGCCGGGAATGCTCCGGGCCCACCTCTTCCTGTCCCCGCCCCGCTCCACTCCAGCCCACCTCTTCCCACCCCCACTCCACCTCCTCTCTGGAGCACGCCGCATCCCCGCTCCTTCCCCCCCAAAAGTCTTAAGCGCTGCCAAACAGCTGTTTGGCAGCACTTAGGATTTTCTGGGAGGGAGGGGGAGGAGTGGCGACGCGGCGCTTCCCTGCTCCTCCCCCTCCCTCCCAGCGCTTCCCCCACTGCCAAACAGCTGTTTGGCAGTGGGGGAAGCGCTGGGAGGGAGGGGGAGGAGGCGGAGAAGAGGATGCTCCCTTGTAAAGTCACTGCTCTTCCACAGAATCTTACAAGCAGTGGACAGAGCAGGCAGTCTAATGACATTATAAGGGAGCACTGCACAACTTTAAACGAGCATGTTCCCTAATTGAGCAGCGACGTAACTTTGAAACACCGTTAAGCAGGAGGACTTTAAGTGAATATAAGAACGGCCATACTGGGTCAGACCAAAGGTCCATCCAGCCCAGTATCCTGTCTACCGACAGTGGCCAATGCCAGGTGCCCCAGGGGGAGTGAACCTAACAGGTAATGATCAAGTGATCTCTCTGCTGCCATCCATCTCTACCTTCTGACAAACAGAGGCTAGGGACACCATTCCTTACCCATCCTGGCTAATAGCCATTAATGGACTTAAACTAGATAAATTCATGGAAGTTTCTTTTAAACCCCGTTATAGTCCTAGCCTTCACAACTTCCTCAGGCAAGGAGTTCCACAGGTTGACTGTGCGTTGTGTGAAGAACTTCCTTTTATTTGTTTTAAACCTGCTGCCCGTTAATTTCATTTGGTGGCCCCTAGTTCTTATATGATGGGAACACGTAAATAACTTTTCCTTATTCACTTTCTCCACACCACTCATGATTTTATATACCTCTATCATATCCCCTGTTAGTCTCCTCTTTTCCAAGCTGAAAAGTCCTAGCCTCTTTAATTTCTCCTCATATGAGACCCGTTCCAAACCCCTAATCATTTTAGTTGCTCTTTTCTGAACTTTTTCTAATGCCAGTATATCTTTTTTGAGATGAGGAGACCACATCTGTACGCAGTATTCAAGATGTGGGAATACCATGGATTTATATAAGGGCAATAAGATATTCTCTGTCTTATTCTCTATCCCTTTTTTAATGATTCCTAACATCCTGTTTGCTTTTTTGACTGCCACTGCACACTGCGTGGACATCTTCAGAGAACTATCCACGATGACTCCAAGATCTTTTTCCTGATTAGTTGTAGCTAAATTAGCCCCCATCATATTGTATGTATAGTTGGGGTTATTTTTTCCAGTGTGCATTACTTTACATTTATCCACATTAAATTTCATTTGCTATTTTGTTGCCCAATCATTTAGTTTTGTGAGATCTTTTTGAAGTTCTTCACAGTTTGCTTTGGTCTTCACTATCTTGAGCAGTTTAGTATCATCTGCAAACTTTGCCACCTCATGTTTTACCCCTTTCTCCAGATCATTTATGAATAAGTTGAATAGGATTGGTCCTAGGTCTGTGGGCCCTGCTGATCAACTGCTCCATTGACGCGCAGGAGGGGCCGGGATCATGTCTGGGGCTGCCAGCCCTGCTGAGCAACTGGTCTCCTGGAGTCAGGCTCTATCTCCCAGAGGCTGCTGAAGCCAAAAGTCCAGCAGGGCTAAAGCAGGGTCCCTGCCTGCTCTGGCTCCGCACTGCTCCCGGAAGTGGCCAGCACGTCCCGGTGGCCCCTGGGGGCCCAGGGGGTCTCCGCGCAGTACCCCCACCCCAAGAGCCAACTCCTCAGCTCCCATTGGCCGGGAACTGCTGCCAGTGGGAGCTGCAGGGGTGGTGCTGGCGGGCAGGGGCAGCGCGCGGAGACCCCCCCACCTAGGAGCCGCTGCCAAAGGGAAGTGCTATTCAATTTAAGGAGCCGCCCAAGGTAAGTACCACCCGCCCGGAGCCCTCACCCCCTCCTGCACCCAAGCCCAGAGCCCGCACCCTGCACCCAAACTCCCTCTTGCACTCAAACTCCCTGCCCCAGCCTGGTGAAAGTGAATGAGGGTGGGGAGGAGAGCGAATGACTCATAGACTCATGGACTGTAAGGTCAGAAGGGACCATTATGATCATCTAGTCTGACCTCCTGCACAACACAGAATTTCACCCACCCACTTCCTGCAACAAACCCCTAACCTATGTCTCAGCTGTTGAAGTCCTCAAATCATGATTTAAAGACTTCAAGGTGCAGAGAATCCTCCAGCAAGTGACCGTGCCCCACGCTGCAGAGGAAGGTGAAAAACCTCCAGGGACTCTGCCAATCTGCCCTGGAGGAAAATTCCTTCCCGACCCCAAATATGGCAGTCAGTTATACCCTGAGCATGTGGGCAAGACTCACCAGCCAGACACCCAGGTAAGAATTCTCTGTAGTAACTCAGTTCCTACCCCATCTAACATCCCATCACAGGCTATCGGGCATATTTACCGCTAATAGTCAAAGATCAATTAATTGTCAAAATTAGGCTATCCCATCATACCATCCCCTCCATAAACTTATTAAGCTTAGTCTTGAAGCCAGATATGTCTTTTGCCCCCACTGCTCCCCTTGGAAGGCTGTTCCAGAACTTCACTCCTCTGATGGTTAGAAACCTTCGTCTAATTTCAAGTCTAAACTTCCTGATGGCCAGTTTATATCCATTTGTTCTTGTGTCCACACTGGTACTGAGCTTAAATAATTCCTCTCCCTCCCTGGTATTTATCCCTCTGATATATTTACAGAGAGCAATCATATCTCCCCTCAGCCTTCTTTTGGTTAGGCTAAACAAGCCAAGCTCTTTGAGTCTCCTTTCATAAGACAGATTTTCCATTCCTCAGATCATCCTAGTAGCCCTTCTATGTACCTGTTCCAGTTTGAATTCATCCTTCTTCATGGGAGACCAGAACTGCACACAGTATTCCAGATGACGTCTCATAGTGCCTTGTATAACGGTACTAACACCTCCTTATCTCTACTGGAAATACCTCGCCTGATGAATCTCAAGACCGCATTAGCTTTTTTCACGTCCATATCACATTGGCGGCTCATATTCATCCTGTGATCAACCAATACTCCGAGGTCCTTCTCCTCTGTTACTTCCAACCGATGAGTCCCCAGCTTATAACAAAAATTCTTGTTGTTAATCCCTAAATGCATGACCTTGCACTTTTCACTATTAAATTTCATCCTATTACTATTACTCCAGTTTACAAGGTCATCCAGATCTTCCTGTATGATATCCTGGTCCTTCTCAGTACCTCCCAAGCTTATGCTCTAATAAATTTGTTAGTCTCTAAGGTGCCACAAGTACTCCTGTTAGACTTTATTAGCACCCCCCCCCCCACGTTTCGTGCCGAGATTAGTAATAAAAAGATGAAATAAGATTGGTCCCAAAACTGATCCCTGAGGAACTCCACTGGAGGGGGGATGGAATGAGAGGGGGGTGGGAGGAGGTGGGATGGGGGTGTGGCCATGGGGGAAGGAGTGGAGTGGGGGCAGGACCTGGGGCTGACCAGGAGGGTTTGGGGGTTCCTGAAAAATTGTAAATCAAAATGGGGGTCCTCGGGTTGCTAAAGTTTGAGAACCGCTGCCTGGGCAGTGGTTTGTGTGCTGGGTGAAGAGGATTGTGTCATGGAGTGTGGGGGGGACACAAGGCCCTGACCCCCGGCTTCCTGCGATTCACCATGACTCTCAGCCAGCCAGTAAAGCAGAAAGTTTATTTAGACGACAGGAACACAGTCCAAGACAGGTCTTGCAGGCACAGGCAACAGGACCCCCCCCCCAATTAGGTGCATCTTGGGGTCCCAAGGCACCATAGCTCCCTGGGGAGGTCAGAGCCCCGTCTGCCTCCCAACCATTCCACCAGCCAGCTCTGCACCTCTCTCCCCAGCCTTTGTTCAGTTTCCCAGGCAGAGATGTCACCTGGCCTCTAACCCCTTCCTGGGTTCTCATGTTACATGCTCAGGTATTCTCCCTCGGCCAGTCTCCCATCCCCCAATGCAGACCATCCTAGCCACACTCCCCTGCCTTCCTAGCCAACACTCCCCACTCAGCATTCAAAGACCACATTAAGAACAGTCCCAGTTCGTCACAGATTGCAAAGCAATTTGTGAGAGGAGTGAATCTTAACAATGACAGTTGTGGGGGTGGGTGTTCATATGAGCCTCTCTCTTGCTGATGGTAGGAAGCTAGGGGTCTTTGTATCAGTATGTCTGGTTAAAGAGGCTGGGAGGTTTGAGATTGAAACACAAAAGTACTTATTTGGGGTACTGTGTTCTCATAAACAATTTGAGTCAGCCCCATATTAACAAACACAATCCCTGCCTCCACCTGGCAGGAAACCACCTTGTTTAAAAAATAAAATAAAAATGTTATGATGAAGCAAAGAAGCTTTGTTTTATACCCTGAAGCTCACCAAACTTTTGTTATGGCATGGAGTGTCCAGAGTATTGTGTCCAGTTCTGGGCACCACATTTCAAGAAAGATGTGGAGAAATTGGAGAGGGTCCAGAGAAGAGCAACAAGAATGATTAAAGGTCTTGAGAACATGACCTATGAAGGAAGGCTGAAAGAATTGGATTTGTTTAGTTTGGAAAAGAGAAGACAGAGGGGACATGATAGCAGTTTTCAGGTATCTAAAAGGGTGTCATAAGGAGGAGGGAGAAAACTTGTTCACCTTAGTCTCTAAGGATAGAACAAGAAGCAATGGGCTTAAACTGCAGCAAGGGAGGTCTAGGTTGGACATTAGGAAAAAGTTCCTAACTGTCAGTGTGGTTAAACACTGGAATAAATTGCCTAGGGAGGTTGTGGAATCTCCATCTCTGGAGATATTTAAGAGTAGGTTAGATAAATGTCTATCAGGGATGGTCTAGACAATGTTTGGTCCTGCCATGCGGGCAGGGGACTGGACTCGATGACCTCTCGAGGTCCCTTCCAGTCCTAGAATCTGTGAATCTATGAGAACTGGTTCCTTAGGTTCTATTGGATCTGGAGGGCACCCAACTGCTCTTTGCTGCTGTGCTGTTATGCAGGGGATGGAGTGAGGCAGAGGGAAGTCTCTTACATAACTGGGTCCCAGATCATTTAAAGTTCAACGATCATAACTATCCTCTTGGACTGTACCTGGAAGTGAATTAGTAGATGTTCTGAGCTCCCAGCTCCTCATCTCACTGCACTGGCTACAGCACTGGCACTCGCTTTCTGCACTGACTATAGCTTTTGGATGCTTTGCAGATGTAGTTTTAGAATGAGCAGATTGCCATAATCCAGCCTGAAGGTGATACAGTCATAGATGACTAGTGAGATCTTCATTCAAGAGGAACAGTTCAGGGCAACCTGGTCAGATTTAGATGAGAGTGGAATTTCTAGCTGTTGCTACTTTAAGATCCAGGAGCACCCATGAGCCAGCATGATTCTGAAGCTGAATCATGTTGGCAGGCTGAGCATATACCCACAGTAATGCTGCACAAGCTCTGCCCTTTCTGTTCTGTTTTATATAGGTTCTTGTACTGCATTCTCATGACTGTAATATCTTAGTGTCTTCCAGTAGTGCAATAAGCAACGTGACTAATGTCTGTCACCTGATGCTTTTTTTTATCAGTTTACCTTGTTTCAGCCAGCAGAAGGCAGAGAAACAATAGCAACTGGGTTTTAACACATACAAAAAAGCTGAGTGTCTTCTGCTTCCTGGTAGTATTGCAGCTCATAAAATCTGTTTCCCCTAGTGGCACATGCATATTGAACTGGAAGGGGGAGAGAATGGAATGTGCAGGGGCCCTTGGACACAGTTGTGAGCGTTTATTCTGGTCTGTCTCTGCTGGAGGGATTATAACCATTTTAAAGGTCTGGCATGGAAGTCTTAGGGTCACAGTGACATGGAAGGCTGTGGATAGATCTAATAATTATGACAACTCCCATCTTTTCATGCTCTCTGTATGTGTATATATATCTCCTCAATATATGTTCCATTCTATGCATCCAGTGAAGTGGGCTGTAGCCCACGAAAGCTTATGCTCAAATAAATTTGTTAGTCTCTAAGGTGCCACAAGTACTACTGTTCTTTTTGCGGAAACAGACTAACACGGCTGCTACTCTGAAACCTATGATGGATTGATTATCTGCATTCTGTGCTAGAGTTCAGTCTCTGTGCCATCCCTATATCTAAATTCATATTGATAGGGATTCAGGGAAACTGCGGAGTGGCCACAATCCCTTTTTCTCAGTAGTATTCCTCAAAAGAAGGGAGATCCAGCCTTTGTAATAAGCAGTGCAGCTGTTGCTGTTCAGGTGATTTTGAGCTAGAGTATAACCGCTGGCATTAGCCATTCTTGTCCATGTATCCCATATCTCATCCCTAGTTTTCATTCATCTGGAGAGGAAAGATTTAGATCAGAAGTGGTGGAACACCACTTGTTCAGCATCTCTAGCACATCCAGTAGCAGTTCTGGTCTCAGAACTCAGCCAGAGAAGAGTCTGATAGTTACCACCTTTCTCACTCCTTCAGTATCCAACATGCTTGGTCAATCTGTCTCCCCTACAGGCACAGAGATATTGAACGTGAAGGGTGAGATTGTTGGGGGAGGGCGGGGGGTTGTCAGAGAAGTAGTCTGAAAACTCCTCTGAGAGAAACTCCAGTCTGTTAGTGTTAACTCTTCCTAGATTTACCAGACTACCACGGCTCTGAGCACTGGTTTGGGCTTCACTGATTCAGTGGTGGAATAAAATTACAATTTAGACTCTGTTATGTCATAGGAGACTAAATATTCTATTTTCTGTAGTCAATGTGATGTGGAGTAAGCTTTCTGCAGAGGGCCTTGTGAGCAGGAAAGAGAGTGCATGTCTCTATCTAAGGGAAATATTAGTGTGTGGCTGGAGCTCTTATGGATGGAGAAAGAGACAGGTTGTGTACAAGAAAGGGTGGACTGGATAGGAACTAACAGAGTAGAGGAGAAGGATCATACAACCCACTTCCTTTGTTCAGATGTGTGTAGTTTTCCAGATTTGTGTAGTCCTGCCTGCTGTGTCTTGGTTTACCAGTCATCTTTCCCTCAGATCTATACAGGACACTGGCACAGAGGTTTTTGGGACTTTACATTCATAGGTCAATATAAAGGTGATTGAAACAGAATAACTCTGCCAAACTGTTTATCTTTATTTTTGTTTGTTCATGGTTGTCTCAGCTGATGTTTTTCAGTAATAGGAGTTTACTGCTGTGGCAATAAAATGGTTTGGGCATTTGAACAGTTCTGGTGAAGGGAATGCTCCACTTGAACATACCCATTACGGCTACCAAGATATCTGATAAATTACAAAAGGTCCTGGAAATATTGAGCCCAGCAGCCACTCTGGAAATCTCCATCCTTGTTGATTTACAAGCAACTAAGAGGTTAGAATCTGCTCTCCTTTTGTGACTGAGTCTCAGGCTGCTGGCAGCCAGCTATTGATCAGAGTAGGGGCAAGAAATCAGTGTAGAGATCGGAGGATGTATTAAAAAGATAAACAGTGATCTTCTGCTTCTTCCAAAAGGTGCAATCGCACCCTCCTGTTGTGGAACTTGCACCACCACCTTAGCTTCTAGCCAGCATTCACAGCAACTTATATGACTCTGATGGGGGTGAAGCAGGGGATGTCAACTCGTCATTAACTACTGGCGAGGAGGCAGCAGGGTCTTTGCTTCTCCCAATGACAGCATCATGTTAGTGCGTGTCAGCGCCTCATGACTGCAGACCATTTCAGAGGTTGCTGGTTCACGTGGTTGAGTGTCTGGAGCTAGTGACCAAAAAGAAAAGGGAAAGTGACTTTGCACATCAATTAAGGCATGTTGGATCCTGCTGGGCAATGTCCAGCTGACCCTGGCATCTGTCACTAAGAAGGTAAATTGCTTGTTGTATTAGGTTCCCCAGCAGGGATTTGCATATTTCTGCATACTCTCAACTCTGGTTTTCTGGTAGTCTCTACAGACTTGGTCTTGAGGGTTAATCACTAAGGAAGGAAAAAGAAAGAACTTTCTCCCAGCAGGCAGCTGACCCACCAGGAAAGATCCCAGGCGGATCTGTGGTTCCAGAATCGGACTCCTCAGTCATCTCAGGATCCATATGTAAATCTGTGGTAGAGCTCATCCTCTAATCGAGGGGTGGCCGATGATGATGATGATCACTCTATGCAACAGAAAGCTTGACAATGTGGGCAGAAAGATGGACTCGGGTACACTAGGAATCATGGTGCCAATGATCAGATCTTCCTGGCTGATATAATCAGCTACATCTTTTGGGAGTGCGTGCTCCCTTTGCTTGATTCCTTCCTGGAGGTTCAAAGGAAGGTAGCAAGAGCTATATTGCTCAGGGCCAGAGAGTTTTTAGGTGTGCAGTGCTGCAGAGCCCTGTGTGCCCCTGCCTCCTCTTAAGCTTCTTATGATGCATCAGGTAGATCAGCAGGAATTCTGATGGCTGGCATCACTCTCTGCCAGTAATATTGGCTTACGTTGATCAGCCTATTTGTGGCTCAGACCTGGATCTCCCCTTGGAGAATGACTATTTGTTTAACAGCAAAACTGGTAAGAATTTGTAGGAGAGAGATTATCTGCAGTCTTTGGGGTTGAACCCTCTTAGCCAGAGAAGGAGACACCCAGTTTTATTGTCTTTTCAATTTCAGAGGTGTTATCTTTCATCTGGTTCCTTTTGCCCCCTCTTCTCCAGAAGTCTAGCAGAAGAAACTGTGTAAAAGGAGACACTGTAAACAAAGATCCAGGTCTTCTGTTGTTTGTTCTTCCTGAACAACCAGCTAGATTTGGATTTGATGGGTTACTTGTGTGCTTTTTCCCCCCTTTCCCCCCTCCATTCTGAGACTGTTTGGACCATTTCCTTGTGTCATGGCATGAAATTACCAGAGATCGCTATGTGTTGGTGATAAGCCAGTTCTCTTCCATGTAGTACTCCTACCGTCTATCCCACTGCAGGCATCCCTCTCACAAGATATTGCTCAGAGCAAAGGTGGATTCTTTATTACGGGAGAGAGCAATAGAAGTGCCAATGCAGTGCAGAGGGAAAGTCTTTGTACTGCAAGAGAGAGAGCCTTCATAGCAAACCAGCTCATGGAAAGTAACTGCACTTTTGCATGTGAGACAATCACTACTAATGCAAAGTTTTGTCCATCAGCCTTTCTATAGCCCAAGAGCATTCACTGAGTGCCTAGCTAGTTAGTAGCATACCTAAAACACCCAGGGAGTAAGTGGGTCTCTACCGAGAAAACTGTCTGATTTGGACTGGCAATCTCTAAGCCATAAAGGAATCCCTTGGATTCCAGTCCCGAGGTATATGGCTAAACTGGGAAAAAATTATTCAGGGCGACCCTGAATTCAATACAAGTCAAGGCTTTCCTTCCAGAAAAGAGGGTTCCTCAATGACCGCATGTCCACCCAGTCTTTCCTGTCCCTCCCCTGTGGCTCCCACTCTGTCTGCATCTGTGAAATGCAGCAGCGTTGTGTAAAACTTTTTGGGGTTTGCATAAAATAAAAGTTAAACAGGAGGTGGTGTTCCCATCTGGTTCTCTGTAACACTTTAGATTCATTTCATTTAGATCCTTCTGCCAGCTTCATATATGGTTATATTACCATTTTAGGATATCACAAACATCTTCCTCCTACAGTAACTTTTATATGCTCGAGTTTGTTTTCTAAGCAGGGATTTACCCTGGGTTTCTACCTAGTTCAGTATTCTCCCCCTCAGAAGTCTGTGACATTTTCATCAATTCCATATGCTTTCTTTGCAGAAATTTTGGGCAGCAGTGAATATAGAGCTTAAGCTTGGGTTTTCTCTTCACAGCACTGGGAGTTCTCTTCACTCCACACTCTGCAGAGTTGTGGGCCACAACTGCTCTCTCAGGGTGAAGTGATCATGATTCCACCTTCTTTTTCTGAAATGAACTAGTAAGGCTGTAGTGTTCCTTATTGGATTAACCTATCAGAAAAGAATGTAATATCTGACATAGCTTGGCTGTTAGGAGAGGTGCAAGGTGGGGTTCAGGAAGCTTGGGGCCTTCTGTATCAATGAGCTCTTATCCCAAGTAATCATTACAGAATTCAGGGGATGGGCTCTCATGTAAAGAGCAGCCTTGATTGTGATCTAGACATAATCTGCCCACAGGTTGGACACAATGGCAGTATATGTGACGTGAATGTAAATAAAGATTTCTGGCTCCTTATTGCCCTGCCACTCCGAATGGGGTTTGTTTGTATTTTGGGGAGTGGATGGGGCTAGGTTCATGAAGGGCTATGGGGATAGGTAACAGCTGTTAGTAATTGGATGCAAAAGGAGTGAACAGCTTGTCTGTTAATCAGCACTGAGTTTAGTTTGGGGAAAGTAGCAAATTGGCTCCTTACAGGTTGAGGCTGGGTTGTAAAGAAGGGCTTTGGAGCTGCGGGTGATAGTTTAGGCAACAAGCACAGGTGGTTGTGCATGTCACCTGCTGGAAAGCTGCTTACGCTCTCTCTCCCCCCTTCTGCTGGAAGTCCCCAAGGGGAGTTGATATGGGAAAAACCCTTGCATATAACAAAGGTTAACAAAAATGCAACATATTGTTTTTTCCCTGCTAGGTTTCCCCATGTCCGTGACGTGTTGGCCGAGGCTCTGCGGCTCCTCCCCACCCTTGGAGCGGCCAGTCGCTACCTTTTGGACTCCGTGATCCCTGACGGACGTCATGAGCATTGCAATCCCTCTGGGAGTCACCACACCAGATACATCCTACTCAGATATGGCTGCAGGATCCGAGTAAGTGTTGTTTCCTCTGAATATGTGTGAGTGAATGCAAAGGCAGAGGTGAGCTCCTTTTCAGACTCCAGCATGTTTGGCAAACTCAGAATGGAGGGAACAGATGAACTTGAGACAGCAGTTAGAGGAAGGGGGAGCTCCAAAGGTATCGGATTCCTCCTTCCCAAGGCCAATACAAAAGATATATGCTGCTCCCTTTACTAAAACTAATACTAAAACAGTGTGTTTTCTGTGGAAGTGCTGGGAAATCTCAGCTCAGGTTAACAAGGGCTGTTGCACATCCACTACCCTTTGTAAGAGCGGCGAACTAATTAATGAGCTTGCACTGTCCAATAGAGTCTTGAGCAGTGTAAGACGGGGTGGGGGGCTGGGGACTGCGGTGATTGGCTGGTGCCTCTCTGTATAATTCATGACTGGCTGAGAGAGCATTCATGCAATTTAGCTGGGTGTGGAGGTCCACATGCTGATGACTGAGTGATAACAGCGCCTAGAGGGGTTGTTTGTTTGTCACTGGCATAGCATTGTGTGAGATAGCCCAGGCTGGAGAGTTAAGGGGGGCACAGCAGTCCCACAGTTCCAGGTTGTACCCCGGGGATCCTGTCTCACTGTCTTAACAAGCTAAGTGTCCTTAAAAGCTAGGGTTTTGTCTCATCATATGCTGATGTAAATTTCACAGGCTAGGTCTCTCTTCAGCCTGGGATCACTCCCCCTTAGTTCAGTTCTTTGAGAGATGTTGATATCATGAGCAAAGAGATGGGAGGAGAGGTGAAATGGAGGCCAGGGGGTCTGTCTCTGTCTCTCTTATATCACCCTCCCCTCTTTGAGGATTACTCCCATCTGGAGTGCAGGCAATAAAAGTAGTCTATTGTGAATGTGAGGGTTGAGCCATCTCTGTGATGAAATGTAAATTTCTTGTTTATACCTTCCTGTTGCTGAAGAATGGCTGTTTAAGCTGGTGATTGCTCTTTAACACCTAGCTGGGGTGCTTATATGTCTTTGACTCTGAAAAACCGATTTGGACCTGACTTTCTAACTCCGGAACATGTGACAACAATGTTATGCAGTAGAAACATATAACTTTACGTACAAAGTTGATACAGATATTTTACCAGGACAATAATGTTCAACAGACTGAGTTTTCAAATGATGCCTCACAAGGCATACTTTGTACAAAATTTATCATAGTCTTGTAAAAGTGGTGATCATAATAGTATAGATCGTCACTCCGGTATACTTCCAGCTTCTATTCCCCTGCATCTCTCAGTGAAGTCCTGACTGCATCTACTCTCTCCCAGAGATGGGCCACTTGTTTTTTTTTTTTTTTTTTTTTTTTTTTCCCCTTTGCATTTTCATATTCTCTAAGGATATCATCAGCACAGGATTCTCATACCTGGGTTTTATGCTTCCCAACATCAGACAGACCACCCCAAGCTCTGTTAGGACTTTGGGTTAGGATGTGAACTGTCCCTTGGAATATTGATTGTGCTCAACCAAGAAGCTCCCCACAGGAGATGCTGCTCCTGCTCTTTACCTCTCAGGCCTAGTCTGCACTACAAAGTTAGGTCAATGTAAGTTGCCTTGCATGGGCTTGTTTATGCGTCTATGCTCAAATTTGTCTCTGACTGACGTAAGTGACCCATTACAATGACACAGTAAAATCTTCTTCCTGAACTGTGTAAAACTATGATCGACCTACTTTGGTCATCGCAGTGTGACCCATGTCAACACTAACTGTCCTACAGCCAATGTCCTACAGTACCAAGGCCACACAACAGTGACCACTCTACTCACAATTTTAAACTCCATTACCTAGGGGTGATAGAAACTGGAAGCCCCCCACCTTTAGATACCTTATGTGTTTTTTGAAATGCCCTTTCCTGGTTGCCCATCTTGGCAAGCATACCTAGCAGCTCACCTTTGTTTGTGTCCAGCACATACAGAGAGGTACTAGATGCACTCCTGCCTGGAACAGGCAAGAAGTGTTGCATCTCCTGGGCCTGTGGAGAGAAGAGGCTGTGCAAGCTGTGAGGAAGTGGGTTTTTTCCCCTTGTTATGTTGTACGTGCGCCTTAATAACGAGGAGTCCGGTGGCACCTTAAAGACTAACAGATTTATTTGATCCTGGAGGACTTTGGGTTTAGGATATGAACAGATTTATTTGGACATAAGCTTTCATGGGTAAAAAACCTCACTTCTTCAGATGCATGACTCCATCTGAAGATATAGACTGTTGTTTTTGTGGCTACAGATTAACACGGCTACCCCCTGATACTTGACACCTGTGAGCCTTAATGTTTTGCATGAATATGGTATGTACCTCAGTTTCCCCTGTGTATTACACCAAAGCCTAGGCGGTGGGGATAAGGGTGTGTGTCTTTTACTGAGACCCCCAGGGCAGGTGAGACTGCTTCAGCTGCCTGCATGTGGACAATGGCCAAACCCCTTTGTAACCTGAGAAACAGGAGGGAGATGCGACCAAGTGACACTTTGCCAGGAAACAAGACACAGACTGCAAAAAGAACAGGAGTACTTGTGGCACCTTAGAGACTAACAAATTTATTTAAATAAATAAAGTCTCTAAGGTGCCACAAGTACTTCAGTTCTTTTTGTGGATACAGACTAACACGGCTGCCACTCTGAAAGACACAAACTAGAGCAGGGGCTATGGGCAGGATGGAGGCCAGGCAGCTTGAAGGGGTCAGACTCAGGGGAAGGGTCAGGATCCCAAGACTCTGGGGTTTCCCTCTCCCCAAGGTGGACTTTACTGAATGGTCCTACTTTCTGTGTTAACAAGATCCGTTCTAAGTTATGTTCCTATTGACTAATAAACCCTTCTGTTTTACAACGCTGGCTGAGAGTCATTTCTGACTGTGAAGTTGGGGTATAGGGCCCTTTGGGGGCGTGCAAGGCTTCCCCAGGCATCCATCAGGCGGACTCACTGCGGGGAGCTCACAGTGTGAACAGGGGTGCTGAATGCTCCGAGATTGGACCCAGGGAGTTCCAAAGCCAAGGAGGTTTCTTGCCCTGGACATCATGCCATGCGGGGAGTCAAACTGCACCAGAGTCTTGGCTAAGGTGCTCCCAGAGCTGTTCCAGATCATCCAGACTGAAACCTGTGAGGGTCCCAAGCAAGTGGACTCCCAGAGGGGGCCCATGGCGAGAAACAGCAGGCTGGAGGCTCAGAGAGGTGAGGTTCCAGGAGGCACTGGAGCCCAGGGCTTAACTCCCAAGAGATCATGGACTCCCCGAGAAGGGCTGTCACGATGAAGGGGGGTTCCTCCCGGAGACAGTAAGGAGCCGAGAAAGCCTAGGGCCTGTGAGTCCATGACACAAGCACAACTACGGAACAGCTGTAGAAATTGCAGATTGCACTGGGGATGCAAGCAAAGGGGTGTAACAGGGATCGGTAGCAGTGCCATATGAAAGCGAAGGAACTTTGCCAGGGATACCACAAGGCAGGGGAGGGCAACTCCTGCTACCGGTATCCTTTTATCTTTGTGGCCCTTCCTGCCCAGTCCAGTGGTTTTTAGTATGGTTATTTTTCATTGGTTCTGTCATTAACACCCCAATATATGAGTAAACAATGTAACACTGTTGCAAAAAAAAAAAAAAAAAAAAAAAAAAAAAAAAGAGGACATCATTTTGGGCTGTATTAGTAGAAGTATTGTAAGCAAGACATGAGAAATAATTCTTCCACTCTACTCAGCACTGATAAGACTTCAGCTGGAGTATTGTGTCCAGTTCTGGGCACCACACTTCAGGAAAGATGTGGACGAATTGGAGAAAGTCCAGAGGAGAGCAACAAAAATGATTAAAGGTCTAGAAAACATGACTTATGAGGTTAGATTGAAAAAATTGGGTTGGTTTAGTCTGGAGAAGAGAAAGTGGGGGAGGGAGCGGATGTGATAACTCTTCAAGTATTGTTCTCCTTAGCCACTGAGGACAGGACAAGAAATAATGAGCTTAAATTGCAGCAAGGGGATTTAGGTTGGACATTAGGACAAACTTCCTATCAGGGTGGTTAGGCACTGGAAGAAATTACCTAGGGAAGCTGTGGAATCTCCATCACGGGATTTTTTAGACAAACATCTGTCTGAGATGGAATAGGGTGCTCAAACTGGGGCGGGCCTGGAATGTATCCTTGGGAGGCGTGAGAAGGCAGAGTGGAGAGCAGCGGCTGCTGGCCGGGTACCCACCTCTGAAGGCAGCACCGCCACCACCAGCAGCGCAGAAATAAGGGTGGTCTGGTATGGTTTTGCCATCCTTAGTTCTGTGCTGCTGGCGGTGGCCCTGCCTCAGAGCTGGGCGGCCAGAGAGCTCTGTGCTATATATTTAAGTAGCTCTGTTTAAATCAATGCCTTATTGTTTTTAATATTTAATGAGAGTTGCACGTTGATTTTTTTTATCAGTATATGTACTTGGGGGGGAGGGGGAATAAACTACTACAAACATGAAGAAGAGGGGCACGATCAAATACGTTTGAGAACCACTGGTCTAGATAATACTTAGTCCTATCTTAGTGCAAGGGACTGGACTAATGACCTATTGAGTTCCTTCCAGTCCTACACTGTTATGATTCTATGATCTGAAGGATCATTGACCTCCAGAGACCTCAGAAGGTCTTTGGGGCTGAGTCCAGGACTGCTTCTTTATTTCTAGCTTTGTTACCATCAGCACCTCCTACCTCAGTGCCTTATTTCCCTTTGACGTCTTGGCTCTCAGTAACTTTAAACTGCAGCAGGAGAATGTTGGTAACAGGCTAAGCCATTCAGCATGTTTTCTGCCTGGAGATTGAGTAGGACATGTAGGGGAGTCGGATCTACCTGCAGATGTCACTCAAAGCATTCAGAATCCCTTCTACGGGGCACAGTCTGTGAGACTTCCATATGTCCAGCATAAAGCTAGCCTGATGTGCTTTGAAAGAAAAATCTTCAAAACGTAAGCCTGAGTTGGCTTCAACTGCTGTGTGCCAGGACTCTGGTGGTGCCATCCACCTCAGTACAGTCCTAGCAGACTAGGTTTGCATCTGAAGCATCCTGCACCAATCTCTCAAAGCTAAGGACTTCCCCCATGCAGAGTTCCCAAACCCCTGCAAATCTTGGCATGTGAAGTTGGTGGTAGCTAGGCATTGGTTCTGAATAATAAACATCAGCTGGCTGCACTGTCATTGATGAAGCTCCCAGTGCCAGGCAGTGTGTTGTAAGGGTCTTCAGCATCAACTTATCCTTCCTGTTCAGGGCAGAGGTGGAAACCCTGAGTGGCCGTGTATGTTGAAGGGTCTGGCCAAGTTAGCCTTGTTTATCTCTGAAGCTGCCTTGGAGGCTGCAGTTGCTATTTCACCCTTAATTCAGTTTAGCTTAATTCATAAACCAAACTGAGGGCTTGGCTACACTTGCAAGTTAGAGCACATTAAAGCAGCCCTGGGCACCCTAACTCATGACACGTCCACACTGGCAAGGCACATAGAGCACCCGGACTCCGCAGCTGGAGCGCTCCTGGTAATCCACCTCGACAAGAGGCATAACGCTTGCTGTGCCCCGGCTGGAGTGCTGCTTTGCCAGTGTGGCCACCCTGATCTGTTAATGCGCTCTGCTGACCAACCGTCAGACCCCCTTTTAAATTCTCTGGGAATTTTGAAAATCCCCTTCCTGTTTGCTCAGCCAGGCATGGAGTAGCTCTCAGCGAATCTTTCCAGGTGACCATCCCTCCACACGCCAGGCGATCCCCAGTATGGAGCAATGGCGAGGCGCTGGACCTCATCAGTGTTTGGGGGGAGAAAGCTGTCCAGTCCCAGCTGCGCTCCAGCCATAGGAATTATGATACCTTTGGGCAGATATCAAGGGACATGATGGAAAGGGGCCATGACCGGGACGCACAGCAGTGCAGGGTTAAAGTGAAGGGGCTGCGGAATGCCTACCACAAAGCCTGTGAGGCAAACCGCCTTTCTGGGGCTTCCCCCGCAACCTGCCGTTTCTACAAAGAGCTGGACAGAATACTTGGGGGCGACCTCACCTCCACTCCGAGGACCACCATGGACACTTCAGAGCTCAGTTCAGCAAGGCAGGAGGAGGAGGTAAGCGGGAGCGAGGGTGCTGAGGAGGAGGAAGACACCCCAGCATCCCTAGATGCATGCAACCAGGAGCTGTTCTCAGGCCAGGAGGAAGGTAGCCAGTCGCGGTGGCCGGTGCTCGGGGAAGGACAAACACTAGAGGAGGTGCCTGGTAAGCGGCTTTTATTTTGAGAAGGAAGTTGTTTGGTGCAGGTTCTTGGGGCGAGGAGGATTAGGGCTGCATGCATGCCTAGATGCGGAATAGGACATTGATGTGCTCTCTCACATTGCAGTAATCGGCCTCAGTGATCTCTTCAGAGGTCTCATGCAGAAGCTGGGCAATGCACTTGCGCAGGTTCCTTGGGAGAGCTACTGTGCTCCTTGTCCCTGTCAGGCTAACATGTCCGTGCCACTGTGCCGTGAGGGGCAGTCGGACCACTGCTGCACACAGGCAAGCTGCATATGGGCCAGGGCGGAAGCAGCATTGTAGTAGAAGACCCTCCCTTGCTTCCCAGGTCACCCTCAGTAGCGAGAGATCTTCCAGGACGAACTCCTGTGGAAAAATGTGGGGACAGTATTCAGTATAGGGCCCCCCTGCAGCTGTTAGCTCTCCCCAAGACACAGAACCCCAGAGAACACTATGGCCCTGAAACAATCAGTCCCCCTTGCCCCTGTGCTTACTCACCATTCTGGGGCTCCTGTGGGTTATGTGCGCTCGCTTTGGGATGAGCAAATTCTGCTATTGTGTAGACGGTGTTTGCCTTTAAGTACGGGCGAATCATTGCTCTGTCTGGTGTGAACAATGCTGCCTCTGTTAAGTGTTGCATTTTGCCTTTACAGATGCAACTTTGAGATCTCAGCCGTCCATGTTATCACCTGCTGAAAGACTCAAAAGAATTAGGAAGAGGCCACGCTGCATGAAGTAATGCAGCAGTCCCTTAATGAAAATCAAAAAGCGCACGAGTGGCGGGAGAGTGAAAGGAGGGTCTGCCAGCAGAAAGCAGATCGCTGGCACTAAAGCACAGAGCAGCTGCTAAGTATTATGGAGTGCCAAGCGGACTTGATACAGGCGCTCGTAGCCATGCAGGCGGAGCACTATCCTCCTCCCCCCCCCCCAGCCCTTGTTCCAAAACTCTTTCCCTTGTGCCCCCATGTCACCTCCAACCCACTTTCCCCACATCCGGGTTCTTATCGCCACCAACTGCCTCCAACACCTGTAGCTTCACCACTCAGTCCTGCAAACTATGACCCTTACCCACTGCACTCAACCACCATCACCATGCATTTTAGCCTGCCTGAAGTGCAGTGCTCATTGCACAGCACTCCAGACAGGAAGGCAGAGTAAGATAACAGGACATATGCAAATCTGTGATTGAACCGTTCCCCACCGCAATCCCTTGCCCTCTCTGTTTCCCAAGCAGTTGTGATTCTTTTCAATACATGAATTTTCTTTTCAATAAGTGGATTTTTTGGCTTTGAAAACATTCTTTATTATTGCATTAAGTAAAAGATACCTTAGCCCAGGAGAGCAACAGGCACTGCAAGTCAATGTAGCAAACACAGATTCCTACTAACTTTGGAACCACTGCACTTCTCTCCCGTGCAGGGCACCAAACATTACTGGTGGCTTTCAGCCTCAAATTTCTCACTCAAGGCATCCCTAATCCTTGCAGCCCCGTGCTGGGCCCCTCTAATAGCCCTGTTCTCTGGCTGTTCAAATTCAGCCTCCAGGTGTTGAACCTCCGAGTTCCATGCCTGACTAAATCTTTCACCCTTCCCTTCACAAATGTTATGGAGGGTACAGCACACGGATATAACCGTGGGGATGTTGTCATCGGCCAGGTCCAGCTTCCCATACAGACAGCGCAAGCGGCCCTTTAAATGGCCAAAAGCACACTCCACAGTCCTTCTACACCGACTCAGCCTGTTGTTGAACTGATCCTTGCTGCTGTCAAGGCTCCCTGTGTAGGGTTTCATGAGCCACGGCATTAAAGGGTAAGCGGGATCTCCAAGGATCACAATGGGCATTTCGACTTCCCCTACAGTGATCTTATGGGACAAAAGTCCCAGCTTGCAGCTTCCTGAAGAGGCCAGTGTTCCGAAAGATGCATGCGTCATTTCCGGGCCAGCCTGCGTTAATGTCAATGAAACACCCACGGTGATCCACAAGCGCCTGGAGAATCATAGAGAAATACCCCTTCCGATTAACGTACTCGGAGGCTAGGTGGACTGGTGCCAGAATTGGAATATGCATCCCATCTATTGCCCCTCCGCAGTTAGGGAAACCCATTTGTGCAAAGTCAGCCACAATGTCATGCACATTACCCAGAGTCACGGTTCTTCTGAGAAGGATGTGATTAATGGCCCCGCAAACTTGCATCAACACGATTCCAACGATCACCTTTCCCACTCCAAACTGGTTAGCGACCGATCATAGCTGTCTGGAGTTGCCAGCTTCCAGATTGCAATAGCCACCCACTTCTCCGCCGGCAGGGCAGCTCTCAATCTTGTGTCCTTGTGCTGCAGGGTGGGGGTGAGCTCAGCACACAGTCCCATGAAAGTGGCTTTTCTCATCCGAAAGTTCTGCAGCCACTGCTCGTCATCCCAGACTTGCATGACGATGTGATTCCACCACTCAGTGCTTGTTTCCCGAGCCCAAAAGCGCCGTTTCACGGTGGTGAGCATGTCCGTGAATGCCACAAGCAATCTCGTGTCATATGCGTTACGCGAGTCAACATCATCGTCGGACTCCTCACTGTCAGTTTGTAGCTTACGGAGTAACTCGACTGCCAAATGCGACGTGCTGGCAAGACTCATCAGCATATTTCTCAGCACTTCGAGCTCCATTCCTGCAGACCGAAAGGGAAGACAGAGTGCAGTACAAAACACGCTGAAAGATGACGCCAAATATGGATGGAAGCACAGGGATTGCTGGGATGCGATGCATCACAGGGCATTGGGACAGGACCCAGAATGCCCCGCACCCTCTGCCCCCTTCCCACAAGCTACAGAGCCAGAATGGGAAGAGGTGCTCTGTGGGATAGCTGCCCATAATGCACCACTCCCAATGCTGCTGCAAGTGCCGCAAATGTGACCACGCCAGTGTGCTTGCAGCTGACAGTGTGAACACACTGCAGTGCTTTCTCTACTACGCTCTCCGAGGGCTGGTTTAACTCACAGCGCTCTACATCTGCAAGTGTAGCCATGCCCTGAATTAAACGCTTAATGCAGTTTAACTAATCCACTTTAAATTCACACCTTTAGTTAATGCATATTAATTTTCCTAAATGTCCCTGTATAGACGAAGCCTTAGGCCTGGCCGACACTACAGAGTTAGATCAACGCAAGGCAGCTTATGTCAACCTAACTATGTAAGTGTCTACACTAAAATTTTGCTCCCGTCGACATAACAGCCTTGCTACACTGACTAAGTCCACCTTCACAAGCAGTGTAGAGTCCATGTTAATGTAGCTAGGTCAATGCAGTGCCAGTGAAGACACTGCATTGCTTACATCGACTGTTATTGGCTTTCAGAAGCCATCCCACAATGCCCCACACTTGACACTACAGTCAGTACAAGCGTTCCTAGTAAGGACACGCACCATTGACACAAGGAGTGTAGTGTGGACACACAAAAGTGATTTAATTACTGTGGCGGCTTTATGCCGATGTAACTGAAGTTGACATAATTTTGTAGGCGAGACATGCCCTTAGTGTTTAGAGTTCTGCCGGATTCACACTGGCAACACAAGACCCGGGAGTGAGAATCCTGCTTTTCTGTCTGCTTTGCCCCTTCTCCTGTGCTATAATCTTTGAAGGGGAGACTGGTGCCAAGTCTACATTATAAACTTACGTTGGAATAACTGCGTCGCCTAGGAGTGAGAAAAAGCCACACCCCTGAGCAATGCAGATATACAGACCTAACCCCCGATGTAGACAGCGCTATTTTGATGGCAGGGCTTCTCCCATCGACAGAGCTGCTGCCTCTTGGGGAAGTGCAGTACCTACACTGATAGGAAAAGGCCTCCTGTTGGCAAAGTAGCAACCTTACAGAAGCGTGCTGCACTGCTGCAGTGTTTTAAATGTAGACCTGCCCGGGAACTACAGATGTGATTCACTTATTTCCTGTGTCATTTCCAATGCAACCTATAATTGTACATGTGCAGTAGTATGTCCTCTTCCATCTCCTGTTTTGGAATGCCTCTCAATTGAGAGGGTATTTCCTTTCTGGTATTCTGTTGCTGCCCTCATTATCTACCGCTTCCCTGTGCTGAATTGCATCTATCCCTCCTCTGCCCAGAACTCCTGCAGTCCTTCACCAATAGCACACTTTATACTTGATTTTGACCTGATATTTTTCGCCACCGTGTGGTGAAAATATGCATTGTCATTTTAAGTTAGCAAAAAAATTCCCGTTCAACACATGTCGGCATGTAGGAAGCATAAAGCCAACCTGCTTTGCCTATGCCCTTTTCTGTCCAAGCCATGAGTTTTATTGACCCTTCTTTGCAACATGGAATCTTAACCATCCCAAACTGTGCAAGATGTTTTTAGGACAACTGTAGCTTCCATACAAATTATATCCCAAAACACTGTGAAGTTAAGTGACACTAAGGCTTTGTCTACACTAGCACTTTTGTCGGTCGGGGTGCCAAACCCCCCCCCCCCCCCCCCCCCGACTGACATAAAGTTTCACTGACAAAAGCGTCAGTGTGGACAGCGCTATGTCGGCAGGCGAGCATCTCCTGCCGACATAGCTACCACCACTTGTTGGGGGTGGTTTAATTATGCCAGTGGGAGAGCGCTCTCCTGTCAGTATACAGCGGCTACACAGGAGACCTTACAGCAGCGCAGCTGCAGCGGTACACGGTGCCTCTGTAACGTCCGTAGAGTAGACATAGCCTTAGTAGCTGAGGGGAAGAAGAACAGGCATAAAGGCAGGAGAGGTGTGTTCATCTGCAGTTTGGAGATGCTCTTTTTGGATTTAAAGAAGGAGAAGGTGGTGGTGTGTCAGTGTGGTGAGACTGAGACTAAATCAGCACTGGCCAGGCCGAGGGCGTGGAGTGGGGCACAAGAAGGGTGTGATAAGGATCATAGGCCCAGATAGAACAAGTCCATGGAGGGTTTTAAAATCAAGGCAGGAAATCCTGAACTGTATCTGGAGGTGAATGTGAAGATAGTGGAGGAATATGAGAGTATGCACATAATGTGTCTGGCTGTGTCAGCATGTTTCTTACTCCTCTCCTGCTTCAGCATGAGGAGATGAGTTAGTTACCCCTTATCTAGCATGAACCCTGCTTAGCTGCCTGTTCTGTCTGTCAATCACAGGTTTATCCTACACCCCCATCCTCCATGTATGGGCCACATTGTGAAGTGGATAATGTACCTCAGTTTCCCTGAGATCTCTTAACAGTGAGTTTACACTTCTGCCGAGTGGGAAAGAGGAGAATGCTGAGATATTGGCAAGTGCCTGACAAGGGGGAATTTGGTTCCAAACTGATGGATCTTACTTCTGGCAATTTTCTGCAGCCCAGAGTCCGTGGAAGCTAGTCCAGCTGTCGATGAGAAGAATGTGTACTCCAGTCATGGCTATGAGGCCACCCAGAGGCACAGCTATCGAGGGCTGCCTTATGCAGTGAGTACTCACCCTTTAATCTGCAGAGCATTACACTGTACCAGCCCCTTCCTTTACACTCTGCTCCCTTGCTCCTTCTATAGCCCTTTCCCTACATAACCTGAACTGCAGTTTTGTTTAGCTCAAACTTTGTAGGCTGCGTACTATGCAGTCTACTGTGTACCTCCATCTGAGAGAGACAGCGGCAATGCGGGGGTGGGAGCATGCGGGGGTCACGCGCCCCCCCCCAGATTTCTGCCTTCCCTTTAGCAACATCTTCTAGAGGTTTACTAACTGTTGGGCAAGCCTCACCTCAGTGGGCCACTCAGTCTGTCTCGGTTGGGCGGGACGCAATCAAACATTTGAGATTGGCCCAGTAAGGAATGGAGACGGCGTTCCCTCCCCAAGCCACACTGTGCAGGGCTGGTGTCGCTGCTTCCCCCACAGAATGTTCCTCCTTGCCCCACTAGTACTAAACCTCTGTACTAAATAAAATGCGTTGTCTTCCATTACAGGATTTTTCTCGCATACCTCCTGATGAGAGCTCGTGTACCCCTAGGGGTACGTGTGCCCCAGTTTGAAAACTGCTGGTATAGCTTATTTTGGGGCAACAGCAGTGTGACTGAGTCCTGCCAAACTTCCTGCATCTTGTGTGTTTGTTACTCTCAAGGCCCCATGTTCTCTTCAGCAAGCTTGATGTAGATTCAGTGGCAAGATCCCCTGCTTCCTGTAATGCTCTGTGAGGCAAATAGGAAAATCTGCAACAGCTTCCTTTAAATTTTAAAATGGAGGATTTTGTTGAACAAAGTTTATGAATGTGTAACACCTTCCACAGTATCCTCGCTGGTGGTGTTTGATACCAACTGCAATTTATTTTACACTGTCTTCACACTTCGTTTTCAGCGTGCTGCAGATTTTCATATTGAAAACACATACCTGTCAGAACTTGGGAAGGTTGGGGAGAAGTTGGAGATGACATCTGCAGAGGGAAAGCATGGAAAGTGGTTTGAGATTTTGGGATAAGCACATTAGCTGGATGTTTTTTCAAAACAATTAGCAGTGAAACAGTCAATATTGACATTTGAATTGTTCTCAGAGGTTTGAGAAAAATAGTGACAAATAGTAAAAAATTGAGACAAATAGTGCAGTTCACGCCTCTCAAAGCTATTGCTTCAAGCTGTTTGCAGACTGCTGTTTTCCATTCAGATTGTTTGTTGGTTTCTTGGATGGCTGTTGAGTTAGAGCTGAGTTTTAGGCTATGCCTACGCTATAAATTACTTTGGTATAATTTATGTTGCTTAGGGGTGTGAATAATCCACACCCCGGAGTGACATAAGTTACACCGACCTAAGCAGCAGATTGGACAGCACTATGTTGGCAGGAGAGCTTCTCCCTTCGACATAGCTACCGCCACTTGTGGAGGCAGGAGTTCTTAAGCCAATGGGAGAGCTCTCTCCTTTCGCCAGAAGTGCAGCAGCAGCGCAGCTGCAGTGTAAACATACCCTGAGACTTTGAACTCCCTATGTTCAAAATAATTCTGATGGAGATGTTTATTTTCAGGATCATAATTATGGAGCTCCTCCTCCTCCGACCCCTCCAGCATCTCCCCCAGTTCAGACTATCATCCCTCGTGCTGAGCTGAATGGCTTGCACTCTCCTGACGAGGAGAACTCTGGGGACAGTGAGAGTTCCTCAGAGGGAGAGTCCATTCCCAGCTGGTGTCACTGCACTCTCTCTCAAGATGGCTTCCTCATCAAGTGTGACAAATGCAGGTAACTTCTGATGCATCGCAGAACTGGACGGCTTCTAATGCCAGACTATCACATTTGAGTTGGGGATGGACTTCCTGTTGCTGGTTGAAGTGTTCTGTCGAGTGCTTTGCCAAGTATCGGCCCTCCCCCTTAGCTCTGTCAACCTGACAAGTGTTGGGGGCACTAGGAGTGGAGATGAGAATGATAAATTGATGCTCTTACCACCGTAGGCCCCTTAGAGGGCATGCAGCTTGTGACATCTGGTTGACTTTCAGGTTGACTGACCCTTACAAAACTGGCTTCAATTGTTCATTCTCCTTTTGCAGGGGAATGAGCAGGGGGAAAGTGATCAGACTCCGCCGCCGGAAGCAGGACAATGTGTCAGGTAAGGCTGCGGTTATGCTGAGACTAATGGTGACACTGTTGTCTCCTCCAACAGGGCCAGAAGGTTCTTCGTTACTGTCTCTCAGTGCTCTAATCACCTACAGCTGTGATAAACACACTCATGTGTCTTTTCCTTTTCACCGTTGGGACTCGAGGGATGTGGCAAGTTCTCTGGGGGGCAGAGAGACCAAATATGCAGTAATGTCATCTTGTGCAGTGTCAGAAGGTTGGGAGAGTGGTGGAGGGGAGGTTGAGCTTGTGGGGCTCTCAGGTTGGGGAGCCAATGTCTAACTAGCAAATCATCGTGAAGGGGGACCAGGGGACATGCAGATCTCTCCATGGTAGACATAAAGTTGCTAACATGATACTCCTCCCTGCAGGTGGAGACAGTAGTGCAACTGAGAGTTGGGATGAGGAGCTCTCCCCCTCCACAGTGTTGTACACAGCTACGCAGCACACACCCACAAGCATCACTCTCACTGTTAATCGGGTCCGCAGAAACAAACCTAAGAAGAGGAAGAGGAGTATGGAGAAAGCTCGCACTGCACCAAAGGCCAAGAAAATCAAGGTATTTGAGCATGGCAAAAACAGCCCAGACCAAATGCGGGACACAGTATTGGTGAGTGCAGGCTGACCCCTACTGTGGTCAGCATGCCCAAATGTGGGTCATCCTTTGGTTACTCTGTGTAAGCAATGCCTGTATGGGCAGGAAGTCCTCATGTCCCACCACTGCCTCATCTTTATGAGCTGCTTGGCCACCCCAGCCTGGAGCTTACAGATTGATCTGTCTTCCCCTTTGTTTCCTTACACTGCCCATTGGTATTCAGAGGCTTTAGGTTTGGTTTTGAATTGCATCTCCATTCCCCCTGCTGGTTCATCAGAGTTCAGAAAAACCTCTTCAGGGGTCCACATCTGCCTGTGGCAGAGGGTTCATTGATATGATGGGACTGAAATGTTAAGAGGACTCTGTTCTTCTTTCTCAAAGGTGTGTGCTGTGTGTGGGATGCAGTTACTGGGCGGGGGGGGGGAGGCAGAACTGTTCTGCATGGGGTGAGCTGATTCTTGGGAAGGAGATCTCCATGCGTGCTTTTCATTGTCTTACAGCTCCCTTTCTGGACTACCCACAACTTGTGGCACTTCTGGGTGGCTTTCTTTGAGGTGGTCTGAGTCTGATGAAAGGGTTTGGGGATTTCAAATAGCTTTGGATTGTTCTTCATCATGCCTGTGTGTGTTGTGAAGCAGACAATACATGCTATTTGTGTCTTCTTCACCAGCAGCTTGATTAGTGTAATTTGCTACTTACTTGGGCTTTCCTTGAATTTGATCTGCAGCCACAGAGATAACAGAATACAGCTTACTCATTAGGGTTAAGGAGTTGATAGCACCAACCCTCTGTGATCTGCAGTGGTTGCTGATAAAACCATCTGGTTCAATTCTTAGTATTACTGAATAATAAAGCTCAATGAGAGATGGTCCCCGACCCTCCTCCTTACCAAGGCAGATGAGATTGGTCAGCTCGCTCTTTCTCGTGGTCCCAAGATTTTGCCTTAGTCAGGTCGGGGGGGGGGGGGGGGGTGAACTTTCTCAGTTCAGAATGTCTGCTGGAGTCCTTCTGTGGGGCTTTTCTGTTCAGGTCTGTTTAAATCTTCCTGTGGCTTCGGCCATCTTTTGTGAAATGCTGTGATCTCTGGGCCATTGGGCTGGGAGGAATTTACATGTTTAATGTTATCTAATTTAAATGTGATCCTTGGATTCCATCGAGTGGGGGGAGAGTGCTTTATAGAAATCTAAAGAAAGGGTATAAATACTGATGGGCACCGTTCTCTTGTTTTGGGCACAGGCCTTTCGAGAAGGTTCACGGAAATCTCTGCGGATGAAGGTGAGTGGAACTGAGCTGCCCGCATGATTGTGTCACTTCTCTCAGTAGTTTTTTTCCTGATTTGTCTGTGTGGGGCTCTCTGATTCCAACACTAGCTTCTGGACAAGCCCTGACCTTTCACGCACCACAAAGGAACCTTTTCTGAGTCCCATTGGTTGGTGAACTCTGCTTTCACCTGAGAGGACTCATCAATTTCTCTCTGCTGGGTAAACCCCATCCTGCTACCTAGGGTGAGGCTGATCAGTGACAGCTGTGAGGAGAGATTTTGGGTCCGAGAACGCAGGGTTGAGTCATGGCCCAGTATCTAGTCAGGTAAGCTGTCATTTGATTAATCTAATCTAATGTACTTGTAAGTTGTCTATCACTTTGGTATCTAATACCATATAAGTTTAAATAATATTGGGTCCATAATAGAAATGGTGTTATTCCTCTCCATGCCCCATGAACTGGGAAGGATGAATGTAAGTATTCAGGCTTTCTGGATTGGTAATGGTTGTCTCACAGGTACAATTTCTGGGGAAAGGGTTACATTTGGACCAAAGCACTGTCATAGAAATGTGGCATTTATCTATCAGATCAGACCAAGGTCCATCTGTGATGTACCAGGGTACAATCTAGACTAATGAGCAGCTGTGTCACCCCTGCCCTGCAGCTTTGGGTGCCTTACTTGCTGAAGGAGTTCCCACTTGGATTGTTCACAAACAGCCTTCGAGCATGCAAGCCACACCCTGAGTGTCTGTGTGCAACTTCAGCCTGTCAGCCACGCTGGGGTTACTCTCTGGCTCTCACCAGCCTTGGTTAGACTGCAGGGTGATCCCAACACACTCCCAGTCTTAGATTCAATCATAGAATATCAGGGTTGGAAGGGACCTCAGAAGGTCATTTAGTCCAACCCCAACTAAATCATCCCAGCCAGGGTTTTGTCAAGCCTGACCTTAAAAACCTCTAAGGAAGGAGATTCCATCACCTCCCTAGGTAACCCATTCCATTGCTTCAACACCCTCCTAGTGAAAAAGTTTTTACTAATATCCAACCTAAACCTCCCCCACTGCAACTTGAGACCATTACTCCTTGTTCTGTCATCTGCTACCACTGAGAACAGTCTTGATCCATCCGCTTTGGAACCCCCTTTCAGGTAGTTGAAAGCAGCTATCAAATCCCGCCTGATTCTTCTCTTCTGCAGACTAAACAAGTTTATTAACTATAAAGAGATTTTAAATGAGTACAAGTAATGAGGCATAAAAGTCAGAAAGGGTTATAAGAAAATAAAGTTAAAATGCTACTGGTGCCGTTTCTCATCATATGCTTTCAGCAATCTTACTGACCAAACTTCTTAATTCAGGACCCTTTCTCCCATTGTCATTTCAGGTGCAGTGAATGCAATGGGCACTGAGGGAGAAAGGGGGTGCCTTGGCATGTTTGTCCTTCCCTTTTACCGTTTCAGTCCCTTCTTGAAAAACATTTCCAGTTGAGTACCAGGAGACAAAGTCTAGGGGGAAGGATGTTCCCTGCATTAACCAAAACGGTAACATTGTGGACTCATAGAGTCCCGTATCAGTGGTGAAAGCAGATTTTTTTCTGTGCATCCTTTTTGAAAGGAATCTGTCAGTAACCTCTAGTTAAATCAAAAGAGCTGAGATATTTAGCTTTGCTTAAAATGTCCAGCATATCATCAGTTGTACGCATGGGATACACATCTGGCTCTGTGACAGCATTGAGTTTTCTACAGTCAGCACAAAACCTTACAGTGTTGTCTTTCTGAGAGATCCAGATCCCAGGCGAAGCCCAAGAACTGTCAGAAGCTTTAATTCCTTCTAGGTCCAACATGCTTTGTATTTCTGTTCCTGCACCTTGACAGTGGGCCCTGGTCCTTCTGTAATGATTTTTTTATGTCAAGTATCAGAGGGGTAGCCGTGTTAGTCTGGATCTGTAAAAGCAGCAAAGAGTCCTGTGGCACCTTATAGACTAACAGACGTATTGGAGCATGAGCTTTCGTGGGTGAATACCCACTTGGTCGGATTTTTTTATGGGTTAGCAAGTGTCTTCCCTGGCTTGTTAGAAAACCCTCTTTGTGTCCTTGCAGCACAGACAACACCAGACTGTTTCCAGCCATCACACTTGAGACTCACTTAAAATTTGGTATACCAGTGCTTAAAGTGTAAACCTCATTTAAAAAAACAAGCTGTGCATAAACTCTGCTTGCTGCGCCACTTTGACATACCAGGGTAGAGTCCAGGCTGGAGGTTACAGCAGCAAAGCATTGTAAAGCGCCCCCCAGGATAGAGGGCAGGGGTGACACAGCTAGTCATTAGTCTGGATTGTACCTGGTATGTCTCACCATCCTAGTTCAGTATCTTGGCTCTGATAGTCGCCAGTACCAGATGGTTCAGAGGAAGTTGCACAAAATCCTGTAGTGGACAATTATATATGTAACTCATGTTTCTGAATATTGTTATCCTTTGTTTATCTGATCTAACATAATTGTGAATTTTCTTATTATGCTCTGAGGTTATTCTGTGGTGCCTGTCACTGAAGTATCAGTGCCAAAAACATTTCAGTCCTTTATGAATCCTTCTAAATTCTTGGCCTCAATATCTCTTGTGTCAGAGAGTTCCATGGGTTAATTATGTCATGTAAAAAGAATTTCCCTGTTAAATTTATTGCCTTCCAATTTTGTTTGGCTCCCTTGCTGTAGTCTTATAAGAGAGGGTAAACAGGAGCACCTAATTATATTTTCTCTCATTTACTTTTAATAATGCCTTTATCATGGCCTCATTAATTTCCTGTCAAAACTACAATCCCAGCCTTCTCAATATCGTCTCATGCAGAGGTCTTTCCATGCTTCTAGCCACTTTTCATTGCCCGGTTCTGCACCCACTCTATTTGTGCTCAGGGTTAGAGCCCTCCACTGTATTGGGTGCTGCACAAACATGTAAAAAACAGTCTGGTTTAAGAGAAAATGCAGCAAATCAGTGTAAAAACAATGGAAGGGAAGGTAGGACAAGCTAACAGTGCTAATATTGTATACTTACATATTTATTTTAAAATTATTTATTAATTACATCATCGTCATGCCTAGAGCCCTAGTCATGGACCAGAACTCTGTTGTGCGAGGTGCTGTACAAACAAAGAACAAAACGACAGTTCCTACCCCAAGGAGCTTACAATCTAAGTGTGAAACAAGAAACAGATGTATATAGATATGTGGGATTACAGGGAAACCATGAGACAGTGCTACTGGTAGGCAGTGGTCTTAGCACACCAGCAGCCTGACTGTTGTCAAGTTCTTTGTAGGCATCACAGCAAAGGAGCATTTGAAGGAGGATAATGAGGTAGCTTTGCAGATGTTTATGGTGAGTGCCTCGCAAACGCAGGGGTTAGCCTGGGAGAAAACATGAAGGTGCATGTTTATGAAAACTTTACAACTAGGTGATGGAGGCTGGAATCATGGGTCAGTTGGAGGTAGGAATTGGCAGCAAATAAGAAATTATATGTAAAGTGGGGATTGATCCTGAGTGTCCTTGAAAGTGAATACAAACAACTTACGTTTAATTTGGTAGAGACCAGGGAGCTGGTGGAGAGATACCGAGACACGTGGTCAAAGTGACAGGCTAGGAAAATGATCTTAGCAGCAGCATTCTTAGTGGATATGAGCGGAACAAGATTGCATTTGTCAAGATCAGAGGGCAGGATGTTGCAGTAATCAAGACACAGAATGATGAGTGCTTGGACAATGGGCACATCTGTAATGTTCCGAACTGGAGTGAAGTGTTTGTTTTGTTATTTTTAACTATTTTATTATGTGTCTATTTCTACTATTTAATCCTCCACCTGTTCTGTTATTTCTAAGTTTCCCTTTTTGCAACCTCTACACAAGTGTGCATTTTTACTAGCCTATTTCTACTTTTTATTCTTAAACTTTTACCTTTTTGTGTTTTGTCCTTTCTGTTTTGGGGGTTGGGAACTACACCTCTACCTCGATATAACGCTGTCCTCGGGAGCCAAAAAATCTTACCGCGTTATAGGTGAAACCGCGTTATATCAAACTTGCTTTGATCCACCGGAGTGCGCAGCCCCGCCCCGCTCCCCCGGAGCACTGCTTTACCGCGTTATATCCAAATTTGTGTTATATTGGGGTAGAGGTGTATAGAATGAATGTTGGGGCGAGAGCAAAATGAGGAGTGGGGAATAAAGGGCTGGAAGGGGAAGAGTATGCAAGAGGAGCAGGGAAAAAGGAGGAGGTAAGGAGGCAAGTGAGAAAAATCGGTCTTGTTTCTCTGTTCCCCATGCCTCTGAGTCTGTCTTCTCTCCATATAGGACAATTCAAGCAGTGTGCCCCTTATGGGTTTCATCCAATGCAACATTTTCCATGGCTCGCTAGTAAGAAGCAGCTTTATGCTCTGTGCTAGAGGGTGTAAAATGGTACCACCTCTTGGGTACCCATGTGATCATCTGAGTAGTTGAGTGGGGCCCCAGGGCTTGGTGAGCAATTCACTTTGCTAGTTCTGGCAATAGAGGAAGAAGGTTGGTGAGCTCCAGCACTTCCACCAGAGATTCTAGGATCGAGTTTTCTCCCAGCAAGTGCTATTCATTCACCCTATGTTCTTTGATGCAGAATTCTCCTTCTGAAGCACATGCCCTGGATGAGAACACAGCTGAGGGGTGGGAGAACCGGATTCGGCTCTGGACAGATCAGTATGAAGAAGCCTTTACTAACCAGTACAGTGCTGATGTACAGAACCTCCTGGAACGGCATCTAAGCACCAATAAAGAATTTGTGGGCAAAACTGCTGTGCTGGACACAATCAACAAGACAGAGTTGGCCTGCAATAATACAGTTATTGGGTCCCAGATGCAGGTAAGAACCAGTGTGAATACAGGAGCAAATGGAGGCCAATCCCATGGGGTCCTAGGTGCAAGGTCTGGGCTGGGTGAGCAAGAAGGCCATTTCAAGTCCCAGATGCAGATAAAGGCATATATGTGTATAAGTATTTGCAGTAGAAATAGGGAGGTATGCTATTGTTCAAGGCATTGGTAAAACCTCATCTGGAAAATTGTGTGCAGTTCTGGTCATCCAGGTTCAAGAAAGATGAATTCGTACTGGAACAGGTACAGAGAAGGGCTCCAATGCCAATCAGGGGAATTGAGCTTGTCTTACAAGAGGAGACTAAAAGAGTGTGGCTTGTGTAGCCTAGCAAAATGAAGGCCGAGAGGGGATATGACTGGTGTCTATATGTACACCTGAGAGGAGATGAGCTGTTTAAGCAAAATGAACAATGTTGGCACAAGAACAAATGGGTATAAACTGGCTGTGCATACATTCAGGCTGAAAATTCGAAGAAGGTTTCTAACCATGAGCGGTGAGTTTCTGGAAAAGCCTCCCAATAGGATTAGTGCAGGCAAATAACCCAACTAGTTTTAGTTTATGAATAGGATTATATGACGAAGTTGCCTGCAGTATCAAGGGGTTGCATTCGATGACCCTGAAGATCCCTTCCAGTCCTATGTTTCTGTGTCTAGAAGGAAGAGGTTAGTATAATTCATGCTAAGGCTAAGATTTACTCATGGATATTATTAGTAAAAGTCATGGACAGGTCACTGGCAATAAGGAAAAATTCACAGAAGCCCGTGACCTGTCCCTGACTTTTACTAATAATATCCCTGACGAAGCCCAGCTGCGGGGTCCCCACACCGCCTGCAGAGGTTTGGCAGCTGCGGGGCCACTCTGGGGGCCCCCACCGCCTGTGGGGGCTCAGAGCTCCAGGATACCCCCACGGCCGCCGGGAGCTTTGAAGGACCCACAGTGCCCGCAGCTGCTCGGAACTCCAGGGGCCGCGCCGCCCGGCAGCCTCTGGCTGCTGTGAGCGGGAGGGAAGCCCTGCCACCCATAGCGGCCAGGAGCTGCGGGGAGGCTCACCACCACCTGCAGCAGTTAAGAGCTGCATAGGGCCCACGGCAGCTGGGAACTCCAGGGGAGCCGGAGTCCCCCCGCTGCAATTCCCAGACGACAGGGCTGAATTCATGGAGGTCGCTGGAAGTCATGGATTCGTGACTTCCGCGACCTCCATGAAAAAATTGTAGCCTTATTCATGAGACATCAGGCCAAGAGTCTTTACGACTTCTTGTACACCCTTCCCAACTCTGTTTATAGAAGAATGGGGTCCTTCTCAGGGATAGGTCCAGAAATCTTCCTGGCCTAGCCAAACCATTGCTGCTACGTAAGGGATGTTTTATGCCTTCCTGGAATATATTTTCTTTTCATGCTAAGGTCCACACATCCATTGCAATGGGTACTTCAGCCTTACGGATTAGGGGCGGCATCAGACCTTTCAGTCTCTGGAGCAGGGGTTATTTCCTACTTCCTGATGTTCCCTCCAGTTTTTTCTGTTTTTACAGCAGCCAGTGGCTTAATCAGCCCTCCCCACTGCAAAGCTTTTCTGAGGGAAATTCCAAATTTTGCTTCAAATTTTTAGACCAACAGTTGGACTCAATGTGTCTTGTCTAATTCCCAGATGTGTCCCAGGTCTGTACTGGATTTTTGAGGAGATTGTCCCCTCAGCTTCACTTCCCCTTCGGAGGCATTTGCATCAGCTGGTGCCCTGCTTGCTTCAGGGAGCAATCTAGGCCCAGAAAGGCCAGCAATGAAAGGAAAGGTCTCTGTCTCCTGCTCCCCCTCTTATCGAGTGTCTTGCTGCAGAGCTCAGCTGGCCCTGGTAGGCAAGATGCAGCCCAGTCTAGATGGTGTTGTCTTGGCCCCCCATCCCCTGGCAGGAAGGGAGCCTGGCAGGATTGGAAAGAAGTGGCTCTGGGGCAGGCAGTCCCCCTTCCCCATCTCCATGAGGAGCGTGATGTCAGAAGGATAGAGCACCTGGGGGAAGATAGCGCTGTAGTCTCTCTAGCCCGCAACAGCAATCATGCTTTTGGCTGTGGAGCGTGATGGCCTCCTCTGTCTTCGCTTACCCTGCGGGTTGCAGATGGAGAGCACCAGATACAGCACTGATGCTGCCAACGCTGGAGAGTGCAGCAAGGATCTACAAGCCCAACTCCTTCCCCCTGCTGACTCCTGTAACACACAACTGTCCTTCAGTGGAAACAGACTTCTATGGCTCATGTGGCTCCAATGTAGTAGAGGAGGTAGAGCTTTGGAGGAGCCCATCTAGGGTGACCAGACAGCAAATGTGAAAAATTGGGACAGGGGGTGGGGAGTAATAGGAGCCTATATAAGAAAAAGACCCCAAAATCGGGACTGTCCCTATAAAATCAGGACATCTGGTCACCGTAAGCCCATCCCTGAGCCCCAGGCCAATACCTTCCTTGACAGACCTATAAGGGGCCCATGTGGGGGAAGGGAGACAAATAAGCCCAACCTCCTTGAGCACAGGGAGATTGCTATCCACTTGAAATGTTTTCAGAGCAATCTCTGAGCTCAAGTTTGCTACTCTCTCTGAAGCAGGATCATAGGGACAAACTCCCAAAGGGCGATAAAATGAATAATACATTCAGCACCATTTCCCTCCTTACCTTCAGAGTGCAGCATGGCATATCAGTGCAGAAAGGACCAGGCCATAGACATGCTGATTCTTGAAGCATGCAGATCTCTCCCACCACCAGGGGAATTCTTCCTCTTTAGAAAAGGAAGGTCAGCATTTCACATACAAGTTAGAGAATAAAATCGTAAACTATAATTTTTTATCGAAACCAAATAGAGGAGAGACTGTCAGGCAAGAGTGTAATGAGTTCTGCAAAATTACCCTTAGGAGGTCTGCATTCCCCTAGACAATCTATAACTATCTAACTGTCCTCATACACACTGGGGAGATATATAAGAGCGGCAGAGATGTCCTGACAGACCTACAAGACTGAGAAAGTATCAAGCTGTCATCATCAGCTGTCACTGCGGGTCGCCGTGCCCTGGCTGTTGGGCTGCCGTTCCCAGCTGTGACTGCGAGTCGCCATGTCCTGGCTGTTGGGCTGCCGTTCCCAGCTGTCACTGCGAGTCGCCGTGCCCTGGCTGTTGGGCTGCCGTTCCCAGCTGTCGCTGCGGGTCGCCGTGCCCTGGCTGTTGGGCTAGCGTTCCCAGCTGTGACTGCGGGTCACCATGCCCTGGCTGTTGGGCTGCCGTTCCCAGCTGTCGCTGCGGGTCGCCATGCCCTGGCTGTTGGGCTGCCGTTCCCAGCTGTCGCTGCGGGTCGCCATGCTCTGGCTGTTGGGCTGCCGTTCCCAGCTGTGACTGCGAGTCGCCGTGCCCTGGCTGTTGGGCTGCCGTTCAGAGCTGTGACTGCGGGTCGCCATGCCCTGGCTGTTGGGCTGCCGTTCCCAGCTGTCACTGCGGGTCGCCATGCTCTGGCTGTTGGGCTGCCGTTCCCAGCTGTCGCTGCGGGTCGCCATGCTCTGGCTGTTGGGCTGCCGTTCCCAGCTGTGACTGCGAGTCGCCGTGCCCTGGCTGTTGGGCTGCCGTTCAGAGCTGTGACTGCGGGTCGCCATGCCCTGGCTGTTGGGCTGCCGTTCCCAGCTGTCACTGCGGGTCGCCATGCTCTGGCTGTTGGGCTGCCGTTCCCAGCTGTCGCTGCGGGTCGCCGTGCCCTGGCTGTTGGGCTGCCGTTCCCAGCTGTCGCTGCGGGTCGCCGTGCCCTGGCTGTTGGGCTAGCGTTCCCAGCTGTGACTGCGAGTCGCCGTGCCCTGGCTGTTGGGCTGCCGTTCCCAGCTGTCGCTGCGGGTCGCCATGCCCTGGCTGTTGGGCTGCTGTTCCCAGCTGTGACTGCGGGTCGCCGTGCCCTGGCTGTTGGGCTGCCGTTCCCAGCTGTCGCTGCGGGTCGCCATGCCCTGGCTGTTGGGCTGCCGTTCCCAGCTGTCGCTGCGGGTCGCCATGCTCTGGCTGTTGGGCTGCCGTTCCCAGCTGTGACTGCGAGTCGCCGTGCCCTGGCTGTTGGGCTGCCGTTCAGAGCTGTGACTGCGAGTCGCCGTGCCCTGGCTGTTGGGCTGCCGTTCCCAGCTGTCGCTGCGGGTCGCCATGCCCTGGCTGTTGGGCTGCCGTTCCCAGCTGTGACTGCGAGTCGCCGTGCCCTGGCTGTTGGGCTAGCGTTCCCAGCTGTCACTGCGGGTCGCCATGCTCTGGCTGTTGGGCTGCCGTTCCCAGCTGTCACTGCGGGTCGCCATGCCCTGGCTGTTGGGCTAGCGTTCCCAGCTGTCGCTGCGGGTCGCCATGCCCTGGCTGTTGGGCTGCCGTTCCCAGCTGTCGCTGCGAGTCGCCATGCCCTGGGTGTTGGGCTGCCGTTCCCAGCTGTCGCTGCAAGTTGCCATGCCCTGGCTGTTGGGCTAGCGTTCCCAGCTGTCGCTGCGGGTCGCCATGCCCTGGCTGTTGGGCTGCCGTTCCCAGCTGTCGCTGCGAGTCGCCATGCCCTGGCTGTTGGGCTGCCGTTCCCAGCTGTCGCTGCAAGTTGCCATGCCCTGGCTGTTGGGCTAGCGTTCCCAGCTGTCGCTGCGGGTCGCCATGCCCTGGCTGTTGGGCTGCCGTTCCCAGCTGTCGCTGCGAGTCGCCATGCCCTGGCTGTTGGGCTGCCGTTCCCAGCTGTCGCTGCGAGTCGCCATGCCCTGGCTGTTGGGCTGCCGTTCCCAGCTGTCGCTGCGAGTCGCCATGCCCTGGCTGTTGGGCTGCCGTTCCCAGCTGTCGCTGCGAGTCGCCATGCCCTGGCTGTTGGGCTGCCGTTCCCAGCTGTCGCTGCGAGTCGCCGTGCTCTGGCTGTTGGGCTGCCGTTCCCAGCTGTCGCTGCGGGTCGCCGTGCTCTGGCTGTTGGGCTGCCGTTCCCAGCTGTCGCTGCGGGTCGCCATGCTCTGGCTGTTGGGCTGCCGTTCCCAGCTGTGACTGCGAGTCGCCGTGCCCTGGCTGTTGGGCTGCCGTTCCCAGCTGTCGCTGCGGGTCGCCGTGCCCTGGCTGTTGGGCTGCCGTTCCCAGCTGTCGCTGCGGGTCGCCATGCCCTGGCTGTTGGGCTGCCGTTCCCAGCTGTCGCTGCGAGTCGCCGTGCCCTGGCTGTTGGGCTGCCGTTCCCAGCTGTGACTGCGGGTCGCCGTGCCCTCGCTGTTGGGCTGCCGTTCCCAGCTGTGACTGCGAGTCGCCATGCCCTGGCTGTTGGGCTGCCGTTCCCAGCTGTCGCTGCGAGTCGCCGTGCCCTGTCTGTTGGGCTGCCGTTCCCAGCTGTCGCTGCGAGTCGCCGTGCCCTGGCTGTTGGGCTGCCGTTCCCAGCTGTCGCTGCGGGTCGCCGTGCCCTGGCTGTTGGGCTGCCGTTCCCAGCTGTCGCTGCGGGTCGCCGTGCCCTGGCTGTTGGGCTGCCGTTCCCAGCTGTGACTGCGAGTCGCCGTGCCCTGGCTGTTGGGCTGCCGTTCCCAGCTGTCGCTGCGGGTCGCCGTGCCCTGGCTGTTGGGCTGCCGTTCCCAGCTGTCGCTGCGGGTCGCCGTGCCCTGGCTGTTGGGCAGCCGTTCCCAGCTGTGACTGCGAGTCGCCATGCCCTGGCTGTTGGGCTGCCGTTCCCAGCTGTCACTGCGGGTCGCCGTGCCCTGGCTGTTGGGCTGCCGTTCCCAGCTGTCGCTGCGGGTCGCCGTGCCCTGGCTGTTGGGCTGCCGTTCCCAGCTGTCGCTGCGGGTCGCCGTGCCCTGGCTGTTGGGCTGCCGTTCCCAGCTGTCGCTGCGGGTCGCCGTGCCCTGGCTGTTGGGCTGCCGTTTCCAGCTGTCACTGCGAGTCGCCATGCCTAAATATCCAGGTTATTGCTCGAAGCTTCTGCTGCAGGCTGCCATGGCTCTCCTCCACCTTCTCTCCCCCAGCAGATCGCTGTGGAGTGATGAGCGTGGCAACTGCCCAAATGTGGAAGAACATTTGCTTCTTCTCTTTTTTCCGGTCCTGCCAACACCAATGGGGCACCCACCAGCTGTGGCGACTGGAAACAGGAGGGAACAGGGTGCGTTGAACACCTTCCCAGCACCAGATCCCCCAGCACTACCTAGGGGAAAGACGCACTTTATCCCAGCATCTCGATCTCGGGCACACCACTGGTCCCCGGAGCCCCGGCACCCCATGGTGGCAGAAGTGGGTACTACTCCTCTGTGGTTGCTGAGAGAAGAATCCTCTTCAGCGTCTGAAGGGGAACGTCATGTATCGCCAAAAGCCCACCATCAGTACCCAGCACCAGTCCTCCAGCAGGCATCTGGCCAGCGGGTCACTGGCCTATGCAGTGGCACTATTGGAACCTCGGGGTTTCCCCTGATGCTGGGTTCTTCCTCCCACCAGTCCCACTCTGTGGTCTCCGGAAGATGGGCTACCGCTCCTTCCCACTTGGCACCGAACCCCGACTCTGCTACTGACTCCAGTACTGACATCCAGGAGATGCCTCCAGTGGACATAGTCAAAGCAGAGGAAGAAGGAGGAGCCCTTCCTCCTGGGCAAGCCTTCTCCTTGTCATACCCAGCCAACGTGTCGCGGGTCCCAGTAGCCTGCTTCCACAGGATGATTTCTGGGCCCAGCAGGACCTTCTGAAGCGGGTCGCTTCAAACCTGGGCTTGGAGATCGAGGAGCTCAGAGACATCACACAGTCTTATTGATATCCTGGCTGCAGCAGCTCCATCCAGGCTGGCCCTGCCCATCAATGAGACCGTGATGGGACCAATCCAGGCCCTGTGGCAAACTCCTCCTTCTTTGGTTCCCACTTCAAAGAGGGCAGAAAAGAATTCTGTGCTGGCAGGTGAGTTTGAACACCTGCACTCGCTTTGCTGGGGAGATATGATTTTAATCTGTGGGACTCCCTGAATAAATTCAAAGACTCCCTGCCCCAAAAGTCAAGACAGGAGTTTGCAGCCCTCCTAGAAGAGGGTTAGAACGTGGCCAGGACCTCTCTCCAGGCAGCTCTGCATGCTGCCGACTTGGCAGTCCAGACAGTAGCCTCTGTGGTCACCATGAGGTGCTGTTCCTGGCTCCAGTCCTCTGGGCTTCCCAATGAGGTCCAACAGTCCATCCAGGGCCTCCCCTTCGAAGGCTCCTCTCTTTTCTCGGAGCAGATGGACACAAGACTTCATGGACTGCAGGGCTCTATGATCCTTAGGCCCGTACACTCCGTCTGCTTCCAGAAAGCACTTCAGGCCCTAGCAGCCTACTTGGTTCTCGGCACCTCCAAGACAGGAGCCTTACAAAAGAAACGGAAGGAGTTATAAATGGCGCCAACCATTTCTGCCCACCTCAGCCTCCCAGTCGGGTCTCAGAGATACTCTGATCGGCCCAAGCAGGCCTTTTGAAGGTGTGCCCAATGGCGCTATACCAGTCACAGTGTCAAATTTGCCTCCCCTTTTATTTTTGGACCGTCTGTCGCTCTTCAGCCTGGCATGGTCATTCACAACATTGGACAGTGACAGCTGGTTATACCCTGAAGTTCCTGCCCTCCTCTTTCCCACCAATACCGCTTCAGGGACCTTCTCGCGATCAACTCCTCCTCTAGGAGGTGTGTCATAAACAGACAGTTAAGAAGTTCACCTAGCCTAGCTGACACCTGACCAGAGGAACCAATGGGGGGGACAAGATGTTTCAAGAGGAAGGAGGGAAGTTCTTCCTTTGTTCTATTCATTAAGTTCTGTGCCGGAGTGAAAAGACCCAGGAATCAAACAGGGTAGTGAGTATTAGAGAAGGAATGTATTAGCTTATGTTTATTTCCTTTTGTGACTTGTTCTTTTTGCATAGAGGGATAATCAAATTGGGTTTTCTTTTGTGTAACTAAGGATTTTGCCCAGGGGAACATACTCTGTGTTTTGAATCTGTTGCCTGTGAGAGTAGCTTACATGCTAATCTCACAGAGGTATTCCTTTCACCCCTTTTCTTTAATTAAAAGTCTTCTTTTTAAGAACCTGATTGATTTTTCCTTGTTTTAAGATCCAAGGGGTTTGGAACTGTGTTCACGAGGAAATTGGTGGAGAAGTCTCTCAAAGCTACCCAGGGAAGGGTTATAGTACTTGGGAGGGAGATATTTTGGGGGGAAGACAGAGTTCCCAAATGACTCATAAACGGTTGTTTAAACGATTTGGTGGTGGCAACATACTGATCTAAACTGGTAATTAAGCTTAGGGGTTGTCATGCAGGTCCCCACAGCTGTACCCTAAAGTTCAGAGTGGGGGTGAAACCTATGACAAGGTATAATTCCCCCCTACGTATGGGGGTCATGGAGGACATTCCTTAAGACTTGAGAGGGAAGAGGTTCTACTCCCAGTATTTCCTAATGCCAAAGGGGACCTCCAACCCATCTTGGACCTGTGTTCCCTCAACAGATATCTCAGGAAATTGAGGTTCCACATGGTCTTCCTGACCTCCTCCATTCCTTGCCTGGATCCAGGGGACTGTACACTGTCCTCGACTTGGAGGACTCATACTTCCACATTTCTATCTTCCGTGACCAGAGAAGATTTTTCAGGTTTATAGTGTGTTTAGCGCCACTAAAAAGTCACCGCCCTTTCCTTTGGCCTATCGGCAGCCCTGCACATTTTCACAAAGTGTATGTTGGTTGTTGCAACCTTCCTCAGGTGGCGAGGCATACAAGTCTACCTGTACCTCAACGACTGGCTGATCCAAAGTTGGTCGCAGGCTCAAGTACAGAATAGCATCAGCACGGTCCAAGCCACCTTCTGAGCACTGGGCCTGCTGATAAATGAGCAGATGTCAACTCTTGTTCCAGTTCAGAGAATGGAATTTATTCGGGCTGTGCGCAACTCAACCCAAGCCAGGGCATTCCTGCTGGAGGCCCGTTTCCGGACCATGACGGACCTGATATCCAATATCATGGCCCACCCTATCACAACAGCTCAGGCGTGCCTCAAGCTTCTGGGGCACATGGTGGCTTGTACTTACATGGTTCAATACACAAGGCTGCACCTCAGGCCCCTCCAGGTGTGGCTAGCATCACTTTACTCCCTGAGAAGACACCACTTGGACTCAGTGGTTATGGTCCCTCCCCTGGTTCTCGCCTCCCTGGGCTGGTGGAAAGATCCAAGATCGGTAATAATGGGGGTGCCCTTTGTTACCCCACAACCATCAGTATCCTTAGTTTCGGATGTATCAAACGTAGCTTGGGGAGCCCACCTCAACAATTTCAGGACTTGGATTCTCTGGTCCCAGGAAGGAACTCTCCCTGCACATAAACATCAGGGAACTCAGAGCAGTGTACTTAGCATGCCAGATGTTCCTTCCCCAGATCTCAGGCAAGGTAGTACAAGTCCTGACAGACAATACAGCACCAGGTTCTATATCAATAAGCAAGGACAAGCTCGATCCTCAACCCTGTGTCAGGAGACCATCCATCTATGGGACTTCTGTGCGAGACGCTCCATTCATCTCTAAGCTTCACATCTCTTGGGGGCCTGGAAAGTATTGGCGGATCACCTCAGCAGATCCTCTTCTCACCACGAGTGTCCCCTTCATCCGGAGATCACCAAATTCATCTTCCAAAATAATAATAATAATTAAAAAAAAATATGGAGATATACCTATCCCCTAAAACTGGAAGGGACCCCGAAAGGTCATTGAGTCCAGCCCCCTGGCCTCACTAGCAGGACCATGTACTGATTTTTGACGCAGATCCCTAAGTGGCCCCCTCAAGGATTGAACTCACAACCCTGGGTTTAGCAGGCCAATGCTCAAACCACTGAGCTATCCCCCCCCCCCCCAAAAAAAAAGTGGGGGCCTCCCCAGGTGGATCTGTTTGCCATTAGGCAGAACAGAAAATGCCATTGTTTTTGTTCGCTGCACGGCACAGCCAGGCTCCCTCTCCAGTGCCTTTCTGCTGTTGTGGACAGACCACCTACTGTACACCCCATCCCCTGTGCACACAGTTCTTCTAAAAATTAAGCAGGACAAGGCATGAGTTATCCTCATAGCACCAACATGGCCGTGCCAGCATTGGTTCAACATGCTCCTGGACCTCTCGGTGGCAGCTCCGCTCTCACTCTCACTCCCACTCCATCCGCACCCGATTTCTCAAGACCACAGCTGGTTTCCTCATCCGAATCTCACCTCCTTGCACCTAACTGCATGGATGCTACATGGCTGAACCATGAAGAGCAGGTCTGCTCAGAAGAGGATCGGCAGGTCTTGCTAGGTAGTGGAAAGCCTTCCTCCAGGACTGCTTACTTGGCCAAGTGGAAATGTTTCACTCGTTGGGCTTTTGAACATGATCTCTATCCATCTCGATCTTTCCTTCAGTCTATCTTGGACTGTTTGCTCCACCTAAAACAGCAGGGCCTGGCCCTCTTGTCTATTAAGGTACATTTGGCAGCCATCAAACCAGTGTGGGGTTTTTGTTTTGTTTTTTAAGTTTGGAGTTTTCTCCTTTGGGACCCAGTGTCGTACACTGAACTCAAACAGGCAGTCCTCCTGTGCTTCTTATAAGCATAACATTTTAATGCATAACAAAAAGGGTGGCTGGCAGGATATGATCAAATCATACACCAATACATTTAATACATGCTACATTATTATTCTTTATCCTTCATTCTAAATTATATAAAATACAAACATAAAATCATACTACTACACTCACAACTGTCATAGGATTCGTTTCCTAAGTGAATTCAAGAAATATTCTTCCTTCAGTTAAGCAGTCCAGCCCTTAGGAGCACTGACAGTCTCAGGGCAGAGTAGTCACATCTTGAATATTGAGATTTGCTACACAGATATCAGACCATCAATACATAAGTTCACCAAGTTTGTATATTGGTCATCCAGTCTTAGCCAATGCCTTTGGGGGGGGGCGCAAAAGTCTTTGTGAATTGGTGTCCAGGGGGAGATGGAGGAGTTATTTATGTATAATTTACCTCGTTTTGAGTGTCCACATTTAAAGGATGATCCTGCTTCCCACTCTGGAGACACACTGCTTTGACAATCCCACTGTAACAGCTCTGTGGACCTTAGCATGAAGAAGAATAGGAAAGTTTATCCATGCTTACTTGAAAATTTGCTTTCTTCAAATATTAAGGTCCTCAGATCCTGGAGACAAATGGGTCATCCAGAATAGAGAAGGAAATTGACATGCAAGGATTTGGGGTGGTTGTCATTAGGAAGAATTTACCATGCTCAGCCGTGAGAGAAATTGTGCTTTTTCCTCAATTTGTAATTTAGGAAAGTAGTTTTGAATTATCCTGGCTGTGGAAATTATCTCAACTAGAGGGAAGGAACTTAAGGAGGTGGGGCATTCTCCTACTGCCAATGATTGACAGGTCTGGTTCTGCCCCCAAGCTGCAATCAGGCTGAAGTACCAATTCTAGTGGATCTGTTGACCTTATTACTCAAAGAAAGGACATTTTTGGGTAAGCACAGATACATTTTCCTATTCCCATGAATAAACATTATTTCCAAATCATTGTCCATTGCCCAAATGTCTGTCTTGGAGTGAGTGGTTAATGAGCTGGTCAGAATTCCCAGGTCCTGTTACTAGAAGCCAGTTTGTTCGTATGTAAATCATAGGATAAAATCCACAGGGCTGTTGCCTGAGGTTCTGTTTTGAGTTCTCATATTTTGTTCCGGTTTCCATTGCAGTTGCAGCTGGGAAGAGTGACTCGGGTTCAGAAGCACCGGAAGATCTTGAGGGCAGCAAGAGACTTGGCATTAGATACCCTTATAATTGAATATCGAGGAAAGGTTATGTTACGGCAGCAATTTGAGGTCAATGGGCATTTCTTCAAAAAGTAAGACTGCTATTCACTGACCAGTGTGAGAGCACAGGGGGCATGGAGTGATTGAGGACCGCTGGGGGGGAACCACACACTGCCAGAAACCCTGCCACAAGGAGTCTTGCAGTTGTGCCATGCATAGAAAAGTAAAAAAGATACAAAACAGCACAGATCAAGTTGAAGGAGATTCCCACAACTGAGCCATTCTTTTTAGGTGACAGATCTGAGGAGCTGTCCCAGATTGAGGTGTCATTAGAGGAGGTTTTGAAACAAACTGTTAAATTAAACAGTAATAAGTCAGGATCAGATTGTATTCACCGAAGAGTTCTGAAGGAACTCAAATGTGAAATTGCAGAACTGCTAACTATGGTATGTAATGTATTGCTTAAATCAGCTTCTGTACCAGATAATTGGTGAATAGCAAATGTGACGCCGATTTTTAATAAAGGCTCCAGATGCCATCCTGGCAGTTACAGGCCAGTAAGACTAACTTCAGTACCAAGCAAACTGGTTGAAACTACAGTAAAAGAACAGAATTATCAGGCACATAGATGAACATGATTTGTTGGGGAAGAGTCAACCCAGATTTTGTAAAGGGAAATCATTTCTCACCAATCTACTAGAATTCTTTGAGGTGTCAACAAACGTGGACACGAGTGATCCAGTAGATATAGTGCACTTGAACTTTCAGAAAGCCTTTGACAAAGTTCCTCACCAAAAGCTCTAAGCAAAGTAAGGAGCCATGGGATGAGGGTCCCCTCATAAATCAGTAACTGGTTAAAAGATAGGAAACAAAGGGTAGGAATAAATGGAGAGAGGTAAGTACCGGTGTCCCCCGACGATCTGTACTGGCACCAGTGGTGGTAAACATATTCATAAATTATCTGGAAAAAGGGGTAAGCAGTGAGGTGGCAAAGTTTGAAGATGATACAAAATTACTCAAGATAGTTAAATCCAAGGCACACTGGGAAGAGTTACACAGGGATCTCAAAACCAGATGATTGGGTAACAAAATTGCAGATGAAATTCAATGTTGATAAATTCAAAGTAATGCACATTGGAAAACATAATCCCAGCTATACATACAAAATGATGGGCTCTGAATTAGCTGTTACCACTCGAGAGAAACCTTGGGATCATGGTGGATAGTTCTCTGAAAACATCTACTCAATGTGCAGCAGCAGTCAAAAAAGCTAACAACATTAGGAACCTTTAGGAAAGGGATAGATAATAGCACAGAAAATATTATGCCACCATATAAATCCATGGTACGCCCACACCTTGAATACTTGTGCAGTTCTGGTTGCCCCGTCTCAAAAAAGATATATTACAATTGGGAAAGTATACCTGGGGAGGCAAGAAATGATTAGGGGTATGGAACAGCTTCCATATGAGGAGAGTAAAAAAACCGACTGTTCATCTTATAAAAGAGATGACTGAGGGGGGATATGATAGAGGTCTATAAAATCGGGACTGGTGTGGAGAAAATGAATAAGGAAATGTCATTTACCCCTTCACATAGCACACAAACTAGTGATCACCCGAGGCAATTAATATGCAGCAAGTTTAAAACCAATATAAGAAAGTACTTCTTCACACAGTGCACAGTCATCTTGTGGCACTCATTGCCAGGGGGTGTTGTGAATGCCAAAAGTATAAAAAAGAATTTGATAAGTTCATGGAGGATAGATCCATCAATGCCTATTAGCCAAGATGATCAGGAACCAAAGCCCATGGTCTGGGTGTCCCATAACCATTGTCTGCCAGAAGCCGGAACTGGATAAGAGGGGATGGATCACTCGATAAATTGTCCTGTTCTGCTCACTCCCTCTGGGGCACCTAGCACTGGCCTCTGCCGGCAGACAGGACACTGGGCTAGATGGGCCATTGGTCTGACTCAATATGGCCGTTCTTATGTGTTTTTTCATTTATGGAATAAAAATCGCTTCTTTTTCTGGGGAGATCTGTTGTATGATGAGTTAGGAGCTGCAGGAACTGCCTGAGTGAAAGAAGCAAAGGAAGAGCTGCTTCCCATCCTCCTGTTGAGTAAGGAGTGGCTGTTCTGTTTGTGGTGGGAATTGAGTCTGGGGGATTACACGGATTTGTTACTTCCGCAGGCCATACCCCTTTGTGCTGTTCTACTCGAAGTTCAACGGTGTTGAGATGTGTGTGGATGCGCGCACCTTTGGCAACGACGCCAGGTTCATCAGGCGTTCCTGTGCACCGAACGCAGAGGTAAACTTCCTGCTCCCTCTTGGGTGCAAACACAGGCCAGCAGGCACCTGGTTCAGTAGAGCCCCTTTCACGAGCATCCAAGCCCTGAATAGAATGCAGTGGCCACAAGTAAAGTCAGTAAAGAAAAGGGAGAGAACTTGATAACCCAGCAGCGGGTTGTACAGATTTTTCCCATTTGGCTGCCTGTAGGCTGAAGATGGGGGACAGGGAGGGAAGAGGTTGGGGAGCACAGGGCCTTTCTCCTGAAGACCTAAGAGAGCTAGAGAAGGGGAGACTTGTAGGTTTCCTCTGGTCAGGGCATGGGAGTGGTCCAGGATAGGACAAAGTACAGGATGGGGAAGGGCAGCAAAGCAGGCTTTTTTCTAGGGCAAATTGAGAGGGTAATTTTAGCATACCATGCAGGAACTCCCTTCCTGGTAGCAGACTGCCCCCTTTGGAATGAGGAACATCTCTCTTGGGGTGTCAGTTTCTGTCTGCTTTGTTTGTGAAGGTCCGTCATGTGATTGCTGATGGAATGATCCACTTGTGTATCTATGCGCTCGCCTCCATTGCCAAGGACACAGAGGTCACCATCGCCTTTGACTATGAGTACAGCATCTGGTGAGTCCCTCATCTCACCAGCCTGTGCTGGTGTCCTGGCACAGACCTCCTCCTCCTCCTCCAGCCCCTTCCTCTTTTCTTACATTTTGCTCCATTATCTGCTGAATTGTATTTTTATATATTTATTCTGCCCATTTCTACTGGTCTCTTCTGTGATAGAGGCTGGAAGGTAGCAGGCTCTCCTTGCTTTGGCACCTGGCGAGATCTGTAGTAGCAGATGCATTGAATGTCTCTGTAAGAGGGCTGAGAAATGAGGAGTGACACAGATATGTTTGTGTTTTGGACCAGCAACTATAAAGTGGACTGTGCATGTCACAAGGGGAACAGGAATTGCCCTGTACAGAAACGGAACCCAAATGCTGCAGAACACCTACCTCCACCTATTCTAGGCACACTGATGATGGGGGCAGAAACAAGGCGTCGGAAAGCCCGTAGGAAGGAACTAGAATTGGAACAGCAGAGCATTGCATCAGATGAGAACAGCAACCAGCAAGCGGAGGAGGTTCCAGAGGGACCTGCTGCAGCCAGCGACAATGAGGTAAAATTTGACACTTTATAATGCCAGGTGTTTGGTCAGTCACTGTGGAGGAATTTGGTCCTACAGGGTGCTGATATCTCTAGAACCAGAACTGCAACAGCTCTTTCTTAAGCCTCACTCTAGTGAGATACCAAAACTAATCCTGGTAATTTTCCAACTGCTCTATATTTTCATTTTGCAATGGTGACTGTTCTGAGTCCTGGCTTCTCTCTGCTCTCTTCAGGCTGCAGATAAAGAAGAGAAGCAAGAGGAGGGGGAGAGAGAGGAGGTTGTGGATGAGCAGGGAGGCCTGGCTCACAGCAGACGGGTGAGTACCTCTTCTACTCTGTTCCGTAGTTTCGTTTTTGTGACAGGTGTATAGGATGGAGCAGTCACGCAGGGCAGATTGGTTGTTTCTGTTGTTCAGTGACATGATTCCAAATATTCAGAAATCACTGAATTTTGTCAGGAAGGGTGAACCAGGCAGATTTCACATCCGAGGGTGTCTGTACACAGCTGGTTAGGCTCCAACAAGTTAGAGATGAAAAAATCTAGCAACCATCATTTGCTTTGGGGGACTGTCCCACAGCCTACAACATCCAATTGGTAAGAATGTTTTTCCTTTCTTGGTTTCATTCAGTTAGTCCTAGCTCCTTGGTCACTAAATAATTTCTCCTTACTCCCTAGTGTCCACACACTTCAAAGTAAATATTGTTAGGTTACTATCATGTCCCTATGCCTCCCTCCTCCTCCCTCCCTCCCTCCCTCCCTCCTTTGTAGCCTAGCCAAGCTTATATATACTTAGCTGTTTTAATCTTTCATCACACCCATACATCAATCCCTACAGGTCCCTGATCATTTTGCTTTTTTTGAATTCCCTCCAACTTTTCTGCAAGGTTACTAGCTAATGCCCTAAGAGGCATGTCTTCCCCACATCTTTTATTAGTGATCCTTGTTTTACACATACATGGTTATAAAAGTCCTTCTTAGTCTGCTTAGATTTTTGGGAACACACAGTCTGTTTGCTCTTTTACTGCCCTTTTCCTTGCATCCCTAGCTGGTTTGGTTTTCTGGTGTGGTTACTTGCTGTTTATCCTCAGATCTTTGAGGAGACCCTTGAACCAACACTACAATCCTTGCATTTTTCCCAAAGATTTGTAGTCTATGTGCCTTCTCTATAGCATCTCGGTTGGTTTTCTGGATGGTAGTTTTCTGTACGACTAAGAACTAGGTTTTTTAAATGTATGTACTTCAAGAGGATGTCTATCCTGAGATGTGTCCTTGACATTAATTGAAAGTGCAATGAAAATAACAGTACATACTCCATCCCTCCTTGTATCTACCACCAACCAGCACATATATCACAGTTCAAAATCTCCCACCTTTCCTGTTCCCCTAAAATGCTTTAGCCCTCTCCGAAATGCCTGCTTTAACAGATTGGGTTTGTTTCCAGTGGGGTCCTGCAGGGATCAGTTCTTATCCCTACTCTTATTAACATTTTTATCAGTGACTTGGAAGAAACCATAAAATCATCATTTGTAAAGTTTTCAGATGACACAAGAATTGGGGAAGTGGTAAATAATGAAGAGGACAGGTCACTGACTCAGGGTGTTCTGGGTCACTGTGTAAACTGAGTGCAAGCAAACACTATGTGCTTTAATCCAGGTACATGTAAATGCACACATGTAGGAATAAAGAACGTAGGTCATATTCACAGGATTGAAACGAAGGTTGAGTTTCGTAGGGGATTCAGGCAGATGATGGAGAGAAGGCAAGACGAGGCTGAAAGGAAATGTCAAGACTCGCAGATGCAAGCTGGACTGGAGAACTGTGAGGGTAGACTGCTGGGTGAGGAAAATGGCCAGTGGAAACATGTGGCTACCAGAACCGGCAGAGGAAAAGATCAGCTAGTGAAGGAGAACTAGAGCTCAGGAATATGTTTGCTGGGTTGGAAAATGAAGAAGAGATGCATCAGGCGTAACAGAAGGTGGGAGGGCAAGGAAGAAGAGAAGAGCAGCTATTCCTATAAGAAGAGGGAAAGAGTCAATGGGGAGAGCCACAGTTTGGTGCCCCAGGAGGATACCGGATAACTCACAGAAGATTGCAAAAGAGAACAAAAGACAAGAGGACTTGCAGTCAGAAAGAACAGGAGAAAGGCTGGAGAATCACACCAACACCAGGAAGAGGCAGGTCTATGTGATTGATGACTCCCTACTAAGAAGAGTCACCAGGCCTGTCACCTGATCTGGAAAACAGAGAGGTGTGCTGTCTGCCAGAAGATAAGATACAGGATACGGAACTGAGGCTGAAGAGGATCCTAATGGGGTCAAGAAAGAATCCACTGATTGTCCTTCACATGGGAACAAATGATACTGCTAGATTATTGCTAGAACATATCAAAGGAGATTTTGCCAGGCTGGGGAAGACACTTAAAGAAATGGAGGCTCAGGTGACCTTCAGTGGGATTCTGTCTCCCTCTAGAGGAGGAGAACGAAGGCAAGACAAGATTATGATGATCAACAGATGGCTCAGGCAGTGGTGCTATAATAAGGGCTTTGGGATGTTTGTCCACGGGGAGGCCTTCGTGGATAGAAGACTGTTTTCAATGGATGGACTCCCCCTGAATAGGGAGGGAAATAGACTTCTGAGGTGGAGATTGGCGCAACTGATTAAAAGAATTTTAAACAAGGAACTCCGGGGAGACGATTGGGAGATGCTCAAGTAATCTCTGTGCCTGATTCTAATATTGACCAGGAGGAAAAGAGAGAGAGAGCAATGGAGAAAAGAATAGCAATGGAGAAAAGAAACAACGGTGAGTAAGAGAATGGACATTAAGAGGAAAGATATTGCCAATGCCAATGAGGCTAACAGTCAGGTAGGCGATACTGGCAGTAGAATGACTACCCAGTCGGGTGAGGAATGTGGGCAAAGCCAAGCAGAAACAACTAAATTGTATACCAATGCAAAGAGCCTGGGTAACAAAATGGAGGAACTAGAACTACTGATGCAGGAAGCGAAAACAGATACTATAGGGATAACAAGAAACATGGTGAAATAGTAGTCGTGACTGGAGTATAAGGGTTGAAGGGTAATGTGCTGTTCAGGAGAGACAGAAATAAAGGTAAAGGTGGTGGAGTAGCTCTGTATATTAATGATGAGGTAGATTGTAAAGAAATTAGAAGTGATGGAAAGGATAAAATGGAGTCTGTTTGGATCAAAATCACTTTGGGGAAGAAAGATACCAGAGGTTCCCCTTGGATAGTGCTTGGGGTCTGCTACAGACCCCCAGGATCCAATTTGAGACGTCTTTAAAGTTTTTAATGAAATAAATACTACTGGGAATTGTGTGATTATGGGAGACTTTAATTTCCCAGCTAGAGATTGAAGGATAAGTGCTACTAATAAATAGATTTTCCTGGATGTGATGGCTGATAGATTTCATCACCAAATAGTCGCCGAACCTAAAAGAGATTATGCCATTTTAGATTGGTGTGGTGAGTAGTGAGGACCTCATAGAAGGTTGTAGGGGACAACCTTAGTTTGAGTGTTCATGAGCTAATTCAGTTTGAACTAAATGGAAGGATAAACAAAAATAGATCTGCAAGTGGCATCCCCCTATTTTCAAAAGGGCAAACGTCACAAAAATTAAGGGAATTAATTAGGGAAATGGACTCAATTGAAGAACTCCAGGATCTGAATGTGCAGGAGACTTGGGATTACTTTGTCAATGTTGCAGAAACTATCTGAAGCCTGTATTCCAAGCAAGGGGAAAACATTCGTCGGGAAGGGTTGCAGACCAGTCTGGATGAGAAAGCAGAAAGCCTACAAGGAAGGAAAGACCAGATGGATCAGCAAGGAAAGCGACCTCTTGGAAGTCAGAAAATGTAGGCAAAAAGTGAGAGTTACCAAAAGCCAACCAGAACTTGACTTTACAAAGGAGATTAAAATCAATAGTGAAAGGAATATAGCCATATAAATAAAAAGAAAACAAGTAAAGCAGAAGGGGGACCGCTAAGCACTGAGGATGGGGTGGAGATTAAAGATGATCTAGGCATGGCCCAACACTTGAACAAATAGTTTATCTCGGTTTTTAATGAGGATCTTGGGAATAGTGGCAGCATGGCTAATGAAAATGAGGATATGAAAGTAGAAATTACCACATCTGAGGAGGAAGTCAAACTCAAACAGCTTAATGGGACTAAATCGGGGATTCCAGATAATCTCCATCCAAGAACATTAAAGGAACTTGCGCATGAAATTGCAAGCCCAATAGCAAGGATTTTTAATGAATTTGTAAACTTGGGGGGGTCGTACCCTATGACAGGAGAATGGTTAATATAGTACCTATTAAGAAAGGAAAAAAGTGATCCAGGAAACTTCAGGCCTGTTAGTTTGACCTCAATTGTATGCAAGGTCTTGGAACAAATTTTGAAGGAAACAGTAGTTAAGGACATAACGGTGAATGGTAATCAGGATAAATACAACATGGTTTTACAAAAGATAGATCATGCCAGACCAACCTGATTTCCTTCTTTGAGAAGATAACTGATCTTTTAGACAAAGGAAATGCAGTAGATTAATTTACCTCCATTCAATAAGGCATTTGGTACAGTTTCACATGGGGAATTATTAAATTGGAGAAGATGGGAATTAATATGAGAATTGAAAGATGAATAAGGAACCGGTTAAAGGGGAGGCTACAATGCGTCATACTGAAAGGTGAACTGTCAGGCTGGAGGGAGGTTACTAGTGGAGTTCCTCAGAGATCGGTCTTGGGACCTATCTTACTTAGCATTTTTATAAATAATCTTGGCACAAAAAGGGGAAGTGTGCTAATAAAATTTGAAGATGACACAAAGTTGGGAGATATTGCCAATACAGAGGAGGACCATAGAAGATCTGGATGACCTTGAAAAGTGGGGTAATAGAAAAGGGATTGAATTTTAATAGTGCAGAGCGCAAGGTCATGCATTTAGGAACTAATAACAAGAATTTGTTGCTATAAACTGGGGACTTATCAGTTGAAAGCGACAGAAGAGGAGAAAGACCTGGGTATATTGGTTGATCACAGAATGACTATGAGCTGTCAATGTGATGTGGCTGCAAAAAAAGGTTAATGCAGTCCTAGGATGCATCAGGCGAGGTATTTCCAGTAGAGACAGGGAAGTGTTAGTACCATTATTAAAGGCACTGGTGAGACCTCACCTGGAATACTATGTGAAATTATGGTTTCCCATGTTTAAGAAAGATTAATTCAAACTGGAACAGGTGCAGAGAAGAGCTACTAGGATGATCCAAGGAATAGAAAACCTACCTTATGAGAGGAGATTCAAAGAGCTTGACTTCTTTGACCTAACCAAAAAAGGCTGAGGGGAGATATGATTACTCTCTATAAATACATCAGAGGGATAAATGCCAGGGATGGAGGGGAGGTATTGAAGTTAAGCGCCAATGTGGACACTGGAACAAATGGATAGAATCTGGCCATCAACAAGTTTAGGCTTGAAATTAGAGAAGGTTTCCAACCATCAGAGGACTGATGTTCTGGAACAGTCTTCCAAGGGGAGCAGTGGGGGCAAAAAATCTAACTGGCTTCAAGACTGAGCTTGATAAATTTATGGAGGGGATGGTGTGATGGGACTGCCTACAATGGCATGTAGCCGATCTACAACTCCTAGCAGCAAATATATCCAGTGGCCGGTGATGGGACATGAGATGGGGAGTGCCCTGAGTTACTACAGAGTGTCTGGCTGCTGGGTCTTGCCCACATGCTCAGGGTCCAACTGATTGCGATTTTGGGGTTCGGGAAGGAATTTTCTCCCAGGTCAGACTGGCAGAGACCCTGGGGAAGTTTCGCCTTCCTCTGCAGCATGGGGCACGGGTAACTTGTAGGTTTAAACTAGTGTCTCTGTAACTTGAAGTCTTTAAATCATGGTTTGAGGACTTCAGTAACTCAGACAGAGGTTAGGGCTCTCTCACAGGAGTGGGTGGGTGAGTTTGTGTAGTCTGTAATGCGCAGGAGATCAAACTAGATGATCGTGATGGTCCCTTCTGGCCTTAAAGTCTGTGATTGGGGATTCTCTCCTGACAAGCAGTGACTCTGAAAAAGATTTGGGTGTCATGGTGGATAGTCAGCTGAACATGAACTCCCAGTAAGAAACTGTGGCCAAAAGAGCTAATGTGATCCTGGGATGCATAACCAGTGGATTCTCGATTAGGAGTCGAGAGGTTATTTTACCTCTGTATTAGGCACTGGTGCGACTGCTGCTGGAATCCTGGATGTATAAATTGGAGAGAGTTCAGAGGAGAGCCATGAGAATGATTGATAAGCTCAAAAGCTTGTCTCTGTCATCTACAGAAGTTGGTCCAATAAAGTTGGTCCTCATCCAACTTGTCTCTCTGAAGGATTAGAAAACATGCTTTATGGTGATAGACTCAGGGAGCTTAATCTATTTAGCTAAACAAAGAGAAGGATAAAGAGTGACTTAATTAGTCTGTAAGGACCAACATAGGGAACAAATATATGATGATGTTTTTTTTTTTCACTCTAGGAGAGACAGGTGTAACATGATCCAATGGCTGGACATTGAAGCTAGACAAAGTCAAATTTCCAAGAAAGTGTAAATTTTTAATCGTGAGAATACTTAACCCTTGGTAAATTATTCCAATGGATCTGATAGATTCTCCATCAGTGATTTTTTTTAAATCAAAATTGGATGTTTTTCTAAAAGATCTGCTGTAGGAATTATTTTGGGGAAGTTCTCTGGCCTGCGTTATGCAGGAGGTCGGACTAGATCAGTGGTGGGCAACCTGCGGGCCATCAAGGTAATCTGATTGAGAGCCATGAGACATTTTGCTGATGTTGACCGTCCACAGGCACGGCCCCCCACAGCTCCCAGTGGCCACGGTTTGCTGTTCCCGGCCAGTGGGAGTTGTGGGAAGCGGCAGGCCGCAGGGACGTGCTGGCCGCCGCTTCCTGCCCCTTCCACTGGCCAGGAACAGCGAACCATGGCCACTGGGAGCTGTGGACAGTCAACGTCAGCAAAATGTCTCACGGCCCACAATCAGATTACCCTGATGGGCCACAGGTTGCCCACCACTGGATTAGATGGTCACAATGGTCCTTCTGGCCTTAGTCTATGCATCAATTAACAGATGGGCTTTACAACATGCCCAGAAAATCAACAGATTCAGGGTATGTCGGACCAAGCAGGGTGGGAAGCAGTGAATACAAAAGTTGAAGGCCCTTCATGAAGGATGCCCCATCAGCAACTCTCATAATGCTAAGATTTCTGCACTCGAATGCCCCACTGATACCAACTGAGGCAATAGTAAAACGTCTGACTTCTGTTGTTCATGTTGGAGATACATGTTAGGTTGTTTGGGTTACTTAAAAGGTCTCCTCGTCTCCAAACAAGTCTGCCAGTGCTAATGCCAGGAGACTGGTCCCTTCCTTGTTTCAGTTGAGACAGTCTGATTCAAGCCGTCTCCTTTCATTATGAGGCATTTCAGTTCTCTATGAATCCATAATCCCCCTCCCCTCTTCTGCACCATCACCTTTGTGGACCATATGCTGTCCAGGGCCCCTCCCCAACACTGTACTCCTGATCTTTTTCCTACCTCTTCCTGTCCTTTTGCTTGCCTGGTATTGCTGACCTGGACATATTCTTGTGTGTGCTAGTCCCGGGAGGAGAGGAAGGTAGAGGCCATTATGCACATGTTTGAAAACTTGGAGAAGAGAAAGAGAAGACGAGAGCAACCATCAGATCGGAGCAGCACGGATGCCGAATTCATCGTTAACCCTGAGGCTTCTGAGTTGGAGGAGGTGAAAATGGAGACTCCTGAAACTGAAGACAGCAGTTCAGCTTTAAGTGGGGCTGCTCCAAGCACTCCTAACAGCAGCAGCAATGTTGGGGTGAACACACGGAGGTCCACACAGTCAGTAGTAAGTTGGAGGTAGGGCTGTTGCATAGCTTACACCAAGGCGAGTTCAACACAGCCCCTTTGGTGCCTTGCAAGGGTTAATATCTAATGGCCAAGGGTCTGGATCTTTTAGTGCACTGATGTGCTCTGCAGCTGGCTGCTGACACTGGAGCCATGGAGAAAGGTATTCGCACCGTTTCAGTTAATAAGTCCATGCTGGATCTGAATTCCCATTGCCAAGTGTCCCGTGGTGGTGGGGCTGTGGACAGATCACTGTCTGGGACTGAATCAGTGCTATCAGTGCTTAGGAATGGCAACGGTTCCTTTCAGGCAGGGGGTGAGTCTCATGCTGCAGCTTTCTGATACGTGTCTTGTTGAAGCTGAGACCGCTCCTGAGTGTGCCAGTTGGTCCCTTTTCCAGATTCCAGAGTGGAGATGCAAAAGGGAGAAAAAGCAATAAACTAAGGCACAAACGTGTCCAGCCCTTCAAGAGGATTCATAAAGCCATTCCCAGCCCTACCCTTTCAGAGCCCAGCGTTAATGGGGTCCAGTCTGACAGCTAGCTAAGCAGTGCCAGAAAATAACTGTCATTCCTAATTCCCATGTGCAGAATAAAGGAGAAGAGGGGAGAACCTTAGAAATTCACAGACTGATGATGTGGTTTGCATTGTAGGATGCAATTCCAGAAAAGACGATCACTAAGCCAGCTCCAGCCAAACCCTCCAGGCCCCGACCCAAAAGCCGTTTTTCTCGCTATCGGACCAGTTCAGCACAAAGATTGAGACGGCAGAAGCAGGCCATTTCCCAGCAGACCGAGCTCTCCCAGGCTGTCCCAGAGGAGGGAAGCAGCATCAGCTCAGTAACTGCTGCAGATGTCAGCAGCATCGAGGGTCCAGGAGAAAGTAGGCAATTGATGGGGTCTGACCCAACTGTGATGCTGGCTGCAGGATCCCAGTCCTACCGAGCCACAGTAAAGTACCCCAAAACTAAAAAGGTAAGTGGTGTAAGAGTCTTCATCAAACGTGGGAGGGGGTGGGCTCTGCCAGGCCCCTAGAGAGAAGGTTGGGTCATGCCAAAGGAGTCTCTGGAAGACTTGCAGTGAGTCTGATGCACAGTGCTAACATGGTTCTCCTCCAGCGTGTTTCCTGCAGGACATTGCTGCTCTCTGTGATGAGCTAGATCAGGTGCCTCACCTCTGTGCATTTCCTGCAGAACATAACTCAGCTCTGGGGGTGGTGGTGTCTTGGGCAGTACGCCCTTACATACTCTGTTTTATTGCTTTCATTCTTCGCCAGCTCCTGCTGTATTCATAATTGCTCTCTTCTTCAGTATCTAGTTACAGAATGGCTGAATGACAAGGCAGAAAAGCAGGAATGCCCCATCGAGTGTCCTTTACGTATTACCACAGACCCCACTGTTTTGGCAACAACCCTCAACATGTTGCCAGGTCTTATCCACTCCCCACTGATTTGTACCACACCCAAACACTACATCCGCTTTGGCTCGCCTTTCATCCCTGAGAGACGTCGAAGGCCTCTTCAGCTGGATGGGATATACAGCTCCTGTAAAAAGGTACGTCTGCTCATTTCCTCTTCTGTCAGGGCTTCAATACCCACGTTCTATTATCATCAGCGCATGCTTGTAGAGGCTTGTCATGTCAAGCTTGTCGCTATGCAGTCACAATGAGTTAGCCCTGCCCAGCATATTTCTGCATACTCTAGCGTAGTGTTTATCAACAACTGGTCCGTGGCAACCTCTTTGCCAGTCCCTGAGATTTCCCTGACAGTTTAGAAAGGCAGCAAGCCAGTCCCTGGAATCAAAAAGGTTGAGAAACACTGCACAGAGTAAGATGTCAGTGGAGTTGAGGGTGAGGACATGGTGTGTTAGTGCATGTTCTCAGTCTCCATTCCCAGAGCTCACAGAAAAATGAAATAGCAACAAAGAAGGAGATTGGAGTCTGGGTCTGAATGTGCCAGAGTGCCCCTTGGAGTGGGTGTGCCAGGGCTGTACAGGAAGCAGAGAAAGAAACCTCTCTTCTCGTGTCTAGAGGCATGGAGGAATTGCTCAGGGAGCAGTTCAAGGGTTAGAGAGCCTGGTGTGCTCCGCACCTGAGCAGAACTCTCCTGGCCCCTCTGAGATCCAGCGCACTAGAGCCCGGGCTCTCCTGTGCCTAGCAGGCAGCCCCAGAGCAAAGGGAGAGGAATGGGCTCGTGCTCTTGCGGAGTTGGACTCGGAAGCGGCCAGCCTGTGGGTGAGATCCAGGCAGGGAGACGGGTTAGTTCTCACTGCCTCCTTTCTGGAGTGAGGGGCCAGCTTAGCTGAAAGGCTGAGATCATCCTCTGAAACTCAGTCCCGCCTCTCCCAATGTGATGATGGGGATGGTGATGACTGGGCAGCTCCAGGGGCAGCCACATGCTGTGGGATTTTTCATCTTCCAATGTTGCTGCAGGTCCTAACCTGATAGAGAGGTCAGTATTCTGTATGATGGATTCCACTGTTTTAATGAGACTGTAGGAACTGGATTTGGTCACAAGGTGTTCCTGACTCCACTACATGGATTAGCTGGTTGGACAGGATTGCAAGAGTGAATCCCTGTATTTCTTATGAGCTGGTCCTAGTCAGTGTAAGGAGTAATACAGTTAGCCTTGAGGTCTCTCCTGTTTACAGTTCTACGGAAAGTGGTTATGTCACTTTTGATTATGTATGTCAGAGTGGCCAAACCGTGGCTTGCGAGCTACATGCGGCTTTTACAGTTAAAGTGCGGCTCACAGAGCCCCCTTATGTCCCCCCCCCCCATTCTGCATTCTGCACCTACCAGACGAGGGGGGAACTCCGAGCCTCTTCCTTGCAGAGCTTGGGGCTTCAGCAGAAGCAGGGCTGAAGCCCTGGCAGGCACCTCCCGCTGGGCTGAAGCCCTGAGCCTCAGCAGGTGTGCCCCTGCTCTTGAACTTCTGAAGATTGTTGTGTGTGGCTCAAAGGGTCAGTAAGTTTGGCCACCCCTGATATATATGAACTTGTAACACTGTCATCCAACCATATTTGCTCTGTCCTGCTGCTTGGCTGAAATTTAGAATGAATCCAGGCAGATAAAATGAAGATATTGTATTGTAAGCAGTGGTCTGGAGGAGTTCGATATTTGTTTGTAGTGTTGTTGTAGCCATGTTGGTTCCAGGATATGAGAGAGACAAGGTACGTGAAGTAATACCTTGTATTGGACCAACTTATGTTGGTGGAAGGGACAAGCTTTTGAGCTTCACAGAGCTCTTAATCAGGTTTGTAGAAGGTAGAGTGTCCAAGCTAAATACAAGGTGGGGCAGATTACTAAACATAAGAGGTTCACACATGCTGTAGGAGGCCACTTAAAATGAAGTGGGCAATTAAGGATTAGCAGGCAGTGAGGTGTTACAAATTGTTCTAATGAGCCATAAAACCAGCGTTTTTAAGTTTTATGATTTTTGTAAAAGCAGCAGAGAGTCCTGTGGCACCTTATAGACTAACAGACGTATAGGAGCATGAGCTTTCTTGGGTGAATACCCACTTCTTTGGATGCATGTCGTGTCATTTTTGTTCCCAAATTGAATGTAGAATGGTAAGTTCTTGTAGGGGTCAGATGGGGCATTGTTACCTCTAAATGTTTGGTAGCTGCACTCTTCTCTGTCTAGATTCTGGCCTCACCATGCTGAGCCAAGCCTTTGTGGGCTCTGTGTTGTATTACTGTACTGCACTGTATTTAGGGATCCCCTTGAAAACTATTTGTAGGCTTTAGGTTTTACAGAAGGTGGTAGCATAGCTGCTCCAGGGCCGCCTTGTGTCAGAGATGCACTTCATGTGAGCTGCTAGATCTGCTGATTGTCCGGCAAGCATGATTCAAGGCTTTTTAAATTGTTTAAAGTGAGCATGGAATGTGTAAGTTCCACCATTTGGATTGTCGAAGGAAAGATGCCCCTGTGGCTTGCTGATCTGGGAGTCTGCTAGATCTGGGTGGTTCTTCTAGTTTTTCCAGACTTGGTGAGTTACCTTGGTCAAGTCCTCTGTGCCTCAGTTTACCCATCTGTAAAATAGGATTACACCCCTCAAGAGGGTGATATGAGGCATAGGTTGGTAAAGTGCTGTGAGATCTTCAGAAGGGACTATATAAATAAACATCAAATTCAATGCTAATGTGGTAAAAACAAGGCCACTGCACTTCATTGTCTGTTTCTGAAATGCTGACAAATCATTGGTGTTATCTTTAATTCTGGTGTTTCTCTCCCTTTCTTCTCGGGTTTAGTTTCACTATCACTTTACTGTCACACCAGTGTGGTCCTTAGCACTTTTTGGCTTCTCTCCCCAGCTTCTTACATTACTTCAAATAACTGGAATCAGTTGGAAGAGATCTTGTGCTGTCAAAGGTCACTTGCTGCAGAATTTTGTGTTTCCACACAGCTGCATTGCAGCAGGTGGGGAAGCCAGTAAATTTGGCAGGTGAGGTGATGTAGATTGGCTCTTCTCCATGTATCCATGGGGAATCATCTTCTCTTACTCTATGCTCTCCCCTGCTATGATTTTTCATATATTTCCCCCCCCCACCACTGCTCAGTCTCCTGAGGGAGGGTCCACTTTAATTTTTCTCCTCCTGGCTAGCCCCTCTTAAATTGTAGTTCCCACACTACCAGGTTTGCATGTTCATTGCTGCTCTTTGACAGCAAACACAGTCCTGGGAGAATTGCACTAGAGTCAACTTGTCACTTCCTTGCGCTATGTGGTAGGGTAGAAATTCTTCTTGGTTCTGATGTGTCTTCCAGAGCAAGTGGAGTGGGGATCAGAGTGCTTCCCCACCTGTGCATGAGGCTGCGCTTTGTGCAGAAGGCATATTCTCTGGGCAAGTTCTGAATAGCCAGACTTTCCTAAAGTGCTTTTAAAAACCTCTGCTTAGAGTTCCCTAGCTTCCTACTCTCTGGGTTTGGGAAGTCTGTGTTCTAATGAGGTTGTACCCTTAGATTATTGATACAGATTTATTACCCTTAGCACCTGTCTCATCTAGAGCAGCAATTCAGAACCATTCATAGTAGTCTTTGGGTCCAGCTTTAACAATTCTATCATACCAATTGTTTTGGCTGGGCGCACGGTGACACAGTTGATGCAGAGCTCTGCAGGCATTTGCCCTGCTATACAGATGTTCAGGGGTTCTTGAGTACACCTGCATGTGTACATGTGAAGCGCTGGGGGACTGCATGCTGACGTAGTCTAGTTCTGTTGCAGCGCTGGATGAAACAAGCCCTGGAAGAAGGGATGACTCAGACCTCATCTACTCCACAAGAGAATAGAACCCAATGTCTATACCAAAGTAACGAGAGCAGCAGCTCTTCTAGCATCTGCAAGGACAATGCAGGTATGTATCCAGAACCCTCAAGTGCGGTGCTGGGATGCCTGGTGAATGCATTTATAGGAGGCTGTGGGCCATTAAAGGGTATTGACACACAGGATGAGACAAAGGCTTTGCAAACATGTATTGTTGCATGTTGGTACAGGTTTGTGGCAGGTGGGGATGTAGCTTTATCACCCATCCCAATTTCCATAGGCTCATCCTAGCTTGAGGCATCCTGACTCCTTTGATGTGACACTGTGGTGATATTGCATCTCTCAGCACTCTCACCAGAGTTGTATGATACAGAGTTTGTCCTGCACGACAAAGGTAAACAGCGTCATACTGTCATGTGTGACAGCTGGCTATTTTAATGTATGCTGAGAGAATTAACAAGGGTCAGCAGGTACATAGGTAATAGGCACAGGCTTAAAAAACAGCTACTCAAAAACATTGGCGTTTAATCTGTGAGAAAAGCAGTAGCCGAGTTGTGAAATAGTTAATTTGCATCTGTCTTTACAGAGGAAGAGGGTGGAGATCTGCCCAAGTCAGGGATCAGTTTTCCAAGGACGACAGACGAGGAGCTAGACAGTGTACAGATAACAACAGAATTGGTTATTAAAAGGTTAGATGCACTTAAAGTGAACAAAACACTAGGTCTGGATACTATGCATCCCTGAGCAAAACCTGAAGAAAGTGAGCAAAGAAACTAGAGAATTTCTAAAAGACACTTTTAAAAATAGAATTTAGGATAGGTTCCTGAGGCCTGGAAAGGGGCAAACAGCATCACTTTACAAAGGTCATGACACCAGGAAACAAAGAGCATCTTGTTTCTAGGGTTTCCCTGATTGACGTTAAGGTCTTGCATAAAGGACCTGACAGTTTGGTCCTAGGAAGCCCAGTTGGCAGCTGGCTTTGCCAAGGTGGATTCAGGCAGCAAAGCGTGTGTGTGTGTGTAACAGCAGGGGACCTGAGAGGGTCTCACTGCTGAGAAAGGGGAAATAAGGGATCAGCAGAGAATTGGTCTAAACAACGGACAGGATTCAACATCTCACACAAGTGGCTCATGGCAAACCACAGGAGTAGGAGAGACAGGGGAACTGGCTAGAAAAGTGTGGGAGCACGAGACAAAGGGGGCTCTTAGTAGGAGACTCACCCAGCTCCAGAATGGCTGAGTGGAGCATTCAGGGTGGTTCTAGGACCTCTACTCCTCATGGAACTGCACTGGATGTGAGGGGATTGAAAACAAGCTCTCTGGGCTCACAGGCCAGACTGACTATGGGACACCGCACATAATAAGGACGCAGGGAGATTCCAAAGGGATGCCAGGGTTTGGAGGACTGGACAGTAGTGAGGAAATGCAGATCAATGGAGACCAGTGTAAAATCATGACTCGGGGAGAAAGGACTGAGTCTAGGGAATATGAGCTAACTGGACCAACCACAGGACACTCAAGATGATTGTGAGGAAGCAGCAAACCTGGCAGCCTGGTAAAAAGGCAGATAAAATACTAGGCATAAAGGCAGAATCCCAGATGAGGTGCCCCTGTTAGTCCCTGTCTGTGAGCACTGGGTACCATCTGACAGGAAAGAGATTACTGCCCTATGGGGATCCTGGGTCTGAAGAAAGGATGAGTCAAATTTCTTCTGCTTGGAACAGAGGAGACTTGCCTCATTGGGGGCCTTTAGAGCTGGGAAAGCGGTCAAAATTCATTCAGAAACACTAGGGGCCAAGACCTAGCAGTGAGGATGCTAGGGATAAACAGGTCAGGAAAAACATGTGGGGAAAGATGCTGGGGAAGGCAGCTGCAGCACGGAGGAGTTCCAGAGGGGTCCAGGTAAACTAAAGCTCAGTAGTTGGAGGGGGCACGGCTGGGAGTGAGGAAGCAATTTGGGCTAGGCACTCTGATGTGGAAGGGGGATAATGGCATTGAGGCAACTGGAACCCTACCCTTGCACCCTGCACAGAGGAGCTGAGGGCACGGTGTGATAACACTACATGGTAGTGATCTGGAAATGTCACATTGTTTTTTTTTCTCTCTAGTGTACAGCTCAGATTTCCTGCCTTGGCAAATTATTTTCTGTATCTCAAAATAGGTTGTGCTCTTCACAGAAAGCCAGGCAGAGGCTAGCCGTTGCCCCAGAGAGCTTACAAGTAATTGAAACGTGTGGTGCCGTGCATTTCGGAGGGTAGGGCTGAGGCAAGGGTTCCTTTTTGTGGGAATGATCATTTCCAGGGCGTTGTGTTTATGCCATTGTGGAGCTCAGCTGGTGAGACTTGTGCTGTGGTTTATCCATAGCAGTCATAGAGTGAATTCGTCTTGTTTTTGTCATCTCTTTGAGCCAGGAAATGTAATCTCTCTCTCGCCTTCTGTTTCAATCCTGTCCTGACACCACTCCCCACACCTGGCCCTGTTGTTTCCCACATGTCATTTATTGTAACTGAGTTGTTTTGTTACCTTTGTTACATGTCTCCATGTTCATTTGGGATGAGAAGGATTTTCACTGGTATTGGGAGCGCCTCATTTTTTAGGGGGCCTTTAATGGGATGCAATTAGAGGCTGAGCATTTGTGGGGCTCTGGCTAGGACGGGGACTGTTCATGGTTTGGTATTAATAATGGTGCATCATGATTCTCAGTTCAGTTGTGTTCATGTTTCACAGACTTGCTGAGCCCCCTGAAGAAGTGGAAATCTCGCTACCTGATGGAGCAGAATGTTACCAAGTTACTGAGGCCACTATCTCCAGTCACGCCTCCACCTCCTGGCTCAATGAGCCCACAACTCACCACACCCTGCTCATCTCTACCAGGAGAGGAGGAAAGTCGCAATGGTTATGGCATGATGTTTTCACCAATTCCCTCTCTGGCTGCTAGTCGCTGCAATACTCCACTACAGTTTGAGGTAAATTGGGATAGAGGTCTGGGGGCTCCAAAAGGGGAGAGACTAGAAGAGGTGCATTGGGTGCAGTCTGCTTTCAGACACATGGCTAGGTTCCTGAGCAAGACCCCAAGTGTCCCACACAGGGGCAGCTATTACCTCTCCCCTCTGTGGCACCCTTGGCTGTAGCAACTCTCTCGCTCCCCAAGACCATCAGAGATGTGGTAGCTCCTGCTCCCTCTGTTACATGTCATACTTCGCTGCAGTGCAGCAACCCTCTTGCTCTCCAGGGGTACCAGTCAGCATACCCTGCATTCCCTTTCCTGCTGTACACAACACAAAAGCTCACTTTTGCTTGCACCCCTCCCCTTGCTGCAGCACAGCAATCCCCTCGCCTACTGAGACAGCACATTCCCCCCATGCCCTTTCTCTCACAGTGCAGCAAACCCCAAGCTCTCAAGCACGTCAGACATACCACAGCCCCTGCTCCCTTTCTCTAATGCAGCAGCCCCCAAGGCCTTGGGGGACATCAGACATTTCAGATCCCAGCATTGCAAGGGCTTACAGCTCCCTCCACCCAGTGTTTAATGCCCCAGGTGTACTGTTTCTTGTTGTGCTCCTGTTATATGCATTTGCCTTTGATTTTGTGGTAGCCTCTATCTGCAGGAGTTTAGGAAGCATTTAAAGAGCTTGGCGGGTGTTTTTCCGTGCTCAGCACTATCTGGGGGGGACTTGCCAGTGCCTCCAGTCTGGGGCTTCCTCCTCCCTCTTGCCATGTTCCATCTCCGTGGCTGCAATTGGCAGGAAGTGCCAGGTGGTTTGCAGTTCTCTTTTTATTTTCCATTATTGCTCATTCTCATTGGAAAGTGGAACTCTCCAACCCTGGTGCTGCCATCACACTACCGTTCAGACCCAGGTGGGAACAGTCCAGTAAATGACAGCCTGGCCACTGGCTTGAGAGCATCCTGCAGAGATCCCTCCTCTGCTCTGCAGCAGTGCAGAGCCCTTTGCCGATGGGTCTGTTAGCTTGGTGCTGTCGCTTTTCCTTGGAGAGCTCTTTGCTGAAAGCTGTTGCAGAGGGAGACTTGTCAAGGCTAGTGGAGAAGATTGTTTAGTATTGAGGAGTAGGAGGGAAGGACTGATTCAGGTATAGAGCTTGAGCTGGCAATTCTCCTTGGGCTCTGCACTGGTACAAGTTGAATGTTTGAGGGTCAGTGGCACCATGGACCTCACTAGTCTAGCTACAAACCTCAGTCCCATGTAAAATAGCCTTAGTTGCTCCTGCTGCTGTGTGTGACAGAGAAGAAACCTAGAGCCTACTGGGCTCTATCTCCCACTTGCCCTTGCTGCCTCTATTTTCCTCTAGGGAACAAACCTAACAGCTTGGTAGACCATAGGCTTCTGTGTTCAAGCTTTATAGCTCACTAAATGCAGCTCATTTGTAACATTTCCATTTTAGTGTCTTGTCGGTTTCATTTAGTTACCACCAGTTCTAACTCAAGAGAATGCATCTCACCATGTATACAGATTGTACACTTCAGTCCTATGACCATGGCCCTGGGAGAAGAGAACAGGGGGAGCGTCTTTTATCTGGTTACTAATCGGACAAGCTCCTCGATTAGAGAACTGAAAGTGACCAGACACTGGGTTGATGGGGAGTTTGGTTCCTCTTTAAAGCTTGATGTTAACCGGGCTTTAGATGGTTCTGAGTGCCACTTTTGAGATGCTCCATACTGAATTAATCTGCTGCATCTGCTCTTCTGGGGAGCTTGTCCCACAAATTTCTGAAGCCTCTAGCAGGTCAGGCCCTTGCGAACCAGGGCTTTAGAGCTAATTCAAGACCAAATGAGGTTGGGACCTCAATTTGGATTTGCTTGGGCCAATCAACATTTGTAGCAGAGACTTGGACTGTAGTATCCTTCATCTGCTTTATCCCTATGGAGTCTGCCCATCCAAAGTCTCCCCAGTTGTCTGAGAAGGTTCTGAAAGTCCTTATCACTTTGGGTTTTTGTACGTACTCCTGTCCAGCAGGATCCACTCAACCATATCCCCGTCACTGGTAGTACCCTACCTCTGGAAGAGCTTCCCTCTTTCTGACTCTCTGACGGGGATGTTCTGTAACACCAAGTGAAGGTGGAGAGGCTTCTGCATACCATTGCATATGGGTGGATTGCTCTCCCTTGCACTGTATCCAGCTGTGACCTCTGTAGCTCCCTCAATCAGTTTATACCTATTCCTTTGATGGTACCTAAGAGGAAACTCATGGTGAATCGAAGGAGCCATTTTATTTCCCCCTTGTTTGAAGTCTAATACTAACTACAGCATTTGGGGAATTTTCCTTAGGCAAAGCCAGGCTTTCCACTCCAGCCTTTCCCATGTCATTGGACTAAATGCCATACATGGATTTCTCTATATTTCCTGGTGTAAACTCTTTGGCTAGCAGCATCAGAAATATAAGGAAATAAATACTTCTGGCTAACATTTCTTCTATTCTCTGGTTTGGATACTAAGTTGTGGCATGGAACACAATAACCCAGTCCTGTCTTTGTGCTTCCAGGAGGCTTTAGAAACTACTTAACTCATTGAATCCCCCTCTAATCACTGAGGCGAGTTCCTGGGGGTAGTCTCTGTTTAGTATAGCTGTGGCTAACCTCTGTGCTTGTTTTTACTTTATTTTATTTTGCTTCTTGACTTTTTAAGTAGATGAATAACAAGATGCTTTTCCCTCCTCTAGAACGTATCCTCCCCTGAGAGTTCCCCTGCGCATAGGCCCGAGTCCCTGTCACCCGAGGTAGTTATCACGCCATCTCAATTGCACTCTGAGGCTGTGTGTGTGTATGTGTACCAGAGGTTCTGGAGGGTGGGGTGGAGTGAGAATGAGGAGCGTGAGAGAACGGGAATGGAGAGGGAGGTGGGGCACAAGTCACAGTAAGAATGTGGAGAGACTGCAGGATTGTCAAGGGAGACTAAAGAAAATAAAGTGGATTTATTTGGAAAACTGGGATGTATTAATAATACTGCAGATACTGGTGAGAAATGGGGGCAAAGTGTGAAGAACCAATGTCTTGGTTATTGAGGTGAAAGGAAAAAGGTCTGGGGATCCTGGAATTATAATAATTAGCATCAATTTCAGCTCAGTAGAAGTGGTTTATATGGTGTTTACTTCTTGTAGCTGTAAAGGGGCAATTTCGATTGAGGGAGGAATGGGAGACCCTTGTCCCTGTTTAAACTGAAGGATGTTGGAACAATGAGAACTCTGTCCAGAACCTTCAGCATCTTCATCACTCATTGGTTTTGATCAGCTTCTTGGGACAAGGTCAGGTACTTGACCTGCTGTGTTCAGACAGAATCATCACCTCACTGCAGCCTAAGTCCATCAAGCAAGTACCAGGGAAAAAGAGTCCAGATAACTGCAAAGCTGGTCTAAAAATGTGAGGAAGTGATACAGTCATGATTCCATTCCGGGGCTGTAATATAGCAGAGGCTATGCCCTTATTGATGGAGGTGCTGTAATACAGAGAAAGGGATGCAGTTGGTACTCATTGCCCAATGTTCCAGGGGACTGTAACGTGTGGAGGGGGTGCAGCCATGACTCCGTGCAGGAGGTTCCTGGGAGCTGCAATATAACAGAGAAGCTGCGTTGTGATATAGCAGAAAAGACACAGACATGTTTTGGCTCCTAGCACTGTAATAAGAAAAGGAGGTGTATTCCTGTTTCAGTCCTGGAGGTTCCTGGAGGCTGTAATTTAAAGAGAGGATGCATTTGTGTCTTGGTTCTGGATTTTCCTAGGTGCAGTAAATATAGCAAAGGAGCTGCAGATGTGTCTCAGTGCCAGAGGCTCCTAGGGGATGGGATGTGTCAAAGGGGACATGGTTGTGTTCATTGTCTGAGATTCCCAGAGCTGTAATCTAGTGAAAGATGGGACATTATCTTGGTGCAGGAGGTTTTCAGGTGCTATCTGGTAAAAGAAGGAATGGAAGCGTGTCAGTGCCCAGAGTTCCCAGGCACTGTGATAGAACAGAGGATGGCAGTTATGTCTCACTACTGTAAGATGCTGAATTATAATGTGTTTGTACCAGCGGTTCCCAGGTCTTGTGATCAAAGTGATGGCACATGGCTTGGGGTTCCTGGGCAATGTACTGTCATAGTAGAGAGAAGTTGTAGGTGGATGCTTGCAGTTTTCATTACTGGGTATTTGGATAGTCAAGTAGTTGGCTGATACGACAGCCAGTGAGCAGTGAATGTCCTTGAACTATTCTTCACCTTTAGTGGACGGGTAGTTTAATACCATGTGTTAATGTTGCATGGGGCCAGCTGAAGACATCAGTTCTTTTTCAGCAAGCGCCTAGGCTTGGGCACTAGGGTCAAGGCGACCCAGTTGAAAGGGAAAGGGCCCAGCAGTCTGGCAGCCATGTTTGGATTATTCTGTAATGCTCAATTCCCAGCCATTTTCTACTTGGGCTGTGTGTACATGGGATTAAGCGCAGCTGATTTAGGCTTGTGGGACTTGTGCTCCGGGGCTGAGAAATTGCTGTGTAGACACTCGGGCTGGAGCCCAAGCTCTGGGACCCTCCACCTTTGCAGGAGCCCAGGGCTCAGACTCCAGCCCGAGCTCAAACATCTACCCCACAGTTTTTAGCCCTGCAGCCCGAGTCAACTGACCTGGGCCAGCCGCAGCTGTGCCGTGGGGATTTGATTCCCACGTTAGATGAACCTTAAAAGGCTTCAGAGCAGGGCAAGAAAGGACCCAGGGGGATCAAGAGAGGAGCTGGAAAGGAGTGAGTTGTCTTTGGAGCAAGTGTTTCCTGACTTTAAAAGTTTCTCTCCCCACCTGTGTCTACCCCTTCTCCTGATTTCCCCTCCCTCTCCCACCCCATGTCTTTGTTGGATTTTCTAGCTCTGCCTTCGAACGGACCTGGATTTGGCAAAAGTGAGCTACCTGGATTCCAATGCTAACACCTGTCCAGAGAGGCCATCGCTGCTGGGCTCAGGCCACTCTGATCTGGCTCCACAGTCCTCCATTCACTTCACTTCTGAGACCAACTTCCCAGGAAAGAGTGGGGAGGCACAGCTGCTGCTAAGAAGCTCCGATCAGGCTTTTCGGACAGAGTTTAATTTAATGTATGCCTTCTCCCCTTTGAACGCTATGCCCCGTGTAGATGGATTGTTGCGGGCTTCCCCTCAGGTGGGAGACAGGAAGCCCCTGAGTTCAGAAGGGGGATGTTGCAGCTCTCCTGCAGATGGCTACTTCAGCAGACATGAGCCGGGACTTCTTAAAGAGACATTGCATGGATCCATGTCTCCTGGTGGTGAGAGGGTTTGTGAAGGAGTCAAATCTGCTCCCCAAAACCCACCACAAAGGAAAAAGGCAAGTATTCCCTGCTAAAGAAATCACAGATGACACTAAATTTAGAGGAGTGGTAAATACCAGTGAGGGGAGGAATAACTCAAAGGATCTAGAGCAGGGGTTCTCAGACTGGGGGTTGGAACCCCACAGGGGGTCGCGAGGTTATTACATGGTGGGTCACGAGCTGTCAGCCTCCACTCCAAGCCCCACTTTGCCTCCAGCATTTATAATGGTGTTAAATATATAAAAAAGTGTTTTTAATTTATAAGGGGGGGTCGCACACAGACGCTTACTATGTGAAAGGGCTCACCAGTACAGAAGTTTGAGAACCACTGATCTAGAGAGAGTAGAACCATGGGCAGAAATAGCTAAAATGAGATACAACTTGGAAAACTGAAGCTAATATGTCTGGGGGGAATAATCCAAACTCCTGTGCTGAGTCAGAGTGAAAAAAGACTGAGGCAGAGACCTGGAGAAAGGAGGCAGCAAGTTGGGCAAGAGTTTGAAATAAGGTATGGCAGCAGAAGGGCCAATGAGAAGTATCATGTCCTGGAGCAGGGAGAGAAGTGTTCTTATTTCACCCAAGTGAAACTGTAATAGCTTGACTAGGTGACGATTAAGCTGGGCTGTCACACTAATTTCCTACAGCAGATCTTATAGAAAAACATCCAATCTTGATTTTAAAATTAGCAGTGATGGAGAATCCACTGCAACCCTTGGTAAATTGTTCCAATGGTTAATTACTCTCACCATTAAAAATATATGCCTTATTTGCTGTCTGAATTTAAATAGCTTCAACATCCAGCCATTGGATCGTGTTACATGTGTCTCTGTTAGATTGAAGAACCCATTATTAAATATTTGTTCTTCGAGTGCTTGCTCATGTCGATTCCATTCTAGGTGTGTATGTGCCCACGTGTGCGATTGTCAGAGATTTTTGCCTTAGTGGTATCCGTAGGGTCGGCAGTGGTGCCCCCTTGAGTGCCGTGCTCATATCAGGCGCTGCTGACCCTACGCCCTCTCAGTTCCTTCTTACTGCCCATGATGGTTAGTCGGAGTGCCTTTCCTTGCATTACACGGGCTAGCAGGATTTCTTTTACTGACTCGTAAATAGTTTGTTAGTGTTAAGTAGTTGTTAAGTGTAGTCAGCAGTTAGAGTCCCAGCAGGGACTTTGTTGCAGGCGGGGCATGCCCCGATCGCCTGGGTTTAAGCCCTGTGCAGACTGTAACAGGCCTATGCCAGTAAGTGACCCCCACAGCAGCTGCCTCAAGTGCTTAGGGGAGTCACACATTAGAGACAAGTGCTGAATTTGTAAAAACTTCCAGCTCCGCATGCAGAAGAAGCTGGATATTCGGCTACAGGCTCTTCTGGAGTCCACCCTTTATCTGGCTTCCGTGCCCTCCCGCCAGAACTCGCCGAGTGCCTCAGTGCGCCCCCGGCACCGGGCTCTGCCCAGCACCATTCCCCTGTTGCTGGTGTCCAAAAATAAGACCAAAAAGCATGGCTCCCTGGCACCAGGGAAAAATGCCATGGGTCATCAGGCAAGAGACACGGTTTGGACCCAGCCACTCCAGAGCTGCGTGCTTATACCTCCCTGGTCGGAGCCCTTAGCCCTGTGAAAGGTCCACCCCCGACTCCCAGGAGCAGTATGGGACCAAAAACCCTGGCAGCACTGACACTTTCACAGGCTCCCCCGGTGCTGAGAGAGCAAAGGCCTCCGCCCACACCGCTGATGCAGCCTGTGGGCTGCACGAGGGCAAGCCAGCCGCTAAGACCCCTCAGGGGGCGGTGAAGCACCGCCGATCCCCTGAGATAAAGCAGCACTCCATCTTCATGCCGGAGTCGCAGCCCAGATTCTCTGGTGCTCATCCTTGGTCACCGGCACCACGGTCGCCGCCGTCTCAACATGGATTGCCTTCAGCAAGACGCTGGTCTCCGTACTACTGACGCCACTTGCCCTCCCGCCAGTCTTCTCGACACAGGTCCAGGTCACCTGCCTTGTGGGAGCACCCCCAGTTGTGTCTCCAGTCCCCCCAGCACTGTTCCCCTCGCTCCAGGCACCGGTCGGCGATGGTCAACAAACAAACCCAGGCGTCAATGGCTCCACCGTGGTCACCAGAAGGGGAGTCCTCCAGCACAGAAGTCCAATTCAGCTGCTCACCTAGACTGCACCAGCGCGAATGGGCATCTGAGGCCACATCAACAGCGCTGACTTGGTAGCACGGCCAGTGGCCTTATTGGAGAGTGTGGGGAGTGCCAGGTGTGGTGATGCCCCTTTCACACTGCTCATAGACCGCCGCCTCGGAGCAACAGTTGGCAGCACTGATGGCACCGGGCTCTGTGCACGAGGCGCGCTAGGTGGTCGAGGCAGAGGAACTGTGCCCACTCCTAAGCCTCCCTCCCCTGTGGGAGAAGATGCCCTGGAGCCTCCGCCAGCAGTGCAGTCATCATCCTTGTCCCCAGATGAGGCAGTTGCAGGACCTTGAGGGCCAGCCCACTGGATGATTTCAAAGAACACCAGGCCCTGCTGTGTCGGGTGGCCGAGAACTTGGGCCTGGAGGTGGAGGAAATGGCTGAGCAGGCAGACACCTTGTTTAATGTCCTGCCAGCCTCTACCCCAACCCGTGTCGCACTACTAGTGCATGACAGTGTCCTTAAGATTGCCAAGGGCCTCTGGCAAACTCCTTCCTCCATTACTCCCACCTCAAAAAGGGCCGAAAAGAAATACTTTGTCCCGGCCAAGGGATTTGAATACCTCTATACCCACCCTCCCCCAGGCTCGCTGGTGGTCTCTGTGGCCAATGAAAGAGACAAGAAGGGGCATACTAGTTCAACCCCCAAGAATAAAGAGGCCAAATGGTTGGATCTGTTTGGAAGAAAAATTTCTTCAACAGCCAGTTTGCAGTTCCGGATTGCATACCATCAGGCCCTCTTGAGCCATTACAACTTTAACTTATGGGGGACCCCTCAGTAAGTTCAAGGAGTCCCTTCCTCAGAGTTTGGGCTAGGAATTTGGCACCCTGGTGTAGAAGGGCACTGTGGTTGCCAGTTGCTCCCTCCAGATGGTGTGGGACGCGGCGGACTTGGCAGCCAGGGTGGTGACATCAGCAATAGTAATGAGGCCCAGCTCCTGGCATCAGACTGCAGGTCTCTCCCAAGAAATGCAGAGCTCCACTCAGGACCTCCAATTCGATGGGAACGGTCCCTTTTCCGACCAGATGGATGCGAGGCTGCATGGGCTAAAGGACACCAGGACTACCCTTCGCTCGCTGGGCATGCATACACTGCAGCCTGCAAGAAAGCAGTTCTGGACGCCTCCGCTGCCTAGGCCTTGGCAGTCTCATCAAAGATCTGCAAAAAGAAGGGACAGAGACACTAGTTTCAACCGCCGTCGCCCTTCCTCCTCCCGCTCTCCCAGGCAGCCCAGTTCTGCAAAACACCCCAGGGGCCAGAAGTGCTCGTTTTGAGGGTACAGTCGAGAGCAACACCCCAATCACCTTCCAGGATCCACCCTGCTCTTTCCTCAACTGTCTTCGTCCCTTCTGTTTGGCCTAGTCCCAAGTTACCTTGGACCATTGGGTGCTGGACATAGTGTCTCATTGTTACACCCTTGCAATTTTCGACTGCCCCTCCTGCTTCAAGGACCCTTCTCATGAGCAACTCCTTGTTCAAGAGGTCGATAACCTCCTGCGCCTGGGGGCAGTGGAGGAGATCCCTCAGGACATGAAGGAAAAGGGGTTCTATTCCCGCTACTTCCTAATCCCGAAAGCAAAAGGGGGCCTCAGACCCATTCTAGTCCTGCGGTGCCTTAACAAGTCTCTCACAGAGTTGAAGTTTCGCATGGTCTCCCTGACCTCCATCATCCCCTCCCTGGATCTGGGGGACTGCTATGCTGACCTCGACTTGGAGGACGCCTATTTCCATATTCCAAGGTCTCAGACATTTCCTCTGTTTTATAGTGGGCGAATGCCATTTCCAATTTACAGCACTCCCCTTTCATGGCCTCTCATTGGCTCCAAGGGTCTTCACGAAATGAATGGCGCCAGTGGTGCTTACCTCAGACATCAAGGGTCTTCCCATGTCTCGATAACTGGCTCTTCAAGGGCAGGTATCAGAATCCAGTGCAGAGAAGCCTTATCTGATGTGTTCCACCTGCCATCACCTGGGCCTGTTGATAAATGAGAAAAAATTCACTTTAAGGCTACGTAATTCCCTACATAAAAGGATAAATGGACACAAGTCAGATATTAGGAATGACAATATACAAAAACCTGTAGGAGAACACTTCAGTCTTCCTGGACACACAATAGCAGATGTAAAGGTAGCCATCTTACAGCAAAAAAACTTCAGGACCAGACTTCAAAGAGAAACAGCTGAGCTTCAGTTAATCTGCAAATTTGACACCATCAGCTGAGGATTAAACAAAGACTGTGAATGGCTATCCAACTACAGAAGCAGTTTCTCCTCCCTTGGTGGTCACACCTCAATTGCTAGAAGAGGGCCTCATCCTACCTGATTGAACTAACCTCATTATCTCTAGACTGATTCTTGCCTGCATATTTATACCTGCTTCTGGAAACTTCCACTACATGCACCCACGAAAGCTTATGTTCCAATACGTCTGTTAGGCTATAAGGCACCACAGGACTCTGTCGCTTTTTACAGATCCAGACTAACACGGCTACCCCTCTGATACATGACACCTTAAGGCTAGTTCAACACATAGAGTTCATAGGGGCGGTTCTCGACTCCACGCAGGCCAGAGCCTTTCTCCCAGAGGCGCGTTTTCGGACCTAATCTCCCATGTCAAGAACCACGGCTCACCCCTGCCTGCAGTTGTTGGGCCACATGGCCGCCTGTACATTTGTGGTCAGTCATGCCCAGCTCCACCTTTTGGCCTCTGCAAGGGTGGCTGGCATTGGTTTACACCCACGACAGACACGATCTAGGCTGGGTGATCAGGGTACTGGATTGCATCCTATCGTCTCTGGATTGGTTGTTGAGCCCCGGGTCGGTGTTGGAGGGAGTACCTCTCATGACCTCATCCTCATCACCTGGTCTCCGATGCTTTGGACCTGGGCTGGGGAGCCCAGCTGGGCAAGCTGAGCATCCAGGGCCAATGGTTGTGGGACGATCTGGCCCTCCACATCAACGTCAGGGAACTCAGAGCGGTTTGCCTTGCCTGCCAGGCGTTCTTGCCCCACCTGAGGCGCAAGGTGGTGCAGGTCCTGACGGACAATACTGCTGCAACATATTACATCAACAGACAGGGCAGAGCCAGGTCGTCAGCCCTTTGCCAAGAAGCTGTCAGCCTTTGGGACTTCTGTGTTCGTCAGGCCATTCATCTGGTAGCCGCGCACCTGCCCGGGACCAGAAATGTGCTAGCAGATCGCCTCAGCAGGACCTTCTTGTCTCGCCACAAGTGGTTGCTCCATCCGGTGCCAGCCAGTATGATCCCCTGAAAGTGGGGGAACTCCCCAGGTGGACTTGTTCACGTCCCTCAAAAACAGGAAATGCCACGTGTTCTGTTCATTCCGGGCGATGGACAGGGTTCCCTGTCAGATGCTTTCCTGCTATCCTTATCCTGATAGCCCCCAAGTGACCTTGCCAGCACTGGTTCAGCATGCGGCTGGACCTTTCGGTAGCCGAACCACTGCGACTCCCTCTCTGGCCAGACCTGCTCTCCCAGAACCACAGCAGTCTCCTGTACCCAAACCTGGAGGCATTGCACTTGACAGTGTGGCTGCTGCATGGCTGAATGTGGAAGAACGGGAATGCTCGGCCCACATGCAAAAGGTCTTGCTGGGTAGTAGAAAGCACTTCATCGGAGCGACTTACCTGGCCAAGTGGAAAAGATTCACGTGCTGGGCTTCAGAATGACACGTCCGAGAGAGCAGGCCTTGTTGCAGCTGATCCTGGACTATCTTCTGCACCTCAAACTTCAGGGCTTGTCTCTGTCATCAATCAGGTCCATCTGGCTGCTATTTCGGCTTTCCACCCTCCATTCCAAGGCAGGTCAATCTTCGCTCATGACATGGCGGCCTGGTCTGGAAAGGTCTGGAGTGTCTTTACGCTTACGTCTTGGATCCGGTCCCTCCCTGGGATTTGAATCTCATGCTATCGAGGCTGATGAGGCCTCCCTTCAAACCTCTGGCGTCCTGCTCTCTTCTCCTGCTCTCCTGGAAGGTTGCGTTCCTGGTGGCGGTTGCATCCACCCGCAGGGTGTCTGAGATCAGAATGCTTACGTCAGAACCACCCTATACAATGTTATACAAAGATAAGGTCCAACTGCGGCCACACTCAGCGTTCCTGCCCAAAGTTGTTGCCCAGTTTCATATCAGCCAGGACATTTTCTTACTGGTCTTTCCGAAGCCCCATAAATCCGAAGAGGAGCACAGGTTATACACCTGGATGTCTGGAGGGTGCTGGCTTTCTGTATCAATAGGATACGGTTGTTCCGTAAATCAGTGCAGCTGTTCGTGGTAATCGCAGACAGGACAAAAGGTCACCCTGTGTCTGCTCAAAGGATTTCGTCCTGGATCACAGCCTGCATCCGATGCTGCTATGAGCTGGCGTAGTCCACCAGCCATAGTCAAAGCACAGTCGACTAGAGCACAAGTGTTATCTGCGGCCTTCTTAGCCCAGATGCCAATCCAGGAGATCTGTAAAGCTGCTACCTGGTCATCTGTTCACACGTTTATGTCCCATTATGTGCTGACCCAGCAGGCCCGGGACGATGCTGGCTTCAGCAGGGCAGTGCTGCAAGATGCAAGATCGTGAACTCCGAGCCCATTTCCATTGACACAAGTAAGCACTCGAAGAAGAAAAACGGTTATCTACCTTTCATAACTGTTGTTCTTTGAGATGTGTTGCTCATGTCCATTCCATTACCCTGCTTCCCGCCCCTCTGTCGGAGTTGTCAGCAAGAAGGAACTGAAATGGCGTAGGGTTGGTGACGGCTGATATACTGGCGCATGAGTGCAGCACTCAAGGGGACGCCACTGCTGACCCTACGAATACCGCTAAGGTAAAAATCTCCGACGACCACGCACATGGGCACGTGCACACCTAGAATGGAATGGATCGTGAGCAACACATCTTGAAGAACAGTTATAAAAAGTAGGTAACCATTTTTTCCCCATGTAGGGCTGTATAGACTAATCAAGATGCCCCCTAACCTCTTTGTTAAGCTAAGTAGATGGAGCTCCTTGAGTCTATCACTATAAGGCATGTTTTCTAATCCTTTAATCATTCTCGTGGCTCTTCTTTGAACCCTCTCCAATTTATCAACATCTGTCTTGAATTGTGGGCACCAGAACTGGACACAGTATTCCAGCAGCAGTCACACCAGTGCCAAATAACTGAGGTAAAATAACCTCTCTACTCCTACTCAAAATTCCCCTGTTTATGCATCCCAAGATCACGTTAGCTCTTTTGGCTACTGTGTTCTACTGGAATTTCATGTTTGGCTGATTATCCACCACAATCCCCAAATCTTTTCAGAGTCACTGCTTCCCTGAATAGACCCTCTCCTCTCCACCCCCCATCCTGTAAGTATAGCCTACTTTCTTTATTCCTGGATGTATGAATTTACATTTAGACGTATTAAAACACACCCAGTGCCCAGTTTACTAAGTGATCCAGATCACCCTAAGTCAGTGATCTGTGCTTTTCATTATTTACCACTCCCCCATTTTTTGTGTCATCTGTCATCAGTGATTTTATGTTTTCTTCCAGGTCATTGATAGAAACATAAAATAGCATAGGGCCAAGAACCAAACCCTGCAGGACCCCACTGGAAACACACCCACTCAATGATGATTCCCTGTATGCTGTTAGCCAGTCTTTAATTCATTTAATGTTGCCATGTTAATTTTATGTCATAGTTTTTTCATCAAAAGACCATGTGGTACCAAGTCTACGTATATTTTGTCAACAGTACTATATCAACCAATTTGTAAACTCATCAAAAAAAGACATCAAGTTAGTTTGACAGAATTTATTTTCCCAAAACCCATGTTGATTTATATTAATTACATTACCCTCTTTTAGTTTATTATTGATCAGCTGCGCTGTTATCTTGCCCAGGATCAATGTCAGGCTTACAGGTCTATAATTATCCATTTGCCCTTTTTAAAAATTGGGACGTTGGCTTTCTTCCAGTCTTCTGAACCTGCCCCATTGCTCCGAGACTTAGGGGGAGGGATAGCTCAGTGGTTTGAGCAGTGGCCTGTTAAACCCAGGGTTGTGAGTTCAATCCTTGAGGGGGCCATTTAGGGATATGAGGCAAAAATCTGTTGGATGATTTAGTTGGGGATTGGCCCTGCTTTGAGCAGGGGGTTGGACTAGATGATCTCCTGAGGTCCCTTCCAACCCTGATATTCTATGAAAATAAACCTTAACGGTCCAGTGAGCTCCTCAGTCAGCTCTTTTAAAATCCTTGGATGCAAGTTATCTGGATCTGCTAATTTTTAAAATGTCTAACTTTAATAGCTTCTGTTTAACATCCTCCAGATATTCTAAAGGAATGGAAAGAGAGTTATCATCATATGAGACTATGTAATGTGTTTTTCCCCCCAAATACAGTTGACTTATAGAATCCTTTGCTTTGTGCCTTTGACCAAAAACCAGGAGTGTGGCAATTTTGCAAAAGTTTCCCACTTTTGTGAACAGTGGTTCAGTTCTTCTGGTGTAGCAGGATTGGAAGCCTAATTGGCCATGACAGATGTTAGTCTCATTGTTTAATGCAGCGCTGGAAGGTGCTCAGAGCCTCTGGTGATGAGCATGGTGTAGGCACCTATAGAGAATAGAAGTAGAGAACACTTTTGTTTTCAGCTTTCAGAGTGCTGCAGATTTTTATACTGTGTGGACCTGTATTGCACAAGTTGTCAGGAGGATGCTGGAGGTTTGGCAACTGGACAGAAGCCATTGAGGCTTTTGACAATTGGGGAGGTACAGGAGGAAGTTTGGGATTATGGGATAAGCACACTACTAACAGCATATTTCTTCTGAAATGATCATCCATTAAATAGTTAATTGTGGAAAAATACGACAGTCACCCCTCTGAGCTGTTGTTTCAGCCTGTCTGCAAATTCAAGAAGACGTGACTCCAATATAAAAGGATGCAAACTTTGTTTTCTTTGTACATTGTTCTAAATGAACATTTAAAACCACTCTGAAACCATTTAAATTCTGCAGCCCAATTCTGAGGCCGGGGTGGATTCTATGGTAAATTTGCAGTCACTTCGTGGGGTTCTGATTATAGGCTTAAAATTAATGACTATATTTTTCATAATTTCATATTTGTCAGTAATATCTTGCTAACTATGATTTCTTGATGGTATCTAATCTGTCACGTGGGGTTTTTCCCTGTTTTGAAACTGACTTGGTGTATGATTCTTATAGACAAGTCATTTAATCTCTGCCTCTGTCCCACTGTAAAATTCCTACCTACTTCCCGGGGGAGGCTTCATTCATGTTTGTAACATGCTTTGAGATCCTCGCATGAAAGGGACTATAGAGATGCAAATCATGTCTTCTTTTTCATAAACAACTTGTTTTTCTAGTCCTGATTATAGCTCAGGGATGCCCTATCCTGCAGTTTTATGCATGTTAAAATGTTTACTTGTATATGTAGTCAGTGCTTCTAGGGCAACATATGAAGGGATAGCATCCTTCCCCCTGGACCTGCCAACTTAGTGATTTGTCTGTTCAGCTAACAGCCTCAGTGCCCAGGCTCATGGCGATGTTTCTCTCGCAGGTCTCTCTGCTGGAGTACCGCAAGCGAAAACAGGAAGCCAAGGAGGGAAGTGATTCAGTGCGATGCACAATGACGCCGACCCGACAAGGCAGCAACAGCTCTGTGACTGACACAGAGGCCAGCAGTGTGCAGGGCTCAGTAGTCCGAGCCCCATCCTCCCCACAAAGTGGCTGTTCTCCCTCACATCCCCCCCTGCCTCACATAGAGGAGATCAGCCCACCAGACCTGAGGGTGGCTAGTTCCTCGACCTCACACTCCAAATCCCAGGAGAACATCAGCAGTAGGTGGTGAGTGTTCGCTCTCCTGACAAGGTTGTTGTTGCTTCATAGGAAGTCGGTCAGACTCTCTGCTTGGGGCTTTCCCAAGAAGATGTGTGTAAAGGCCTACAGATAGAATCCATCAGAAAGTCAGACCGCATTGGCAAGTATCTGCACACCCGGGATGGATCCTGGGTTAGCTTCATACGGAATGGCTCTAGATATATCGCCTGGCTTTAGAACGGGGCCACAGCACTCATTCTGGTTGGCTATATAAGTTGAATTCTACAGTATAAACACAAGTGATCCCAGCAGCCTCTTGAGCCAGCCCGTTTGTAGATTAGATGCCAAATATCCGTGGTGGAAATTAAAAAACAATGAGAAGTTTATTTTCTCCACCAATTTTTCTTTTTTGGGGCATATTCTCCAGACTCTAGACCATGTGCTTGCCTTGGGATTTGCACCTTAGCCTTCTGCTGCCAGACCTTGACTCTGAGTGTGGGCTGCTGTGACACCTTAATGCTAGCTTTTATTGAAAAAGATGCTAAATAATACACCTCCCCATGACCTCCAAACAGAGACTTATACCTTTGGCATGATGGCACATGCGGGAGATGAGGAGCACATCTCTAGTCTACGTTATGTGCAAATACCCTAGAGCATAGGTTCACAAACTGTGCTCCAGGAACCTATTGTGGTCCACATGGTGCTTGCCAGGGTTCTGAAGAGAGCTAGTGTCACATGGTGCTGGCCTCACCTTATTTCCATCTGCTAAATTGTATTAAAAGTAGGGCTGTCAATCAATTAAAAAAATTAATCTCGATTAATCGCACTGTTAAACAATAATAGAATACCATTTATTTAAATATTTTTGGGTGTTTTCTAAATTTTCAAATATATTGATTTCAATTACAACACAATACAAAGTGTACAGTAGCTCACTTTATATTTATTTTTGATTACAAGTATTTGCACTGTAAAAAAACAAAAGAAATAGTATTTTTCAGTTCACCTCATACAAGTACTGAAGTGCAATTTCTTTATCATGAAAGTTGAACTTACAAATGTAGAATTATGTACAAAAAAATCTGCATTCAAAAATAAAACAATGTAAAACTTTAGAGCCTACAAGTCCACCCAGTCCTATTTCTTGTTCAGCCAATTACTCAGAGAAACAAGTTTGTTTACATTTGCAGGAGATAATGCTGCACGCTTCTTGTTTACAATGTCACCTGAAAGTGAGAACAGGCATTTGCCTGGCACTGTTGTAGCCGGCATCACAAGATATTTACGTGCCAGATGCGCTAAAGATTCATATATCCCTTCATGATTCAGCCACCATTCCGGAGGACATGCGTCCATACTGATGACAGGCTCTGCTTGATAACGATCCAAAGTAGTGTGGACCGACCCATGTTCATTTTCATCATCTGAGTCAGAGGCCACCAGCAGAAGGCTGATTTTCTTTTTAGGTGGTTCGGATTCTGTAGTTTCCGCATGGGAGTGTTGCTCTTTTAAGACTTCTGAAAGCATGCTCCACACCTCGTCCCTCTCAGATTTTGGAAGGCACTTCAGATTCTTAAACCTTGGGTTGAGTGCTGTAGCTATCTTTAGAAATCTCACATTGGTACCTTCTTTGCTTTTTGTCAAATCGGTAGTGAAAGCATTCTTAAAATGACAAAATGTGCTGAGTCATCATCCGAGACAACTATAACATGAACTATATGGCAGAATGTGGGTAAAACAGAACAGGAGACATACAGTTCTCCCCCAAGGAGTTCAGTCACAAATTTAATGAGCGCATTTTTTTTCAACGAGCGTCATCAGCATGGAAGCATGTCCTCTGGAATGGTGGCCAACGTATGAAGGGGCATACGAATGTTTAGAATATCTGGCATGTAAATACCTTGCAATGCTGTCTACAAAAGTCCCATGTGAACTGCTGTTCTCACTTTCTAGTGACGTAAATAAGTAGTGGGCAACATTATTTCCTATAAATGTAAAGAAACTTGTTTGTCTTAGTGATTGGCTGAACAAGGAGGAGGACTGAGTAGACTTGTAGACTCTAAAGTTTTGCATTGTTTGTTTTATTTTTGAGTGTAGTTCTGTAACAAAAAAATCTACATTTGTAAGTTGCACTTTCACGATAAAGAGATTGCACTACAGTACTTGTCTGAGATTAATTGAAAAATATTATCATTTTTACAGTGCAAATATTTGTAATAAAAATAATATAAAGTGAGCAGTGTACAATTTGATTCTGTGTTGTAATTGAAATAAATATATTTTAAAACATAGAAAAACATCCAAAAATATTTCATAAATTTCAATTGGTATTCTATTGTTTAACAGTGTGATTAAAACTGCGATTAGTCGTGATTAATTTTTTTAATCGTGATTAATTATTGAGTTAATCGCATGAGTTAACTGCGATTAATCAGCAGCCCTAGTTAAAAAGTAAAAAGACATTATTTTCCCGATACTAATTCTGTGTGTAGGCAATTGCTGTAGTTGACATAGGAGGGGAGGGAGGTGGGTCTGGGCAATGCGGTGTAGAAAGTGGGGTCCACAAGAGTTTCTGTTAAGATTTGATCCACAATGGAAATGCATGAGAAGCCGTATGCTGGAGTGAGTTTACTGCAATGACAACCCCACAGAAAGGCATGAAAGAAAAGAGATTGTTCTTTCAAAAAACAGCACGTCTTGCCCTTCTGTCTCAGTGCTCCACACACAATGGAGATGCTGGGAGAAGCTGGGACTGGCTGAGCTGGGGCCCTGCACGGAAATGATTGCTCACTTTACAGCCTGTTTTGTAAAGGTTTAAAAGCAACCCCACACACACATCTGTGCCATCCCCTGCTGTCTGGGAGAGGGGTATGGCTGAATGCAACAGCCACGCATAGGGATGTGGGACCACCTCTCCACATGGCAGCCAAGCTCCAGTGTCCACCTTTACATTACCTGCTTAATTCAGCTGCTCTGGGTTTGGTTTCCACTGTGGCCTCATGAGCCAGTATCGCTGCCTAAGGCTGGGGGCCACAGTGCCATGTGGTTATCACGTGTGAAGTGTTATCAGTATCTGTCTAAAATGGGATTAACCAGTTTTGCTGCCTTTCTTATCCTATTTCCGTCTTCCCTGGTTCTAATGGGTGTGGCTTGAGAGTGAACAGTCCCATTTCACTTTTAAATGGTGTTACAGAAGGCTCATGCTAGAGTAAAGGTTATAAACAGTTTCATTCCAAGTCCCCTGTTGACACCTGTGCACAGCTCCCTTGTACATTTCCAGATAACTTGCTGGCATAACAGGGACAGGAGGAAGTGGGAGCTAAAATTACTTGCTGTGATTTTTAGAGGTCTCCATAGTTTTGCCGCATTCTACAATATCTGCAAATAGCTTTCATTTAAAAAAAAATAAGTTTCTGTCTCTTTCAGTTGCCAAGATACAGCCATCACAATGTAAACAGATGTGCTGCTGCCCTGTTAACCCAGCCTTGCAGAAAACTGTCTCCAGCCAAACAATAGCAGCAAAGAAGGTGTGAATTCACCCCCCTCACCCCATTCACCTCAGTGAGGAGTGAACTCTGCCCCTACCCCATTCACCTCACTGAGGTGTGAATTTCAGTGTCCATTTTGGGCCCTTAAAATGCTAATGTTGAGCGCAAATTATATTTTCCTTTAATAAAAAAAAAAAGAGAGAGAGAGAGAGAGAGAGAAAATAAATGCAAAAACCACTTAATACAACGTTGAGGTTGCACAGTTTAATTTTTATATTTCCTGTCTAAGCTCCTGCACAATGTTAATCCAGCTAGTCTGCACATCTGTGTTTTATGCTACATATTTACTGTAGAAAAACCATGGGCTTTCTGTTATCTATGTACAGGGCCTAGAATAATGTGGCACCACACCAATCCCTGATTGGGGCACCCAGGCACTGCTGTATTACATATTAAATAACAAGCATACACATTTAGAAACTGCATGATCCACTGGACAGACTGTTACCCAGGAGACTTTGGTTCTGTTCCTGGCTCTGCCATTGTCCTGCAGTGTGACTTGAGGCAAGTCACTTCATCTCTTGCTGTCCTCTTTGGGGCTGAGACTTTCACTGTGTGTTTGGACTGTGAGTAACACTATGTTGTACCAATTTTGTGTGGGGCCTCTAAGTGCTACTGTGTTAAAAATAAAAAACAAATTGGACAAGGAAAACAGGAATGGAAAGTAGCATTTATAGGTAAAATGGCTAAGTTAACACTGCTCCAGGAACCTTGCTTTTGCTGATTATATTTTAACAAAGCTACCTTAATGTTGTATTATTATAGAGTGTTACAATAAACTGCTTTTTCAGTGCAAAAAAAGTCATTTCCATATGGTGACTATATCTAGACTTGTGTATCCTAGGATTTCCAAAATGCTGTTAAATCTTGATACCCTTTTCTGAAAGAGGAGGACCCAAACTCACTTAGACCACAATGAAACATCAAATATCTCGCAATCATTTGACAACAAAGAGAAGAGATCTCATTGCCCCAGTGCAGTGCTTTAGAAAACACTTCACAGTAGTCATATTTGGTAGCCAGCAACTGATAGAGTAAAATCTACCAGGGTTTGTTGACATCACAAAAGCAGTGCAGAACCTTAATTCTCATAATTGTTTGGTGAACCCATTCTTCTACCACCCCTGCACCTCTGTATGGCAGGGACTTGCACTCCAGCACTGACTTCATGCTAATTGTTCTAAGCAGAATATTTTAAGAGCTTAAAAACAGCCCTCTTGTAAGTGTATTAAGGGGCCCACAACCCCCACGCCTTGGTCATTGTGCTCAAAGATGAGTAGTAACAGCCCTCAACTCTTATTACTTCCTCTTTCAGGATGGTCCCCACATCTGTGGAACGGCTTCGAGAGGGCCGTGGTATTCTCGAGAAGGTTCTGCGCAGTGGTGCAAAGATATCCCAGAGAGGAGAGCCCTCACCGACGAGTGACAGTGCTGCTGAGAGAGATCCAGGTAAATAGATGAGCCTTTGGAAGGAGAGCTGCATTTCATACTTAGACAGGTGGAACTGACTCTGTTCAGAATAGATTTAGCTGCGGGCTTGGCTCTCAGGTAAGTGGCACCTCCATGTTTGACATCACCAGTATCCTATGGGAGCTTTTCCCTGAGCACATTTCCTCGTGCGTCAAACAAGACCCTTAAGTCTACTTCCCTCACCCTTCAGGCCTAGAAAGCCTTGGAGTTGACTACAGCATTTGATCCCACAACTAGATCACAGATTTGATCTTTGACCTTGGACAAACCACCTTAAGCCTCAGTTTTCCTGTTCCTCTATGATGGGGATAGTACTGGCATCAGGAGGCTGGTGGAGTTAATTAGCTGTACAGTTCTCTGAAGATACCAAGCACCAAATTTCCTCACAAAAAGTAAGCTGAGAATTATAGACACTTTAAACTCAGGAAACAGATAGTTACGGTTCCAATCATAGTCTTAATTCTGCCCTTTATTCCCTGCCGCCTATCAAGTGAATATCCTGGTCAGTTGTGAAATTTGCCTGACCTCTTGCTTATATAATTTTCAAGAGTTTGACCTTCAGTTACATGTAGCCATCCTTCCCATCTCTGGGTGTAGGGGAGCCCTCACTGTGTGTCAGGGTTCTGGGGTTTGAGGGAATGCAGGAAAGGGGTCCCTGAATGCTCTCACCCTCTGCTTACTAAGACACTGGGTGGATCTACAAATATAACAAATGACCCTGAGGTGTCAGGATCAACTGAACTGAATTGAGCTCCTTCAACACCACCTTAGTGGTGTACCTACCATCACCAAGCAAAGGCCTGAGATCAACAAACTCAGGCTATATCAGAGCAGCGGGGAAAACAAATACCAGGAGCACTGTGATGTTATGGTTGAAATCCTGGCCCAATGGAAGTAAAGGGAGTTTTATCATTGACTGACTTCAAAGGAGCTGGGATTTTACCACAAAAGAGATGATGGTCTTGTGGTTAAGGAACTGGACTTGGACTCGAAAGGTCTGGATTTAATTCCTGGTTCTTGGAACTGGCTCCCAGTGTGACCATGGACAAGTCACTTAATCTCTGTGTCTCAGTTCTCCATCTGTAAAATGGAACCTTTACCATTTCTATTTAGATTTTAGACTTTTGGGGGCAGAGATTCTCTTACAATGCCCAGCACAATAGGATTCTGATCTCACTTGAGACCTAGAATAAATAGTTGTGGACATTATTAAGCAACTTAAAAATACTGGAGAGAGAGCAAGCTTTGCCCCCCGTTGTTTATATCTAGAAGTTCATAGGAGAGGCACCCCAACGGATCTCTCTGTCCATTTGGTAGCTTGTGTGAGGGGCTGTGTGTCTCAGATAGCCAGGACCCAAGTCATGTGGGGTTTTATAGATCAAATCAACACCTAGAGGTAAGCTGGGAATCAGTGCAGATTCTAGAGAACAAGCATTATGTTCCCTCCAGCTAATGCTAGTTAGCAGGCTTCTGCATTCTGCACTAGCTGAAATTTCTAAGTGGTTGTCTTCTGCTCCCACACAGCTGGAAGTGTCTCCACTTCCCCTTACTGAAGAGACATGTTCAGTCAGCATCATTGTTCTAGTTCTTGTTTTAAAGCAAGTGTTTTGAGTTACAAATGGACAAGGGTTTTCAAACAGCTAAATACTCACTATACGAGAAGTGTCCCTAGGGGAGCTCAACTTCAGTATATGTGCGTGCCTGGGCATTCTTGATCAGAAACTTTCATCAGGACCGTCCTTGGGTCCACAGCTGCACCCTACACGTCCTCATGCTCTGGTGTGCAGGTACAAGGAGGTTGAGCTCACTGCCACTCCAGTTCCTTCTCAACTGCCTGCAGCTTGAGAGGGAGTGTTGCAGCATCCACTATAGAGAACCATGTGGTTTTCTGCTTTATTCTCTTATTTATTCTTATGCTTCTTTCGTAGTAATTTTTTAATATTTAATTTTTCTGTTTAACACAGTTTTGTGGTTTGGGGGGTTTACTCCCTCTTCCCTTTGTTTGCCCAATCTGGGCTTCTGGATTTGGCCTCAATCCAGTACTTCAACTAATGGGTTATGCCCAAAATCCCTGTCGGACCTGCCCCAGGTCTCTTTCCCACAATGAGAGACATTGAATCTGCCTCTGCTGATTTGAAGAGACCCACGTTCCCGTGGTCTGCTCACCCATGGAAAGGAGATTTCGAAAACTTGAGGAATGGCTGAAACTGTTGATGGAGCATTCCAGGCTCTCTTCCCCCTTCTCCCCTCCCCCCACCCTTGAACATCAGCTTTGGCTGTTTAAAGAGCTCCAGTGACTGTCTCTGCTGCAGTAAGCAGAAACCCTGGGGCCCTTCAGAACCATCCAGACCTTTAAAAAAAAATTTTCTCCAGAATAACAATCTAAGAGAACCATAGAATTGTAGGATTGGAAGGGACCTTGAGAGGTCATCAACTCCAGTCCCCTGCACTCATGGCAGGACTAAGTATTATCTAGACCATCCCTGACAGGTGTTTGTCTAACCTGCTCTTAAAAATCTCCAGCGACAGAGATTCCACAACCTCCCTGGGCAATTTTCTCCAGTGTTTAACCACATTGACAGTTAGGAAGTTTTTCCTAATGTTCAGCCTAAACTGCCCTTACTGCAATTTAAGCCCATTGCTTCTTGTCCTAGCCTCAGAGGTTAAAGAGAACAGTTTTTCTCCCTCCTCCTTGTAACAACCTTTTATGTACTTGAAAACTGTTATCACCTCCCCTCACTCTTCTCTTCTCTAGACTAAACAAACCCAATTTTTTCAATCTTCCCTCATAGGTCATATTTTTGAGACTTTTAATCATTTTTGTTGCTCTTTTCTGGACTTTCTCCAATTTGTCCTTGTCTTTCCTGAAATTTGGCACCCAGAACTGGACATAATACTCCAGTTGAGGCCTAATCTTGTGTCTTGCTTACAGCACTCCTGCTAATACATCCCAGAATGATGTTTGCTTTTTATGCAATAGTGTTACACTGTTTACTCATATTTATCTTGTGATCTACTATGACCCCCAGAACCCTTTCCACTGTACTCCTTCCTTGAAAGTCATTTCCCATTTTATATGTGTGCAACAAATTGTTCCTTCCTAAGTGGGAGTACTTTGCTGAATTCCATCCTATTTACTTCAGACCATTTCTCCAGTTTGTCCAGATCATTTTGAATTTTAATCCTATCCTCCAAAGCACTTGCAACCCCTCCCAGCTTGGTATCGTCCGCAAACTTTAGAAGTGTGCTTTCTATGCCATTATCTAACACATTGATGAAGATATTGAACAGAACATAGGGAAGTCAACCTCTTGGTCTATGTCTTGTGTCCCAGCACTGGTACTGCTGTGTCTTCCATCTTCTCCAATATTAAGAACCTGACTCCAGTTTAAAAGGCCATGCCATGTACCAAGAAGTTATCTCTTAAACAACATAGAGTGGCATCGCTGTTAGCACCAGACTCTGTACCTTTGAAGAATAAAAACTCTTCTAAAACCAAACCAGAATCATCATTGGTACTGTCTTCTGCAACCAGTCGAGGAAAACGCCCAGACCATGCTTCTGTACTGTCTCCAATACCCCTACATATACTGACTCCTGAGGTTTCCTATCCAGAGCCCCTCGTACTGTCCAGGCGCCTTTCGCAGAAGGACCTTCAGATTCTGAGTCTCCATTGCTGAGAGGTACTGAGACACATTCTCCACTGGTACCAACTTATCTCCCAGAGTCAACTTACCCTCTGGTCGTACCATCTACAATGCTGACTTATCCTCTGGTACCGATGCAGTCACCAGCCCCATACAGGCATTTTGAGGTTACTAAGTGGCATTTTCAGCCAGTACCAACATATCCTCTTGTGGAACTATCTTACCAGCCAGCGAAGTCTCAGCTTCCATACCAATGTGGTTACCAGGCCCTCTCCAGCCCCCGGTACCAGCATAGTCACTGATACCAGCACCATTTGTCCCTCAAGTGGACACAGGAGATGACACTGCATCTGATTCCGAGAAGTCCATACAGGGCTCCTCCAACTTCCCATTCCAGCTTCCCTCCTTTGAGGTGCACCCCCAGGAAGAAATTCCCAGCAGGAGATACACCCAGCAATCTTGGGGTCCTGCCCTTTCTCTTATGCCCCACCACAATGGGCTAATTAGAACCCATGGGCCTGTTATGGCAAGCAGTTTTTCAGGGTTCCATCTCATAAGAGGGCATGTCAAGAGCAGCAATCCCCGACCCTGGTTCCTGCTCGACAGAAGGACTTATAGAGGAGCAAGAGCCAGGTGGGGAAGAAGAAAAAAAATCTTCCCATAAATCCTCCTTGCCATACAAGGTTGTTATGCCTCTTCCACTAATGATGTCAAGGCCTTTGAAACTGATCGCAGAGGCCTTGCAAATCCCATTGGAAGAGATACAGGAACCCAACATTCCCTGTTGGACATTCTCCATATGCATCCTCAGGGCAAAATTGCCTTGCCCACCAATGATGCTCTGCTGTCTCCAGCCCTGAAGGTCTGAGGTAAACTCCAGCTACTCTACCACCTACTTGTAAATGTGCTGATTAAAAAATGCAGTATTCCACCCAAAGGCTCAGGGTATTTTTTTTCTCCCACCCTATACCTAACTCCCTGGTTGTCAAGGCCTCTGATGAATGAAACCAACCATATTGGTCCTGCTCTGCGCCATCCGAGAGGGAGCTAAAATGGCTAGATCTTGGCCACAAAAGCTGCTCCTCAGCCTCTTTGCAGTGCAAAGTAGCCATTTACCAGGCCCTGATGGCAAAACATGATTTTACAAATTGAGTTTTTGTCTTTTGAGAACCTGCCGCAGGACCACAGGGAACAATTTCACCCACTGATAATGGAACCCCAGACAATCTCCAAAGCTTCTCTCCTGGTCTTACTCAATGCTGCTAATACAGTTGCATGTTCTGTATCTATGGTAGTGGTCACGCATCAAACGTCTTAGTTCCAGTTTTCCCCAGGAGGTACAAAACACTGCTGAAGACCTTACCTTCAAAGGACCCAAGCTATTCAGTGAGGCCACAGACAGGTCCCTTCATTCACTAAAAGACTCCTCGGCGACACTGTGATCTCTGGGCATCTATATGACTGTGACAAAGAAAATATAAGATCACAGGCGGCTCAACAATCTTGCCCAGTCCACTATCAACCCATGAAACCAGCTGAACCCCCATCTCCCACCAGGAAGAAGCCTAGATTCACCAAGAAGAGGCCATCCTTCATAGTCAACGACGTGCTAGAAGCAACCATTTTGACCTGTTGGGTGAAGGTCATGCACTATTTCCTATTCCGGATCCTACAATGCATCTTTCTCTCATCCACCCTTATGGCGATTCTCTCCACCACTTTCTGTCCTTCTGGGAGCTCATCACCTCAAACAGATGGATCCTGGAGGTGAGTTCTACAGGCTATTCCATCCAGTTCAGCTCATTCTGCGTGCCCTCCCTCCCCGTCCATCTTCAGGGACCCTTCATATGAATCTCTTGAGGCAGGAGGTACAGTTCTACCTAGTCAAACCTGTTCCACTGGCCTTCATCAGGAAATGATCCTATTCCCAGTATTTCCTTGTCCCCAAGGAAAATGGGGGGTTGAGACCAATTCTGGATCTCAGGACTTTAAACGTCTTTATCTACTCTCAACAGTTCAGAATGGTAACTCTAGCAATACTACTTCCCTCCATGGATCCAGAAGATTGGTTGGTTTGTCTCCCTTGACTTTAGGATGCTTATTTTCATATAGCAGGCCACTCCTTGTACAAACATTTCCTACGTTTTGTGGTTGGCACGGACCACTGCCAATATCATGTCCTGCCCGTTAGCCTCTCCACTGTCCCAAGGTCTTTATCAAAGTCCTCTTGGCCATCACAGCCTACCTCTGCCAGATCTTTGCTTACCTGGATGATTGGCTCCTGAAGGGTCACTCGTTTCTTGAAGTACAAACAGCAACCAACAGGGCCCTATTTCTGTTCCATTTCCTGGACCTCTGCCTCAGCGTGGAAAAGTCTACACTCTCACGCACAAAAAACATAGACTTTGTTGGGGCCACGCCAGATTCCTCTACCACCACCAGAGCATACTTGCTAACGGACAGGTTCTCCACAATGTCCAGCCCCATTTCAACAGTACAGCAGAGCCTGCAAACCACAGAAATGGCTTGCCTGCAACTCCTGGGTTGTATGGCGGTCCGTATGTTTGTGACACTCTTAGCAAGGCTACGCTTTGTGTCCTCATGCCTGGCTGAGAACCATCTACATTTCCAACAACACAGTCTATCCAAGTGAGTGTCGATACATCAGAGTTTTCTCGGTGGAAAGGTCCCCAAATGGTATGGGTGGGAGTTCCATTTTAGCAGCCCCTTCCCACAAGGATCATCTCTACAGATGCCTCCCTGCTAGGCTGGGGAGTGCACTGCCAAGGCTTCCCAGCGTAGGTCAGAGTGGCGCCACAGGAGGCAATCCTCCATATCAGCATACTGGAACTCAGGATAGTGTTACGCTTGCCAGCAGTTCCTTTCCCATGTCAGGGACCACCCAACCTGAATAATGAGGGACAACAGAACAGCAATATATTATCTCAGTTGACAAGGAGTAGCAAGATCCCAGTCGTTATGCACCGAATCCATAAGACTATGGAACTGGTGCATATCACATCACATACAGATCTCAGTGGTTTACCTACCAGGACTGCAGAATACAGTGGCAGACTCCCTCTGCCTCAACACAAGTGGGAGGTGAAGGATGTGGTATGCCAAAGGACACATCTTACCTGGGGCCATCTGGAGATAGGTCTCTCTATGACACCATCCAATGCAAAGTGCAGATGATTCTGTTCAGGAGGCGAGGGGGCACAGTGGCCACTTGACGGGAGGTGCCCTAGTCATCTTTTGACCCCGTGTAGCTCTGCATGATCATCTCCCAACACCATCACTACTCAAGGTCCTGATCAAATGGAAACAGGAGAAATTAGTAGCCCTCCACATTGCAGCATCATGACCAAGGCAGGAATGGTTTCCAAAGCTTGTTTGCATGTCTCAGCAACTGCCTCCACCTTCCCCTGACAGCAGAGTTCTTCACCCAGGAGATGGGATTGTTCCCTCCCTCCCTCCCCCAACCTTCCCCTCAAGGCCTGACTAGATGGCTCTCTGGTATAGAACAAGACTGCTCTCCAGAGGGACAAACTGTGCTGCTCCACAGTGGAGAACCTACCTTCAGCAGTGGAAACATTTCCATGTTTGATGCAGCCACCAATCTATACTTCCTGTTGAGTCTTGTCTGACATACATTCTTGATTATCTGCTAAAAATTTTAAAAACAGGATTATAGCTGAGCTCCATTATGGTTAGTTTGGCAGCTGTCACAACTTTTCACCCCCTAGTGAGGGATTTTCAGTCTTCACTCATCCAGTGATTGGCATTTATTAAAGGCCTGTTCAACCATCTTCCTCCTCTCAAAGAACCTGCTCCACAGTCGAACCTCATCTTAGTCCCTAATGCGCTCTGGAAACCTCCATTAGAGCCTATGGGGAGCTGTCCCCCTCCAAGGGTGATTGCTCATTCCACCAGGGCCTCATCTACCTTGTAGCCCTACTAAAAACACATGCATCTCAGACACCTTCAAGGCAGTCACTTGGTCTTCGGCATTCCCTTTCCAGCGCTATACTCTCATACCTGCTTTCAGAGCCAACACTGCCTTTGGTGATTCTGTTCTATACTCTCTACTCAATCAGCCTCCTTAGCACCCTTCTCCATAATTGAGGTACTGCTCAGGAATCACCACCTCATGTGGAACACTTTTATAGGGACTCTACTTGAAGGAGAGGTTACTTACCTTCTAAAGTAACTGGAGTTCTTCGAGATGTGGGTTTTCCGCTGCCCGCCCTCCGTTCCCTCTGCCTTGGAGTTTTCTCAGTGTTCTTTTCCAGTTAAGAAAGAACTAGAGTGGCAGCAGGGCCATGCCCTCACCCCGGAGCAATACAGCGTGTTGGTCACAGGCTCTGACCTGCAGATGCTGCTGCTGAAAATCTCTCGTCAAGAGTGCATGGGCATGTCCATGTTCTGGTGTGGAGCACCCATAGGGACGTACTTCTCAAAGAACTCCAGTTACTGTACAAGGTAAGTAACCTCTCCTTTTTTTCGGCTTTCATAGCTCAGAAAAAATCTCCCCTGATTAGCTTTAAATTTGCAAAGAAATTCTCCTCTGGCTGGAGTTTTATTAATTCATGCAGCACTCTCAGCCTGCGTGGCACTTTACAGACATAAAGCGACAGCTTCTAGCGCTGAGGGCCTTGCATCTAAATTTGACATGTCAGAGCAGAGGATGACTATAAATGGCGAGAGCATTAGAACACGGGTTTTAGCTCTTGGTCTTATACACACTTTTTAAAAAGTTTGGTCTTTAATATTAAAATTAGGAACAATCTCTGGCATGACTGTTGGGTGGAGGATAACAATGGAAGGGTTTGGAAGGAAGTGATGCATGCAATATTGCCACACAGAAGAGTGGAGGGAAGGAGGTCAGATTAAGACTTAGAATGGAAACCTGTTATCCTTACTGCTGATCTGCAGTGTCTTACTGTTCTTCATGTATGGCAGTGTGGAGCCCACTGTAGCTGCATGTGCGCCTCATGCACGTGACAGCTGATTTTTGTCAAAAACCGTGTCCTTTGGGGCCACGTTTGCTGCCTATGCCACCTCCTGCCTCTTTACAGGGGCATAAAGGCCAGGGCAGCCATGACGCTCTGTTCTCTCTTACACAGCACTGAGACAGAACCTAGCAAGTGTCCAACCTGCTAGTTCTTAGCTTTTGCTAAATTTCTTCAAACTCTTCCCAAAAACCCCTTCATAACGCTTCTGATTCTCTGATGTACAACCTCCTTGAATTAAATCGACCCACCTGTACTGAATATTTTACAGTCAACATCTCTGTACAGGGATTCTCAAGATGATGGGCTCAAACCTTCAGGCTTCAAGCTGCGCCCAGCCTGCAATGGACTAATTCCTCAGAACTATGGATACAGCAGGTGTCTCGTCTGCTTAGGAGAGTCCCAGAAAACAAGCAGCTGCTCAGTATGCCATTCTTTCTCTGTAAGACCACACAAGCTTAAGGAGGCATGGTTGAAGCTTTGTTTCTTGGAACAGTCTATGAAGATCTCTTCAGATCCTGAGATGAGATTCAGGGTCCAAGTAGCGGACAAGGCAGCTTCACCAGCATCCAGTCTAGCAAAGCAGCAACTCCGAAGACCAGCATGGAGAAGAGACCACTGAGGAAAGATCCGGCACTAAAGCAGGACCACACGAGGGCAGCAGGTGCTATCAGCACCAAAGCAGATGACGACAGTCTCAGGATCAGTCTGGCACTGAGCAGGGCTGCTTCGAACACAGAGGCAGAGCTCAGTATTCTTCCATGAGGACAGACCACCTGATGCTTCAGAAGATAAAGCCACTAAACCCCACACAGCATTTAGGACTAATACCCTGCAGCACAAAATAAGCCTTCTCTGACACTGATCCCAGCTCCAGCACCTCACCCCGAGCATCAACACCGCAGCTGAAGATGAGCTACTAGGAAAGCCAGGGCCATCAGTACTGAGGCATATACCGGTACCAGTGCAAAGCCTTGAGTGCACTGTATACCTTGGCACCAGGGCAGAGCAACAGCAGCATCCTGTTTCATTCCCAAAGGTCCTGTCGTCTTCATCACCCAACAAGGCAGTGATCTCAGCATGAGACGACTTCATAGATTCCAAGGCCAGACAAGCCCATTGTGATAATCTAGTTTGACTTCCAGTAGAACACAGGCTGGAGAACTTCGCCAATGTATTTCCTAGAGCTCCTTATAAGAGTTGCTGAGACTCTGGAGAGAGAGAGACTTCAGTCACATCAGAGAAATCTCATGAGTTGTTTGTTCTGACAGCTCCCAGTCCACCCAGAACCATCCTCTACATAAATGAAGAGTTGCTCGACCTGGCGAAGACCTTGTAATGGTCTTAGTAACAATGACTGCAAAATGGCTGGAGAAACAGTGCCAGGTCCCTCAGCCTGGGTTTGAGTACTTGTGTGCCTATCCCAGTCCAGGCTCCTTAGTCATTACAATGCTCCAGGAAAAATCTAAATCAAACAAGAGAACCCCTAAGGACAAAGACCCAAAACAGCTTAACCTGCTCGGGAGAAAATCTTACTCCTCTGCCTGTTTATAACTTCAGGTGGCAAACTGCCCAGCATTCCTGGCCAAAAATGACTTTTTGAGCTGGGGTAGCGTTGACATCTTCTCTCTCAAAATAAGGGCAATAATCAAGAAAGGCCAGTTGGTGGCAGACAACTTTAAAGGCCGGAATGGACTTCTCCGATGCTGCAGCCAGATCTATGGACATGGCGGTAACTGTGCACAGAGCATTCTGACTCCAAGCATCAGGCATCGCTAGGGAGGTACGGGCCATGATTGAGGATGCCCTTTGAGGGCACAGACTCAAAGCCCACCTGGGGATTTACACACCAGCCCCATATCACAAGTCTTACCGTCCTTAACCCAATAGGCACCATCCTGTCACTCCGAGCAACCCAAGTACCGTTCCATGAAGAAGCCAAGATACAGTAGAAGTTGTCAGCCTTCTGCCTCAGTGACATGCCCTGACCCTACAGCACTTCAACAGATGTGACAGGACTCAGGAGCCACACTAGTTCCAGTTCAGAGAGCACCCCTTTGGAAGCTAGCTCGCCCCATGCCACTGAGCATGGCCAGCAATGACATCAGACAGATGGGTGCTAGAGATCATCTCCTCCTCCAATTGCACTGCTGAATTCAGAGGAACGGGCTTCTGCTCTGAGTATTTCCTTATACAGAAGAGGGCCTCCATCTTATCCTAGAGCAGAGGAAACTCAACTAATGCACATGCCATCTCAGGTTTAGGATGGTAATGCTCATATCCACCATTCCATCTCTCTAGGATCTAGACTAGTTCTTGGCTCTTGACTTGCAGGATGCATACATCCACATTGCCATCCACCTCGCACACAGGAAGTATCTGAGATTCATATTGGGAGCCAATCATTGCCTATGCAGGTGTCACATTCTGGGGTGCAATCCAGACCAGTGAGAAGTTGTCACTGCCTGCCCCTTAGCCCTGGGTGCCTCACAGTGCTTTGCTGTTGTGGCTTCCAACCAGGGCTACTCACAACTAACCTACCAGCATGCAGGTCACACCCTGAGTGTCTGTGTGCTAGACAGCCCTGGTTCAGCAGCTCTGACCCCAGCAGCCTGTCAACAGTCACGCTTTGGCTTCCACCAGCCTTGATAATTAACCTAGCAGGGTGACCCCAACACAGTCCCAGTCCTGAATTTTCCCAAAACCTGTGTTGTGCACTGTCCATCTCTCTCCTTAAAGTGTAAACCTCAGTTAAACTAGCAAGTTGTATATAAATCCTATTTCAACTACTCCACTGTCACATTCTGGGGTGCAATCCAGACCAGGGAGGGTTTGTCACCACCTGCCCCATAACATTGGGAGCTGGAAATGCAAAGCATTGTGAGGCACTCAAGGCTACGGACCAGGTGGTGACCCAACCTCTCCCTGGTCTAGATTGCACCCCAGAATGTGACAAGAGTACTGCCCCTTGGCCTCTCCACAGCACAGGTTGTAGTCACAAAATGCCTGGCAATGGTGGCAGCACACTTAGGGAATTGATGTATACTTGTGTATGAACTATTGGCTGATAATGGGCAAGTCCCAGCAGGAGATAGCAGCAGCCCTGGAGTAAATTCTCATGAAAGCTCCTTCACTGGAGGTTTTCAAAAGGAGGCTGGATAGCCATCTGTCTTGGATGGTTTAACACAACAAATCCTGCATCTTGGCAGGGGGTTAGACTAGATGACCCTTGCAGTCCCTGCTAACTCTGTGGTCCTATGAAATGCTCTCTCTGCTCTCCTGGTGAGGAGTCTTTGTGAACTACGAAGCTGGGAATGGGTGACAGGGGATGGTCACTTGATGATTACCTGTTCTGTTCATTCCCTCTGAGGCACCTGGGCATTGGCCACTCTTGGAAGACAGAATACTGGGCTAGATGGACCTTTGGCCTGACTCAGTATGGCCGTTCTTATGATAAATCATCTGTCACCATCACAGACAATAGACGAGTCTAAAAGAGGTTTTACTGCATAATGGCAATGTTTTGCCATCAATTCCAGTTGGTCATGCAGTCCATATGAAGGAAACCTATGACAACATGAAACAACTTTTGAGGTGCATAAACTATGACCAACATCAGTGGCAGCTTTGTGGCGATTTGAAGGTTGTTGCTCTCTTGCTTGGTCTGCAGACTGGATACACAAAGTACTGCTGTTTTCTCTGCGAATGGGATAGTCGTGCAAGAGATTCCCACTACATCAAGAAAGATTGGCCACTCCGACAGTCATTGGAGCCTGGGAGGAAAAGTGTTCAGCATCCACCACTTGTTGAATCAAGGAAGATTTTGTTACCACCCTTACACATCAAGCTGGGTCTGATGAAGAACTTTGTCAAGGCCATTGACAAAACACAAGCAGAATTCAAGTACCTCCGTGGAAAATGTCCAAGGTTAAGTGAAGTTAAGATAAAGGAAGGTGTCTTTGTTGGTCCTCAGATTCGTGAACTTTTTCGAGATGATGCATTTGACCATGCACTGTGTGGCAAGGAAAAGACGGCATGGAAAGCCTTCCAGTTAGTGGCAATAAATTTTCTCGGAAACAACAAGGCAGACAACTACAGGTTGTTGGTGGCAAACCTCCTCAAGGCATACAAAAGCCTTGGTTGCAACATGTCACTAAAGATACATTTTTTGCACTCTCATCTAGATTTTTTTCCACCAAACTGCTGAGCAGTGAGCGACAAGCACGGCGAGCAATTTAACCAGGACATTGCAACAATGGAGAAACGCTATCAGGGCAAATGGAGCCCATCAATGCTTGCAGACTATTGCTGGACAGTGACAAGAGATGCTCCATTTAATGAATACAAGAGACAAGCCAAGAAGCGCCGAGTAGACACTGAATAGGACTAAACTATGTACATAATAGTTTTTTGCCTTTTGTTTCATACTAAATTTTATTTATATAACCCTTTTGCTGATTTTTAAAGTGTTACATAAACAGGACAGGTGAAATATTATCATGTAAAGCAACCATAAACACATGAAAAGACCTAGGTTTACAATTTATGATTAAAACTCTACTATCTACACAATATACATAGGCATAAAATGTAAAAACTTAAATATCTTAGAAACAGTAGCCAATCAGTTGTTTTAATTGTCATATTTGAATTCAGCACATCAAAATACATAATAAATAGCACATTTTATCTCTGAAGCAGACGACTTCTCAAAAATTGTAGACCAGTGTTATAAGCCCAATATTTCTTGTAATACCTTTTGTTGTCATGGAGAACTGTTGATCACTCCTCTTTATAACAGCTCTTAACATATTTGAAGACTTATCAGGTCCCTCCTCAGTCTTCTTTTCTCAAGACTAAATATGCCCAGTTTTTTAACCTTTCCTCATAGAACAGGTTTTCTAAACCTTTTATCGTTTTTGTTGCTCTCCTCTGGACTCTCACCAATTTGTCCACATCTTTCCTAAAGTGTGGTGCCGAGTTGGGCAGAGCCCTCCAGCTGTGGCCTTGCTAGTGCTGAATAGGGCAGGAAAATTGCTTCCTGTGTTTTATATATATATACAACACTGATCAAGTTAATGTGCTCCAGAATATTAGCCTTTTCACAATTGTAGCACATTGTTGACTCATTCAATTTGTGATCCACTATAACTCCCAGGTACTTTTCAGCTGTATTACTGCCTAGCCAGGTTGTCCTCATTTTGTAATTGTGCATGTGATTTTTTTTTTTCCCCCTTCCTAAGTGAAGTATAGAATCATAGAATATCAGGGTTGGAAGGGACCTCAGGAGGTCATCTAATCCAACCCCCTGCTCAAAGCAGGACCAATCCCCAACTAAATCATCCCAGCCAGGGCTTTGTCAAGCCTGAACTTAAAAACCTCTAAGGAAGGAGATTCCACCACCTCCCTAGGTAACCTATTCCAGTGCTTCACCACCTTCCTAGTGAAAAAGTTTTTCCTAATATCCAACCTAGACCTCCCCCACTGCAACTTGAGACCATTACTCCTTGTTCTGTCATCTGGTACCACTGAGAACAGTCTAGATCCATCCTCTTTGGAACCCCCTTTCAGGTAGTTGAAAGCAGCTATCAAATCCCCCGCCCCCCATTCTTCTCTTCTGCAGACTAAACAATCCCAGTTCCCTCAGCCTCTCCTCATAACTCATGTGCTCCAGCGCCGCAATCATTTTTGTTGCGCTCTGTAGGACTCTTTCCAATTTTTCCACATCCTTCTTGTAGTGTGGGACCCAAAACTGGACACAGTATTCCAGATGAGGCCTCACCAATGTCGAATAAAGGGGAATGATCACGTCCCTCGATCTGCTGGCAGTGCCCCTACTTATACAGCCCAAAATGCCGTTAGCCTTCTTGGCAACAAGGGCACACTGTCGACTCATATATCCAGCTTCTCGTCCACTGTAACCCTTAGGTCCTTTTCTGCAGAACTGCTGCCTAGCCATTCAGTCCCTAGTCTGTAGCAGTGCATAGGATTCTTCTGTCCTAAGTGCAGGACTCTGCACTTGTCCTTGCTGAACCTCATCAGGTTTCTTTTGGCCCAATCCTCTAATTTGTCTAGGTCCCTCTGTATCCTATCCCTACCCTCCAGCGTATCTACCACTCCTCCCAGTTTAGTATCATCTGCAAACTTGCTGTGGGTGCAGTCCACGTCATCCTCAAGATCATTAAAGTACTTTGCACTTGTCTTTATTGAATTTAATCTTCTCGAATTCAGACCAATTCTCTAATTCAGTGGTTCCCAAACTTGTTCCGCTGCTTGTGCAGGGAAAGCCACTGGCGGGCCGGGCCAGTTTGTGTACCTGCCGTGTCCGCAGGTTTGGCCGATCACGGCTCCCGGTGGCCGCAGTTCGCTGCTCCAGGCCAATGGGAGCTGCTGGAAGCGGCGGCTCGGCTGAGCTGAGGGGCTCTGTGCCAGTGAACGCTCCAGGTAAACAAAACGACAGTGTATTAGATATTCAATGCAATGATTCCATAGAGTTTAAAATCATCAAATTTTGGTGTAGACCCGTTTATAAGCCGAACCCCGCTCTTTGATGCGTCACTTCTTTACCAAAAGTATTCGGCTTAGTACTTGAAGAATCTCTTCTCACTGCTTTTTATACTCTTGCTAGTGTAACTCATTTTGTGCCTTGGCTATTCTGATTTTGTCCCTACACACTTGTGCTTTTTCTTTTGTACTCCTCCTTAGCAAGTTGGCCATGTTTCTGCTTCTTATAGGATTCCTTTTTGATTGTCAGGTCATTAAAGACTTCTGATGGAGTAATACTGGCCTCTGAATACTCTTCCTACCCTTTCCTTCACATCGGGATAGCTTGTAATTGTGTGTTTAATATTGTCTCTTTGAGGAACTGCCAGCTCCCCTGAGCTCCTTTATTCCTTTGATTTCCCCATGAGCCCTGACCTACCAGTTCTCTGAGTTTGTTAAAGTCTGTTTTTCAAAGTCTGTTGTCCTTATTCTCCTGCTTTCACTCCTTTCTTTCCTTAAAATAACTAAACCTGTCATTTCATGATCACATTCATCCAAATTGCCTTTCACCTTCAAATTGGCAATCAACTTCTCTGTTAATCAGAATCAAGTAAAATGGCCGTCCCCTTGGTTATTTCTTCCACCTTCTGCAATGAGAGGTTGTCCCTAATACAGTCCCATAACTTACTGGAAATTTTGTGTTTTGCCATATTACTTTTCCAACAGATGTCTGGGTAGTTCGTCCCTAATTACTATCAACTCTTGTGTTTTGGATATTTCTCATGTTTGTTCTAGAAATGCCTCATCCCTCTCCGCTCTGTGATTTGCCTATAGTAGAACCCTTGCCATGACATCATCCCTATTTTCCCCTTTTTATCTTTACCCAGAGTCTTTCAACCAGTCTGCCTCTCATCTCCTTCTAGACCTCAGAACAAGTCTGTATATTGTTGATACATAATGCAACACCTCCTCCCTTTTTATCTTGCCTCTCTTTCATGAACAAGCTATATCCCTCCATGCCAATATTCCAGTATGAGACTTGTCCCACCAAGAGTCTGTGGTGCTAATTGTCATAATTTATTTTATCTACTAATACTTCCAGTTCTTCCTGTTTATTCTCCACACTCCTTGCATTTGTGTAAAAACATCTAAGATGTTGAGCAGATTCCCCCACTGTTCATTGCTCCTATGACCTTATTTTAATTTTCCATGTCTTCCCCGACACAGCAACATCTAGTCTTCTGTTAAGATTGCCTTTTTTATGCTTACCTGTGGGCTTTTGTCACCTGCCCTCTTTGAACCTTGTTTAAAGCCCTCCTTGCTAGGTTGGCAAGTCAGTGCATGAAAATGTTCTTCCACTTCTTGGTCAGGTAAAACCCGTCTCTTCCCAGCAGACCTCCTTCCCAGAACAGCACCCAGAGGTCAAGGAAGTCAAGGCCCACCTTCTGACACCATCTGTGCAGCCATCCATTCAGCTCCAGGATGTGCATGTCCCTGTCTGGGACCTTACCCTCAACCAGGAGGACAGACACCACCACCACCTGCACACCCACAGCCCTATAGTCACTGCTGATCTGCCCAGGGTCAGACCTGGCAGTATTCGTGCCCACATGGATGAGCAGCATGGACTAGTGGTCAGAGGGATGGAGGAGCCTCAGCAACCTTTCAGAGATTGCAGTATGTCCACTTGGCATCAATTGGCTACTGAGCCTTTCCCTTCAAATGTTAGGGCATGCTCCACCCCGAGGAAGAGGCAGCGTCTTCCACCTGCTTCAGAAACTTGCCAGTGTGTAAGATCTGTAAAGCTGTGCTGTGGAGCGCCCTGCTCAGTTTTGTCAAGCATGACGCCTTGGATGCTGTGGCTAGTCTGAGGCCAGGTTCAGAAGAGCAGTATTCCAACTGGTATTTGACCGATGTGGCTGGCATGCCTCAATGCCACTGCCTAGAGGGGATGCTGTTTGCCAGTCACCTCCAGAGGGATCCACTTCAACACTTACTCGAAGACTGGTTACTTCCCCCACAGTAACTGGTTCTGCAGGATGTTGTAGTCCCTATAGATCCCACAGCCTACCCTCCAGACCAACATTTCGAAGTCCTCAGCTTCACGGGTGTAACGAGGCTGCCTCTGGCGGGACACAACTGAGAGCATCAATTCAGGACAAATTGCTCAGAGCAGGGCAGTCACAGCCCAAGGCTGGAGTTCCTTTACTATTAAGGCACCAAACCAGCCAGACAGAGGACTTTGGTCTCACCCCACTGGCTAACCACAAGGCACACAAGCAATTCCCTTAAACACTCCAGTTTCCCAGTATCACCACCAGGGCCACTCGTTATGGGGACAAATAGTTATGAAAACCAATACCCCAGTAAAAGAAAAAAGGTTCTCCCGATCCCAAAGGACCCAGACACAGGTCAATATATAAGTCAGCTCTTACCCACAAATCATGCCATTGCCAATCCTTTAGAATCTAAAATCTAGAGGTTTATTCATAAAAAGAAAGAAATATAGATGAGAGCTAGAATTGGTTAAATGGAATCAATTACATACAGTAATGGCAAAGTTCTTGGTTCAGGCTTGTAGCAGTGATGGAATAAACTGCAGGTTCAAATCAAGTCTCTGGAACATCCCCAGCCGGGATGGGTCATTCAGTCCTTTGTTCAGAACTTCAGTTTGTAGCAAGTTTCCTCCAGAGGTCAGAAGCAGGATTGAAGACAAAATGGAGGGGTTTCCAGGGTCTTTTATATTCTCTGCCCTGTGGCAGGACACCCCTATCTTCTTACTGTTGGACATCACAGCAGCAAGATGGAGTTTGGAGTCACATGGGCAAGTCACATGTCCGTGCATGACTCAGTTTGCAGGTGGCAGCCATGGCTCACATGCTACCTTGAACGTTCCCAGGAAGACTTCTTATGTGGACTGGAGTCTCCCAAGGTCCATTGTCAATTAAATGTTTCTTGACTGGGCACTTAATTTGCAAATTCCTTTCTCAAGAAGCTGACCAAATGCTTCACTAATGCTATTTAAGGTATGTCTACACTACCCACGTTACAGTGTGGCCGCAGCAGCGCTGTGACTTGAGCAGTATAGACACACTTTATCGCCGGGGGAGAGCTCTCCCGGCGATTAAAAAAACCCCCACTCCTAATGAAAGGTGGTAGCTTTATCGCCAGGAGCATGGCTCTTGGCGATTAAAGTTCTGTCTATACTGGCGCTTTTCAGCGCTAAAACTTTTGTTGCTTGGGGGGTATTTTTTCACGCCTCCGAACGACAAAAGTTTTAGCACTGAAAGTGGCAGTATAGACAGCCTTTGAATCAAACACATTGAGATACAGGTACATAGCCAATATTTATAACTTCAACTACAAAAATGATGCACACATACAGATAGCATAATCATAACCAGCAAATCTTAACCTTCCCATAGACACCTCACATAACCACCTTTGTACAATATTTGCTGCAAATATATAACGGTTGCAACAATGATCTATATGGTCATAGTTTATGTCAATAACGTAACAACGGGTTTGAACTGTGAGGGAACTGAGGGAGGGTTGTGGCTGCCCCACCCTTCATGCCCTCATGCAGAAGCACGAGGAGGCTCAGAGCACAAGCGCAGCCCCAACAGATACTACTGTGAAAAAGTTAAAAGATCTTGTGCACATGAAGCTCATGCTCCCCTACAGTGTGCTCCATGCCAACTACAACATCTTAAAGGATCAGTTACTGGGTAAATAATCGTTCTTTACTCATGCTGGTGGCTCTTGTGGGGTGTTGGGATTCTCCAGTTTGCCGTTAGTTAACTTCTTTTGGCTTCAGAGGGCCCAATGACTTGAGGTGCTGGGTGGTGCTCTTGCCTTACCTGCAGCAGGACTGTGGAACAAGATAACTGGAGTCACACAGATGAGCTTAGGAGAGATCAGTTGTGGCCCTGGTCCAGGAAGTGAAGTTTAAGGCTTGACTGTGCTATGCCTTCTAGGTACTGCTGAGGGAGACACCCCAGAAGTTCTCAGTTCTGCACTCAAAGGACCAGCAGTTTACAGCCCTTCTAGATACAGCTACCAGGTAAGATCCATCATTGATTTCTAGTCACAGGCAAGTATCAGAACCTGCAGTTCATTGTCAGCAACTGCTCAAGTTGCCTGAACAGCAAACAGTGTTGCTAAGTGGGGGTTAGTAGAGAGAGGAGGAAATATTTGTGCTCTGACACTTTTTCTCTCCCTCCTCCAACCTTCTCCAGCTCCTGCAGTCTGACAGCCCCCGAGCAGAGTCCCAGGCTCTCCTTCAGCAGAGTTCCTCCCCCTACAGAGGACACTCTACTCCGTCTCCTGGGTACAGCTACCGAGCAGCTCCACCGAGGACAGGACACAACCCCGTTCAGGGCTCGTCAGAAGCATCCCTTTCGTCCACCTCCTATTCCAGCCCTGCCCATTCGGTTTCCACGGACTCCCCAGCTCTGTTTGCAGGGAATTCTGGTTATTACAGCAGCCAGCAGCACTCTGGAAGTAGCATTAATAGCAGCCTTCTGAAGAAGAGTCACTCTGCTGCTGCCAGTCCAGCACAGCAGGTTGCTGCAGACTTAGTATCCTTGGGGTCGGTTTCCCAGCCCTGCACAGGAGCATCAGGCTCCAGCTCTGCTCCCCAAAGTTCCAGATCGTTGCAGTCAGACTTGCGGACTATCAGCCTGCCTAATTCTGGGCAGCCTGCTCTCCACCAGAGCTCCAGAGGGTCAGGGGTTTCCAGTTCACAGCACTATCCACACCGTGGGGGAGGCAGTGTCCATCAATATAGACTGCAGCAGCTTCAAGGTCCAGGAGTAAAGACTCAGACAGGACTTTCCTAGGGTTGCCTGGATTCAAGGAGGACCGAATTGCCCATAACTCCTTCCAGCTACCTCTGGAAGTGGCTTCTGGGCTGATGCTGGGAGCTTGCACCTGGTGCTGGGGGTGCAGGGGTCAGAGTCTGGAGTAAGTGAGTAAGACTTGTGAGCAGAGGCAGCCTCTGCCCTTGGAGGAGGATGCGAATTTCTCTGAGGCAGAGTCTGTAGCAAAGCTGGGTACATTGTAGAAAAGCAAATGGTTCTAAGTGCAATGACACGATGCAGCCTCTGTCTCCGGGCCACGCCCATAGCCGTAGTCACTTGTGCAGGAAGGACATCCTTTTAAGTATGAAAACAATTTAAAGAAAAATCTGGGGGAAGTTAAACTCCAATCCCAAAGCTCTCTTGTAGGTCAGGTTCTCAGTGCATCTGGGGGGGGCGGGGAGGGGGGCTTTCATCCGTTATCATTCCAGTCACAACAGACCAGCACACGCACCACCTTTGGGCCTGGGCTGTGACCCCCCACAACCAGACCCATTTCCATTGTGATGGACTCCAAGAACTGGTCAGTTAGCACTGGCACTAGGAGAGAGTGAGGGAGTGGGACTGTCGCTGACAGGTGGGTGTCGGGGCTCTGCAGGATGTAACTAAACGGGGGCGGTTCCTGTGAATGTCACTAACGGGGATTTGTGAATGTTTGTCACTAGCTGGGAAACTCTGAATTGGTGTCGTATGCTGCAGTGTATCATCAACGGGAAGGTCTCCATGAATATTGTCACTGTGTCAGACTGGGGGGGTTGAGTAGGGGTGACACTGCTCTGGGGACTGTCCAAATGAGTCATGTTTGTACTGGGGTCTGTGGGTGGGTTGTGGCGTGTGTCTCCCAGAGTGCGTGCTTGATGGGGACTCCAGGCCTTGGTAAGTTGGGTGCTGTCGGTGTAAAGTATCACACAGAGTGAATCCTCCCACCTAGGGGTAACATGCATAGAGTGGCGCCAAAGCCAGCCCAAAGGGGGTGTACTGTCAGTTCAGCTCCATACGATTGCCAGCTTCTTTCTCACTTGTTTACTGTAATATCAGGCGTGTTTTTATTTATCTAATTTTATATTCAGTTATAACCATATTAGGTTAGCTAATATACAACAGGTAGAGTCCCTGGTGCTGCAGTGGGCCTTCTCCTTTTTCTGTTGGACAAGATAATGCTGTGAGTCTGTCTCCCTGTCTTTCAAATGCACAGTCTTCTTCCTTTTTTAGGGCTGTTACAAGTTCTCTAATTCACAATTGAAATCAGGTGTTTGTTCAAGGTAGGGGAGACTTTTAAAATATTAAAACAAAGTAACTTTCTCCAACAGTCTGGCTGAGTGTGTGTTGGGGATTGAACTTGTCACCTGGAATGCGGGTGTCTCTGTATACTGTATAAAATAGGTGTAAACTTCACTCAGTTTAGACCTGGGTGTGTAGTCTCCCATTTCATGCTGTGTGCAGCATGGGGCAGGCAGGCTCTGCCCTGCCTAGTGGCAGCAGTGGATTTGGGGGTTGGGAGCAGCATGCAGAGGGTCCAGCACCTCGGCATGTGCAGGGTGCAGAAGGGAGGCACCCTGGAAAGCTCTTGGAAAGGTGGGGGCTGCAGCTTCTGACTCTAGTGGGGTTTTTACACCACGCTGTAACATTTGAACTTTCACAAGAGATGTAATAATTTTGATAATAAAAATACTTAACTTGAAAATCAACATTTTGGAATTTCCCTTCCCATTTTTTAGCGGCTTTAATGTCCTCACCCTGAGCACAGACCTACGGCCAGGGATTTTATGCCTCTCTGCCCTGCTTTGCCCCCCTACCCTTAACCCTGGTATTTAAAACATTGCAGAGGTCTTGAGGCTAGGAGAAAACTGCATGTATCAGTAAAGGAGATCTGGTAGTTGCAGAACAAATCTTGAATTCTGATTTGGGTTATCGTGGGCAAGTCACACAACCTGCTTATTTGTCAGCTCAGCTGGAATATTGAGTAAAATTCAAAATCCCCAGTGAGATCACATGCTGCCTTGGAATTGAACTTTCCCAGGGATCTGTGAGTTATTTCCCTTGAATCATGAGATTCCCTGTCGTTAGCCACCCACCATTTCATCCGCCCATAGCAGCTAATGGTGTGTATTGATCCGAAGAGGGATCGCCTTGAGTTGGCATCGTACTGGGATACGCAGTAGAATTTAAAAAAAAAAAAAACTGAAATGCTCACAAGATAGGCGAAAAGTCAACATAACATTTTCTGGAAGACACAATAACTTTCAATGAAGAGAATTAAAACTTTCCACTTTACAACTTTTATTATGTAAATCTGCTGTTAGAAATTATCAGGCTCTAGGTGTTGAGATTCTGGTTCTTTACATAGATCGAATACTTCCTGGATATTGGGGAAAAAAATCTTTTTAACATTTGTGCATACATCCTCCATCACTGGGTGTCAAAACCAGAAAACAATCTCTCTGGCTGAGCTGCACAACATTGTTCCACTACACAGCTCAGTAATCTGAGTCTTCAGCTGCCTTCTCCCAGTTGGCCTTTTCATTTAAAAAGCCTTTAACCAGACTTCATATCTCACAAAACAAAGGTTTACCTTGTGTGGGTCACTCATAGTTTAGCTATGTACAGGAAGGTCATAGGTGATCAGGCTTCTAAATACTTGTTTTATTGAAAGGGATCGGAGGAGAACCTTTCTCTAGGACAGTGGTGTGTGGCCCCAGGATGTGGGAGTTAGACTCTTTTTTTTTTTTTTCTCCCTTACTACTTTCTTGATTCTGACTTTACAGTAACTTCATCCTCTAAAGAGATCATCTGTTTGGGATTCTCACTCCTGGGTAGAGCACAAGCCAGGTGCCTACTAGCTATTCTCTGTCACACCCCTGAATGTTGCAGCCAGTTCCTCCAATTGAGCAAGGGGTAAAGGAACTTCCTGCAGGGGAATGCACCTCGTGAGCCATCCAGTTCCTTGCTTGTGACACTCTAATGGATACTTTTTCCATATCTATACCTGCCTTCCAGTCAGATCTAGTTAGTTGTCTGAAAGGTTTGAGGCCTTCGCTTCACTTTGGGACACTTTGGTGTGGTGGGTTGGTTTTTTTGGATGGTGTTGCTGCTAACGTAGGGAGGGATTGTTTCTAGTTGAGTCCTCCGGGAATCTGTTCCTGGGCCAGTGCAATTCAATATCTTTATTAACAATCTGGAAGAAAATATAAAATTATTGCTGGTAAAATTTGTAAATAAAACAAATTCATAGTGTGGTAAATGATGGGGACAGGTCAGTTATACAGACCAGCCAGGATTGCTTGGTAAAATAGACTAAACAAAAGATTCAGTGTAATACAGCTAAATGCAAGGTAATACATCTAGGAACAGAGAGTAGGTCACACATAGGGTGTGTCTATACTAGCGACTGTTCACTTCACTTCTCCATGCATGTGGTTGTGCCCTAACCCCCATGTTGTCCACCCCTAAATCCCAGAAGCATATGTGTGAAGGTGAGTAAGCTAGCACACGAGGGGTGTGAGTGAATGCACAGCCCCATGGCAGTGTGGATGGGGGTTAGGGTACCTAGTCTCAAGCATCTGCAGTCCTCCACCCCCATTGCCATTATGCACTGAACCCTTTTCTTCTGGACCCTTACCCAGTCTACAAAGGTACCCATCTCCCTGTTGTGACAAGCCATAGTGAACTGCGCTGACTACTGCAGGACAGCTTTCCACAACACTCTTGACACATTGTTCAGGTGACAATGGATCCTGCTCCACCAGCAGCTGCCTGGCCTGCTGACCACACCCGGGTGCTGATCAATGTGGGGTGGGATTACACCATCCTCCACAACTTGTCCTGGAGCAGTAGGAACTCCTGTACTGCCAAGTTTCATGGAGGCTGGAGCAGGCAGGTGTTCGGTTGGCTCTGGCCCATGAAGCACTTGAGGCTTCTGTATAGGAGGGCCAAAGACTCCAGCAATGACTTCATGAGGGCTCATTGTACGTGCAATGACCAGGTGCTCTCGAGGGCTTCCTGTACAAAGCCTGAAATGGCTCACAAGCTCCTCACCAACCATACTGGCCTCGTTGTCCAACGGGATGCTGATGAGGGCCAGGGAGAGAGGGCAGCAGGGACAATGGAGGATGTCCTGCAGGACAAGGAGCATGTGATTCTGCATCTCTAACTGGAGGAGCTGGTGGAAGAAGCCCCCCTACCCTCCTCCTCGCCCCCCCACCCCGAATCTGAGGAGGATCCCAAACCGCAGCAGGAACCAGAACCTGAGGCTGTAAGTTAAAATGGACCCCCACCCTCCCTGCCAATTCTCACCTCTTGCTCTGGTGCTAAATTCCTGATGTTAAGATCCAGGTCATTTGAAGTACTGTGCTTATCCTCCGTGGATAATATGCCATGCATTGCTCTGCCTCTGAGAGATTGAACTTCAATGCTGAAGCCAAAGCACTGTCATGCCCCATCTTCTTACCAAACTTCTCCAACTTCCCCCCGCCATCCAGCCCCAGCTCTGCTCCACCCTGAAATGGGCCCCGAGCAAGAGATGGTTATAAATCAATTATTTTATTGATTTCTGATGAACCACTGTCACACATTTGGCTAAAGCTATTTCTTAAAAACAGATTAACAAAACATCACTGTGCCTGTGTCTGCGTTTCTCGGCCAGCATTCAGGCAGCAATGGGCCCATGGCTACATGGACTGGGAGAAGGGAGGGTCATGTTAGAAAGGTCCCAGCTGGGGATGGGACAGTAGAAAATGTGTAGTTGGTTGTCTACTTTTGTCCCTTGGAAGATTACAGTTTCAGTGCTTCTCCCAATCTCCTGATCTTACTGTCCCCTTTCAAACAGAAGCTGCATGGATAAGGGTGGGAGGTGGAGGGAGAGGGAGGGAAGGGATCGCTACCACAGTGCACTGCTCTCTCTGTTAATGCAAGAGCTGCTAGTGGGGCTGTGCTCTGCCGACACAAGGAGCTAGTGTGGACATGCAACAGCGGTTTTAATTAAAGCGGTATAACTTCTGCCGCCAAAACTTTGCAGTGTAGACAAGACCTAAGCCTTGCAGAACAAGGGACTAGTAACTTTTTCAGTTTACAGACTCACCCCTGTGGGCAAAATCATGGGATATGGGTGTCAGCTTCAGCCCCTGCACAGTTTGAAAGTCAAGTCCTCTGAAAGCCATCTTATTTCTGGAGCTTTTCTTATGGCAAGCACCCCTGGGTAGAGCAGTGTACCTACACCACTACACTGTCAACCCTAACACTGTTATTGCAAAAGTCCTTCTCACTGGTCACACACTCCCAGGGGTTAATTGACCCCCCAAAAACCATCCCTCTCGGAGCCTTCAGCACGTCTCCTTCAATCCCCCTTCGTTTTACTGGTCCCCAGTCACTTACTGCAGGAAGCGCCGTCCACGGGGTGCAGTAGATCCCACTGCTCCACCAGTTGTCACAGAGTATGGGGGAGTCAGGACCCTGCACCCCCCCTTCCTGCAATTCACCAGGACTCTCAGCCAGCCAGTAAAACAGAAGGTTTATTAGATGACAGGAACACAGTCCAAAACAGGATTTGTAGGCACAGACAACAGGACCCCCTCAGGTCCATCTTGGGGGGGGGGGCAGGCCCCCTCTGGCTCTCCTTCATTTCCCCAACTGAAACTCCCTCCAGCCGTCTCACTTAGCCTCCCCCTGGCTCCTCCCCCAGCCTTTGTCCATTTCCCGGGCAGAGGTGTCACCTGGCCTCCAACCCCCCTCCTGGGTTCTGATGTTATGTGCTCAGGTATCCTCCCTCAAGGCCAGTCTCCCATCCCCAGTGCAGACAGTCTCAGCCAAACTCCCCTGCAACCTTCCCAGGTCAATACTCCCCTCCACCTGCTGCCTCACAGGCACCCAGCCAGTATTCAAAGAAAACATTAAGAACATTCCCACTTAGTCACAGCACGTCTCCTGTTGTACGCTGCATTACCCAGGCAATGGCAATGTTGAAGAGGATTGTAGACGTGATACACCCCTGATGTACTCCTGTTTGACTTCAAAACTGAGCTCACTGTGATCAACACAGCCTGGAAAGTGGAAATAGAAGCTTCTGATGACGTTGATTATATAGAAAGGAATTCCGTATGCCTGCAGAATGCGCCATAGGCTGGTCCTGTGAATGCTATCAAAAGCCTTCTCAAAGTCTATGAAGTTTATGTAGAGCTGCTGTTGCCATTCTAAGCACTGTTCTATTACGTTTCGTAGAGTGAAAATCTGGTCTGTGCTTCCACGCCCTTTCCGAAAACCAGCTTGCTCTTTTCTGAGAACGCTATCAACTGCCTCTGATATACGCTGGACTATGATCTTACGGGGAACCTTGTATCTGTTCCTCTTGCCAGGACAGGGTGGTGGCTCAGACAGATCGCTGCTGGCTGAAGGAGGCCAGCTAGTGAGGTAGGGGAGGGGCAGGGGAATCCCGTCCAACAGCCAGAGCCATTTTCATTGTCAGTGGCGGCCATGTTTCCTCCATCCCATGGCCACCCACTCCCCTGGGGAGTTATTGCAGGGGAGGGGGGTGGGGGCACATCTTGGCCTTGGCTGGGCTGTGTGAGAGTGCGATCGAGGATTAGCAAAGGCTGAGTTGCTCCCATGCTGGCGATGATCAGGCACCCGACGCGCGAGTGTTGCTGAGCCTGAGGAAGGCGGAGGGCACTGGAGCAGTTGCACAAGGATTGGGACCAGGGGCCAAGCCTCTTACCGTTCTCGAGGTCTAGCCCCTGCAGATCCCTGCCTGCTTCTGGCCCCACCGCTACCCCTCAGGCTCTTGTGGGAGATGGAGCCACGGAGGGTGGCAGGCACAGCCGGGGCAGTGGGTTTGCTGTAGGACTATCTAGGCCAGAGCCCGTTTCCAGGGAGCTTCTCTCTCCTGCTCAGTCCGCCCGTCTATGTCCAAGAGAATCGCACAGTAAAGGCCGGAGACTTCAGCCTGCGGACACCATGCGCCAAAGCCCATGGCACTAGTGCCAGGAGAGCTGTGACGGTCGAGTCCAGGACTGGGCTGGAGAAACCCTCTGAAAACCTGATCCGAATCCAAACTCATGCAGACGCTTGGAGGCAGCGTCTGGCTTCCCAGAGACAGCAGCAACCACCACACCGCACAGCCCAAGGAGAGAACTGAAGCCAGTGGGTCTTTCCACCTGTTACAACTGCCTCATGAAGAAACCCAGGTGAGGCCTGGGCCTAGCATGACGCTCCAGATTGCCTCTTCTCACCTCTCTGCGGAAGCAGCTGGAAATTCAGGTCCCTTTCATCTTTCTGCAGACAGACTTGATTCTGTCTCAGTAGCTGTGTTGCCAGTGGCCACAGCTCTTTCTGGGTGTCAGGCAGGGATGTATTCAGGGGGCAGTAATGGGAATCCCTGGCCTTTCCCAGAGTGAGGCTGACACAGCTGTCCTCAAACACATCACTCAAAAGCCAGGCCTGCTCTTAGTCAGTCAGTCTCTCACCCCGGCCAACCCCCAGCCAGTCACAGAAGGAACGGCCTCAAGCGCCCCGGGGCTGCTGGGGCAGCGACAGTGCGGGACTCTTCTCACTGCAAGTAGCCAGCTGGGTCCCACCCTTGCACCTAAGCCAAAATGAGAGATGGCTGCAGCTCGGCGCCCTGAGCCCGCCTTGTGGCTCCTGTCCGTGTGTCTCGCTGCACGGGGGGAACAGAACAGAGTCTCTCTTGGTTTGGGTGGAGACCTCGGAACCTGGATCCCCAGCACTGCCCGGAGCAGCAGCAGGAGCTTCCCGGAGGCAAGTCCTGCCCTTGTCCCCTCTCAGGGGCCTTAATCCAGCCGTGCAAGGTCCCCAGTAAGGCCTTGGTCTCCGGCGAGATTGCCAACAAGCAGGGACCTGACAGGCCTGCTGTGACTGTGGTCTGCGACATGGACACCCACTCACTGGGCGCTAGGCTGAGCCCCACTGGTGCTCTTCACTCTGCCACAAACAGTCTGAGACCGGCCATTGCTGACTTCATGTACACAGGAGCTGCTTCGCCTCTCTGGGCGTCTGAGTGGGGCTGAATCTTACCTAAAGCTATAAACCAAAGCGTAAGGCTGTCTGGCAGCATCCCCTTACCCAGTCGACCCTCCCTCCAGCCCCCAGTGCTGTCATAGTGCCAGCAACATCATCATCTCCATAGTTACACTAGCTGGCTTTCCATGGCAACAGCAGGAGAATGCTATTGGCAGACCCCAGCTCCAGGTGTAACAGTGAGTCACCGTGGAGATGCAGCAGCGGCTTGGGGAGCATCTCAGTTCCTCACTTGTGCTGAGAAATGAGAAATTGTGAAGTGTGATTTCCCATTTCTGGTTTCTGACTTTACAGATGTCCTGGCTCCTGTCCCAGACCCTGGCTGCTTATCACCAGCTGCTCCTCTTCAGACTCATCCTTTGTCCCTCATCTGCCATCCAGCCAAAGGCCATGCAGGGCACTGAACTGTCTCTGCCCCTCACCCAGGCTAGGAGAATGCAACCACCACACCCTCACTGAGCATGGAGACTGCTGCATAGCAACCCCTCTCCTGATTTAGCCTGGGCTTCCTGCACCAGCCTGCGGGCTGACATTTCATCAGCCTGGGGCAGGGCCCTATCTGCAGAGTTGTGCAAAAAGCAACAGGCCCTCCTGTGGCACTAGGTTCATGATGATAAATTGTGAGCGTGCATCAGCACCAGCAAGAGCAGGGCCTGCTGGGAGCGCCAGGTTCCTGGGCGTCTACCTGCTGCAGAACTTTCCCCACAGCACAGACTCATCAGCATTGCCCCATCTTTGGGGTCTGTAGCAGCCTCAGTCGGGGCAGCACATTGGCTCAACCTGCAGCTCCTCTACAGAGGCTGGGTGCAAGATAAACCAGCAGGGTATTGTGGTACAGCAGGGGACAAGATGACTAAGGAGTGCCCCCAGTCTGAGCAGAGTCACTGGGGTTGTTAAACCAGCTGCCTGCCTTGCCTGCCTTCAAGCAGTTCTGTGCATCAGAGAATTTTAGAAATGTCAGGCTGGAAGGGACCTTGAGAAGTCCAACGCCCTGCACTGAGGCAGACCTAGCCTCTACCATCCCCGCTAAGTGTCTGTCCAACCTGTTCTTAAAAATCTCCCTTAAAAATCTTAACCTAGATCTCCCTTGCTGAAGATATGAAGCCAATTACTCCTTGTTCTATCTTCAGTGGACATAGATTCTAGGACTGGAAGGGACCTCAAGAGGTCTTCTAGTCCAGTCCCCTGCACTCATGGCAGGACTAAGTATTATCTAGACCATCCCTGACAGGTGTTTGTCTAACTGGCTCTTAAAAACCTCCAGTGATGGAGATGCCGCAACCTCCCTAGATAATTTATTCCAGTGCTTAACCACACTGACAGGAAGTTTTTCCTAATGTCCAACTTAAACCTTCCTTGCTGCAATTAAGCCCATTGCTTCTTGTCCTAGCCTCAGAAGTTAAGGAGAACATGGAGAACAATTGATCCCCATCCTCTTTATAACAGCCCTTAACGTATTTGAAGACTGTGATCAGGGTCCCCCCACTCCAGTCATCTTTTCTCAACACTAAACACATCCATTTTTTTTAACCTTTCCTCAAAGGTCAGGTTTTTCTAAACCTTTGATCGTTTCTGTTACTCTCCACTGGACTCTCTGATGTGTCCACATCTTTCCTAAAGTGCAGTGCCCAGAATTGGACACGATACTCCAGCTGAGACCTCCCCAGTCCCAAGCAGAGCAGGACAATTACCTTCTGTGTCTTACATACAACACTCCTGTTAATAGACCCCAGAATCGTATTAGTCTTTGTCACAACTGCATTACATTGCTGACTCTTATTCAATTTCTCATCCTCTATAACCCCAGGTCCTTTTCAGCACTGCTACCATCTAGTCAGTTATTCCCCATTTTGTAGTTGTGCGTTTGATTTTTCCTTCCAAAGTGTAGTACTTTGCAGTTGACTTTATTGAATTTCATCTTGTTGAATTCAGACCAATTCTCTAATTTGTCACAGTCATTTTGGATTCTAATCCAGGCCTCCAATGTGCTTACAACCCCTCCCAGCTTGGTGTCACTTGCAAATTTTGTAAGCGCATCTCCACTCCTTTATCTAAGGGCATGTCTACGCTACAAACTTACGACAACCTAAGTTATGTTGGCATACAGCTGCCGCAGTAATTAAATCACTTATGCATGTCCCCACTATGCTCATTGTGTCAGCAGTGCATATCCTCACTAGGAGCGCTTGTACTGACTGTACTGTCAGTGTGGGGCATTGTGGGATGGCTTCTGAAAGTCAGTAACAGTCGATGTCAGCAATGCAGTGTCTACACTGACACTGTGTCGACCTCAACTCCATCTGCACTACGGGCTTTGCCCCAGTCTCTAACACCGGCTCAGCTCTGGTCCTGGGCTTTAGGAGTCTGTAGAGCAGCTGCGGTGTTTTAAGAGCTGCTCCTGTTGCACAGTGATAAGGACCCGAGCAAGGTGTTTGCAGGGCATGGAGTAGGAGCCCTCCTGGAGTCTGAATGTGGTTAGGCAAGCAGAATGTGTAAGAGGAGACAACCCACCCCCTCACTCGCCCCACCCAATCCACTCCCATCCCTTTCCCCTCCTCCAGGGGCAGCTAGCAGGCCTGCTTCCCTACAGCTTATGTCCTTAGGAGGCTAGCAAGGAAGGCTTGCTTCCCCTTCCCAAACATACAGGTACCTCTGGGGACCAGCATCCCACACACACCCCTCTTTTGTGTCACAGCAAAACCATTTTGGGGGCCCAAGCTAGGATGCGGGGCCTGTGCAGGGGCAGCTGTGGGACCCCCAGAAACACTTCCTGGTTCTGCTGCTGGGGGACATCTCTCCCCCCAGAGGCAAGCACTTCCCCAGGTAAGGTGGGGGGAGGCCTGGGCTGGAGAATCCAGCAGAGAGAGCATCTCGCTGACCTGAGCAACGCTCCCTCAGCCCATTCCTCAGGCTGCTCTGGGCTCAAACTGCCCAATAACAAATGGCACTCAATCTATCCATCCCCACAGCATCCCCACACCTGCTCCCCGGCCCTTCTGCCAGAATCTGCCTAGGAGATGGGAGAGGAGCAGAACCTGGGCTCTGACAAGACAACAGGGAAGGTGAATTCCTCACCCAAGGACCTCGTCTCTACCCCCTTGCCATTAAGCCAGGGTCTGCTCACTAGAGCACCCCCCTCCACTCTGGGTTGTCTCACAAGAGAGGCAGTCTCTGCCTGGCTCTGGGCCATGGGGTTATTCTGCATTCTGGCTGCGTGTTCCAGGCCTTGAGCACCGTGGTAGTGCAGTGTGTTGGTGCAGGTGGCGAATGGCACCCACCAGGCAGCAACAGCAGCCCCGAGAGTCTCCTGAAAGCTGGGAATTGTGTCTGAGTGTCCAGAGAGCACCTCCAGCCCAAGGGGCCTGAGAGAGAGCCAGGCATGAGGTCCTAGAAGTAATCCAAATGTTCCTGCTCGGCCTCCCCTTACCTGCGCCAGGGCAGGGCTGTTTGCAACAGGCTGCTCCCTACTGTTTCATCGTCTTTTTAACGGCCCAATGCGATGGGACTCTTCTCCGGCCTCATGCAGTTACTGGCAGGAAGTGGTTCCTGGTCCTTAGCTTCCATTTGTCTTTCCTTGTGCCCCCCCCCCCCATCCCCCTGAGATAATTCCCCTTTCGCCGTGGGGTCTGCACTTACTAGCAGGTCCTCTGTAGCTGGGCTAGACAGCGGCCCCATGAATCCTTCTCACCAGCCAGCCAACAACTTGTAAGCAGGATCTGAATGAACTCTCCCCTAACAGCTAGTTCGGGAGGGGGAGAGACTTCAGGAGCAAACTGCATTTACGTGAACACACCTACTCTGCATAGGTATCTAGCAGACAGGAGCTCTGTAGTTCCAAGTGATCAGCTTTGGCTGGTGTTGGGTTACAAATCACTTCGGTTCTGAGAGCGTGTGGAGTCGGTCGACGCTACGCCCGGCTCATGAGACAGCTCGTGGTGTCCGACACCATCAGGTGGTCCAGAGACATTTATACGGAACACATCACAGGACACCGTCAATACCGCATTGAGTAACTGAAATAACCCACTTCCTTCCCTGACGAACCAAGGGACGCACCCCACCCATGTACTAATCCGCTACACCGCTACTGACTTGGACTCCTTATACAATCCATGGGTGACGTACCTGAGCCCACTTATCCACTGACACTTTAAAAACTCTTGCACCCCAATCTGGGTCTATGCCGGTTATGTGAAATGTATGTATCTCTTCACCCTTGCAATGGATACCTGTAATCGCTCATAACCCAAGCCTGACCCCAGATGTACAGTACCTTCCCTCTTAACTTGTGTATATTTAATTTTAAACATTAACTTTAATAAAAAAAATTAAATTTGAATGCAGGGATAGTGAAATGTTATCAATATTGTTATCTTCATTGTCTGACTGAAGGGGAGCAGAACCGTGCTGAGCATGTCCCTATTGAGGGTCACCCTCAGCTGAAAGGAACTCGCTAAACCAGGGGCTAGAGTGCCAGAGCCCTGTGAAAGTAAGATGGGTGTGGACAGGTATCGGTATCCTAGCTAGGCAGCGTGAATTCTCCCTAAGGGTCCCCGGTCTGGTTTAACCTGTTCCTCCCCACTGTTCAAAGACAGAGCTAAATAGGCTTCATTAGGAGCCTTGTTGTTATGTCCAAGTGCTCCAATGACAGCTGAAATCAGTTGTGATGGGGCAGTGTTTCTGCCCAGTCTGAAAAGTGCTGAAAATCACTAAGAGACGGATGTGCAGAGGTCGCAGCAGAAGGTGACTGACAGTCTGCTGTCTAACAAGCAGCTGGCGAGGCAGCAAGTGGAACAAGCGGATGGCCAGAGGACAGGAACCGCAGCTGGTGGGATGGCTAACGGAGAGGAGCAGTGGCTGGCGGGGCGGCCAGCCAAAGCAAGTGCTCAGATGGTGGAGCAAGCAAAGTGCCTTCTTCCCTGGATGGGAGGTGAACCCCGAACCCTGGGTGCTCACTGACCAAGGACAGCCACTGCGAGGGAGCAGAGGGGGGCACGGAAAAGGAACTTTTGGTTGTAGAACTCAAGAACTTGAGGCGAAAGGCACTGCCCCACGCACTCTGGGGTGGGCGTCCTGCTCACAGTGGTATGATTAGGGAAAATGTCACAAGCAGGATTCATAATTAATGTCGGGTGACTTCTCTCCTTTCATTAAAAGTTTCTTTTCTACACTCAGACTCTGTGCTTGTGAGTGGGAAGTTTTGCCTCTCAGCGGTGCCCAGGGGTAGTGTGTAATTTCTCCCAAGTTACTGGCTGGGGGCTGGAGCCAGTTCTCTGTTGTATTGTTGAAAAGGAACCCCTCGATATCGAACCCGGCCCTGGTTGCTGCCAGCTCCCCTGGCAGAAGGGTTATATTTTTCTCTCCAGCCCCCCAGCAACTATTGTTGCTCTTTGGTGAACTCCCTTTGGCTTGTCCATATTTTTCTGCCAATGAAGCACCCCAAAGCGAATGCACTATTCCACGGGCCTTCCCAGGACCCTATAGCGAAGGGGCTGCCCCCTCCCGGCTCTCACATGCCTTGAGTGTGCCCCAGCACTGTCTGCTCCCTGGAGCCCGGGCCAGGAATGGGGCTGGGCAACATGGGGAGATTCTGCGGTTGCAGCAGATGGGGAAAGATGTGAGGCAGAGGCTGAGCCCGGAGAACATCATTCCACCTGCACTGGAGCAGGGACCTGACAACAAAAGGGTGTGAAGAACAGGACCATCGACAACGCCAGCGAGGAGCCTGCTCCAGGTGAGGCCGCACATCTCACCGTGCAGTTCACAGGGGTAGGGTCTTTGAGCAGGCCAGCAGAGCCCCAGGGTGGGGCGTGCCGCATGCCAGAGAGGGTGCTGAGCACACGGGGCTCTCTGGCGGCAAGGGTGGGGGCAGGAGGAGCCCTGGGGACTTGCAGAAGCTGCCCAACAGCAGGACATGGGACTGCAGCTGAGAACCTCCCATGGGGGGAGTGGGTGCGGCCTAACCCCTCCAATAATTCATGTGGTGGCTGCTCTCCCCAGCCATGGTGCCTGGTGCTGGCCGGGGACACAGCCTGGGGCCAGCCTGGGGAGGGAGGAGCCTGTCAAGGAGATGTGGGCGCTAAGAGAAAATCTATCAGGACTCTGGGCTCCAGTGCCTGCCTCTCCCTGCTGGGTCTGCCCCCCATGGCACTGTGCCCTCCTCCTCAGTCACTGGCTCTCCACTGAGGGGTCAAAGGGGCAGAAGTCAAGAGGGTGGAGGCGCTGATAAAGCTGGGGGCCTCCAGGTGGGTGAGTGCCTCACTTCTCCCCACAGCTCTGGCCTCTCTGTGCGAGCCTGGCACGCTCCCGGGAGCTTTGGTGCTATCTCTTGCCGCCCTCTGGAGAAAGATGATGTCCCCTCCCTGGCCTTTCTCACCCTGCAGAGGTTGCCTGCCTTGTCCTGTTCGCTGGTTGGAGGCAGCCATTTGGAAGTGGCATGCCCTGTGCCTAGGAGGAGGACAGCACAGATGCCAGCAGTGTCAGCTCCCCTCCCCACCACTGTTCCAGAGGGTGGCGTGTGCACCCAGTGTGCTGAGGACGAGTGCTCTGTAGCTTGTTAGGAACTCGTGGGATCCAGCCAGCCTGTGTCATGCAGTTGACCAAACAATTCATCAGGTGGGAGTGCTTGTCGGTCCCTACTGGCCTAGGCTGGCAGGACCCAGCCTCTGCAGCGTCATGCTGGTGTGTTCTGGCCCTAGCTTTGGAAATATTCAGCTTTGTTTATCGGGTGCCTGGAGGTGACTTAGGAGCACCCAGCCCATCTCCCACCCCTGCCTCAGTGGGTCAGTGCAGAGCATGAGAACGGCCAGACTGGGTCAGACCAAAGGTCCATCCAGCCCAGTATCCTGTCTACCGACAGTGGCCAATGCCAGGTGCCCCAGGGGGAGTGAACCTAACAGGTAATGATCAAGTGATCTCTCTCCTGCCATCCATCTCCACCCTCTGACAAACAGAGGCTAGGGACGCCATTCCTTACCCAGCCTGGCTAATAGCCATTAACGGACTTAACCACCATGAATTTATCCAGTTCTCTTTTAAACGCTGTTATAGTCCTAGCCTTCACAACCTCCTCAGGCAAGGAGTTCCACAGGTTGACTGTGCGCTGTGTGAAGAAGAACTTCCTTTTATTTGGTTTAAACCTGCTGCCCATTAATTTCAGTTGGTGAACCCCCTCCTAGTTCTTATATGATGGGAACAAGTAAATAACTTAGAATTGTTCCTTGTCCCAAGCAATGGGACTCCCGCTGCTTCCCAGGGATGGCAAGCCCTCGCTCTGGTACCTCTGATGGGCAGCAAGACTCGCCTGATAACAAGCCTGAAGCTCCGCCTGTTGTTCCTACTGCCAGTCCTGCAGTGTCTGGGCCATGCGTCCCTATCCTGGGGGAGGGGCAGGGCAGAACGTGCGCCTTTGGCGCTGCAGTAAATTGAGCCTCCGAGTGTGTCCCTTCCTTCACCCTCTGGCCCTCGCTGTGCCAGCAGGGAAGCACCGGGACACCACCCATCCATGGCCCTCCTTCGCCAGCCCCTTGCACAGCCACACTGAGGAAGGAGAGCCTTGGGATCTGCATACCAGTTACCTCTCATCCACATATTCCCCTCCTCCCCAATTAGATCAGCAGATTTAGGGCCTTTAATCTTTCTTATGAATCAGACCCTCCATGCACACCTGGATCGCTGGCTGCCCTTATGCCTGTGTGTCTGTGGTGATGTGGGCCCTAGGATGGAACACAGCATTCTAGGGGATAGCTGCTACGGAGCCTTGACCGAGGGGCTGTCACCTCTCTGCTCCATGACACCTCTGCACAAGCAGCCTAAATCATGGCTTTGGGGTTTTTTCCTACCATATTACATTGCAAGCTCCTCTTCAGATTTTCCTGTGCAATTGCCCCAGTCTCTTTCAGCATTACTGCTTTCCAGCTCTCTCTTTGACTCAGGGCCGGCTCCAGGCACCAGCCCACCAAGCATGTGCTTGGGGCGGCGCCTGGAGGGGGGCGGCGCGGCGGGGACCTAGCCGGGCTTGCTGCCCTCCCCCCGGTGCTCTGGCCGCCGGGGAGAGCGGAGAGCCCCAGCTGGGCTCTCCGCCCTCCTCCCGGCGCTCTGGCCTCCGGGGGCTCTCTGCCCTCCCCCCGGCGCTCTGGCCACCAGGGAGAGCAGAGAGCCCCGGCTGGGCTCTCCGCCCTGCTCCCGGTGCTCTGGCCGCCGGGGAGAGCAGAGAGCCCCGGCTGGGCTCTCCGCCCTGCTCCCGGTGCTCTGGCCGGTCGGCGCCCTCCCCTGCCGCACTGCGGGGGGGGGGGGGGGGGGACTTTTTTGCCTAAGGCGGCCAAAAAGCCCGAGCCGGCCCTGCTTTGACTGAATAACTGCTTCCAATTATTTTCCCCCAGCTGTATTGGCTGCATTCTTACAGACTGCTTCTTGGTCTGTTGCAACCTGCCCATATTTCTATCCTTTCCATATTCCTTCGTATTAGTTCTTTGCCCTTGTTGATCTTTGCAACTCCTCCCAAGTTAGTACGCTCGCCTCTCTGAATTTAATATAGGAGTTCTTTGTCAATAATCTCAGATTCATACCAGTCCCTTGCTGGGCACTGCCCCTCATTAAACATATTGCCAGTCTCACGCCACACCACAGGGTTCCGATCCAATCCAGTTTGAATTATATTTTCCAGTAAGGTTTTGTGAAACACTGTATCAAACGTTGTACTAAAATACAGATATATTACAGCTACTGTATTCCCTTCTCCACTTCAATCAACAAAACCAATCACATTTGTCTGACACGAGCTGTAATTTGTATCCCCCATATGCAGAATCCGCTAGGTCAGTGGTTCCCAAACTGCTCTGTGGAGAACTGGCTGGTTGCTGGGTGTTGGCACCATCTCCTTGTTTCTAGCAGCTAAATTGCTTTAAGAGAAATTTATAAATTCACCCAGTATTTTCCTGTTGACTTCTCCGCATAAGCAGTAGCAGTCATTGCTACAACAATGTTATGCTGATTGTGAACGGAAGGGGAGAAGGTGCTGGAGGTGGTGCTTACGAGGAGCGTGTCAATAAGAGACCTGTGAGCTGTAGCCCATGCTTTGGGTGTTTGAGAACCCCTGCTTTAGATATTTGCGGGTTTGTGTTTGTGTATTTTTCTTAATATTTGCTATTATTTTAGTGGAACAGAGGTTAGACTTGTTGGATAGGAACTGCCAGGATTGCACTCATCCTGTCAGAAAATTCACTGCTACATTTGCTTTTCTTCTATTCTCCACACCTTCTGATTTCGCCGGGATTTTTCAGAAAAATTCTCAGTGGTTCAGTAAGGGAATCAACTAATTCCCTTAGTGCCCAGGGCTGCAACCCAGCCAGAATGGCTGGCTTTGTATGTGTTTGCCTCTCCCCAGCATCCCCTTAACTGCCTCTTATTCAATGTATATTTACAAAGTCTTTGTTGCTTCCTAGTTGCCCAAATCTCTTCCCTTCTCATTGCAGAGCGAGCTTTCAGAGAGCAGTAAAATAGGCCTGACCCCTGGAGTCACCAGGACTCCACCACCAACCTGCTTTCCGCCTGGAGCTGCTTCCCCTGGTGGGTTTGTGAAAGCTCCTTTGGTAGCATCAACTTACTTTGATTTCTTCTCTTCCCTGCAGAATCTGCATATCCCTGTTTGGTTCCTTCCTTCTCTTCATAACAACAGCTGCCCCAACCATGACCCTGATTTCAGTGCCGTCAGCTCCCTTGTGCCTCTACCCTGCCCCAGTGAAATACCAGCTTCTCGCTCTGCTCCCCATCTCAGGCAAGCTGCCTCTCTGTTAATAACGGGCTCTTTCCCCTTGACATTTCTCTCTTTCACACACACACCCCACCCCCTCATGTGCCCTGTCCGGCTGCTTCTAGCTGCAAGGGTACTTGGATGTTTCCCCTTCCTACTCCACCTTCAGGCGGTGGCTGAAGAGACCATCTCATGGTTGCCTCCAGCTTTGCATTCACACTTTCAGTGCTAGTGCTTAGAACTTTATTGCATTGCCAAGGACTGCATGCTTTCTGGTGCTGTTGGCTTATAAAGCCTGTGCCCATGGGACTATGAGGAACACAAGAAACCTGACACACTGACCTGGCCAGCAAACCCAGATCCCTAGCCAGTGGGATTTGGTGTGGGGCGGGGGTGTGTGTGAGAGGGCCTCTCGCTCTGCTCCAGCTAGATGGTGTGATGTGGGCACATTGGTCTCGCAGTGTGTGGCTAAGGTTTAGCTCTAGTCTGGGGAGCTGCTGTCACTATGGTTACTCTGGGTGACTTTCCTTCCATTTCTCAGCCCTCAGCTCTGCCCGTGGGATGGTGGATTCTACGATGGGACAGGAAATGGCACCATTCCCTGCAAGGGGCACTGCCTTTCAGGGCTCCTAGCTTGGAGGCTTCGAGAAAGCCAGCCTGGGAGGGATTCGTGTCTCTTTGGGCATGGGGAGTCCCTGCGGCATTCTGCCTCTCCTGACACTTGGCCACAGACCGTTCAGGCACTCAGCCCTCCGCAGCCTGGAGCTGGAGCCTGTGAGGGGCAGGGCTCCTGCAGCCGAGGGGGTTCCGGGAGAGACCCCCTCCCTCTGCTCCATTGCCCCCTCCTCCAAGGCTGGCCCTGAGGGAGAGGTGCCAAGTTGCAGCTTCGCTTATGCCAGTGGAGATAAAAGCACCATATATGTTGTGATGGTATTTGGCACCAGCCTGAGACCGAATCAGAGGGGGGAGGGCCCCGGAGAGGGAACAGACCCAGCAGCAGGGGAGGAAAGACTCCCATCCCCACCCCAGGTGTGGTTTGCATTTCCAGGTGCTCCACCTTACAAGGGGCCTGGCTGGGTTTACATTCAGTGCCAGATGTCTCGGCAGCCGCACAGGCTGGGCCAAGCAGTGAGGGCCACTCGCAGTAGAGGGAGCGGGGGGGGGGGGGGGGGGCAGGCCTTCTATCCCTACAGTCTGGGATGGGGAGGGAGCGTCAGTCTGCAGCCCCTCCCGCCATGCCAGGCAGGATGGAGGTAAAGTACAAAGTCACGGTGGCTGGAATCCCCAGGGGACTCAGAGTCACTTTACCCTGTTCAGAGAAGATTCATTTACACATAAAAGTATGAAACGTTCCAGTCTCAGGTGCTGGGTTTCCCCAACAGCAGAGTGCAGAAAAGCTGAGCTGTACAAAACAGGGCTCCTGGCCGAGTCTGCAGTCCTGGGGGCGTCCCAGACAGACTGTGGCTTGCGCCAGCTGCATAAGGAAATGATATGGAGGAAACTCAGCTGGAAGCGTTCTCCGGAGGGAGCATGGAAATTCCAGAGGTTCTTGGGAATGTAGAAATCTGTTAAAAACTCTGTCTTTTTCCTTGAAACAAAACTGCAGTTTGTTGCTCCTCTTGAAGCAGGTTCAGGGGGATTTGGCATCAAACTCCCTCCATCTACAACCCCCGAGCAGGGGGAGGGAGCCAAAGCTGGTGAGTCGCATGAAATGGATGGGCCGTCATGGACACAGGGCAAGGTTGGCAAATCCCCAGAGAGGTTGGCAGATTCTGAGGCTTCGGGTTGACGTTATGGAACCATCGGCAGCAGAAAGAAGGCAGGATAGAGAGAGAGCGTCTGAGCCAGGTACCAGTGAGATAAGGGCCCTGCTGCCTGTTCTCTACATTATATCCTCTGTGGAGAGAACACAGAGAATCAGCATGTGCCAGGCCACAACACCTACAGCGCCAGAGCCCCGCACGGCAGTGCCAGCACCCCGAGGGGGCTGACGTAACAAATCGTAACAATCAGAGCAGCCGGGCAGGGGGACACTGGGACCAGCTTCCTTGCGTGCCTGCAGACCCAGCAACTTCCCAGGGAAGGAAGGGCCCTTGCAGCTTGTGTCAGTCCCTGTATTCCTGGTACCTCTTTAGGGCCCCGTGCAGCCCCTGTGTGGAACTGGCCCCGTTTCGCCCACCTGCATTTCTAACGTACTTGTCACTGGCCCTACGATCCTTTCCCAGCTCTTCCGCTGGCCAACTGGAAATTAACCCTTGGAGAGGACGTGTGGAGATCTCAAAGTCACGGAGGGGCCCAGGAGCTTCCTAGGATCCTTATCCAAGCGATACCCAGAAACTCCCGGCACAGGGAGGGCATTGCAAGGTGACGGGCAAATTGGGAGAGAATCTCGGCCAGCACATCAGTGACCGTCCCTGCCTGAGCCGCTGTTGAGCAGGGCACACAGACCCCATCCCCCTCCAGCAGCGGGGAGTTGAGGACACTCTGCTGGGGCCGGGTCGGTTCTCACCTGCTGTGGGGGAAAGCGGCTCCTGGCAGGTGAGGTGAGTTACACCGGGACTGCTGCTGTGCAGCCCTCCCTGACCTGGGGTCAGCAGAAGCTTGTTACTTTTATGGGTATAACTGTGTAGCTCTAAGCGACAGTCGTCCTTATAGGCCCGAGGGGATACGCTGCGCCACTCCTGCTCTGCAAAGAGGCCCTGCCCCAGGCCTGCTGCATTCTCAGCCTGGCTCCTTCCTCACACCTTGGGGGGTCCAGTACAGCAGCATGTGACACCATCACAACTCAGCCCCACTGCTTGCCAGTGCGACACCCGGATGCAGCCCTTTCACGCAGTGTCAGGCCCTTGCTGCCTCTGACCCACCCCACACGAAGTCCCCTCCCTTCCAGCTTCTCTCACCTGCTGCCAGGACAGCTGGGAGGGAAGGGTGGGCATTCGCCTCCACCTGTGAGTGCTGGAGGCTCTCCACACACCCCCGTGTGCTGTCAAGCTGCACGGGGAGCACTCCTGGGACGAGCCTGGGATGGACTAACCCTTTCTGTTGTCCCACAGCCCACCCTACTCAGTCAGGAAACACAACCTCTGCCAAAGCTTGCCTGATTCAGCTTGCCAATAAAACTGTAAGCATATGCCAGATGCATTGGATGTAACATCCCGGGGAGGTAAGGGGGCCCACTGGTACGGACACACATAGAATAGCACATAGTTAATTGTCTTTCTCTGACTCATCCTTTCCATGTTGCTTGTTGTCTTTAGACTGAGAGCTCATCGGGAAAGTGACTGTCTCTACATCCCGGGTCTGCACCAGCCAGAGTGACACGGCCCCCCACACCACCTCAAGAGTGAGGCCCCAGGTAACCCCTCCCAGTACACATACCCCTCCAGCACCCCCAAATACTCCTCCCAGTGCACACCCCTCTCCGGCACCCCCCATGTACCCCCTCCAGCACCCCCAAATACTCCTCCCAGTGCACACCCCTCTCCGGCACCCCCCATGTACCCCCTCCAGCACCCCCAAATACTCCTCCCAGTACGCACCTCCCCTCCAACACCCCCCCCATGTGCCTCCTCCAGCAACCCCAAATATTCCTCCCAGTACACACACCCCTCCAGCACCCTTCAGGTAGCCCCTCCAGCACTTCCCAGTACATACAAACCCCTTCAGCACCCCCCAGCTGTACCCCCTCTCCAGCTCTCCCTCTGGCAGTGGCCTCATTTTGGGAACCTGAAATATGGTAACCCTATGTACAGCACCCAGCACCACAGGGCCTTGATCCTGGCTGGGCCCCTCGGTGCTCCTGGGATATAAATAGTGAATGGAGTCCTGGGTGATCCTGTCCTCTCCCGTCATGGCAAGATATTCATTCATTAGACCAGTCAGAGTGTGAGGAGCACAGCTGGAGCAAGGCATTAGCTTCAGACAGGCTGTGGAGTGGTTCAGAACAGCAACCCCTTCAGGCCTCTTACTGACAGAGAAGGGACAGGCATGAAGGGCCTCCACCCCGCCACTAATGGGGACATGTCAGAACTAGCCACATCTCCCCTCAGACTAATGCGATTGGACAGAACTGAACCAGCCCAACCCTTTCCCGCTCCCCACACGCACTGACTCGGGGGTGACCGCTCTTGGGAATTAATTGAGTTGCTCAATTTTGAACCTGTAGGAAGAGCTCTTGTTATGACGTGAATATCTCCGTTCCCCCAATTTTCAGGGTTGGTTACATATGCAGAGCTCTGGTTGACAGAGACCTTCTTCGCCACAGCCCTGCCGTTATGTCAGGCCCTATGTGAGTACAAAGGAACAGGGGATCCTGGGGAAGTGGGAGACAGAGTGTCAAGGGGATCAGGGAAGAGCTGCTGCTGCCTACAAGGGAGGTCCCAAGGCGGTGTAGGGAAGAAGGGGATGTAGTTGGAGCTGTGGGAGGGAAGCAGTAATTCTCCAAGTTCTCCCCCAGCAGCAGGTGGTCTCGGGGCTGTGGGAGCGAAGGATAAAGAAAATAAAAATGAAGTATTCTCAGCAATTTGCGCAATTAATTATAATTAGTCATTTTTAAAATTTAGATAATGTTTTGGAGAGATTATTGGATGATTACATACTGGATCAAATTACATATAAAGGATGGAACGCTTTTAAAAAAATTGAAATGCATTGAAGATGGGAACTGATTATTTTTAAAAAGTCCAGGATTTTAAACCAAATTACCGCACTCAGAATGGGTTGTGAAGTTAGGCCAAACTGTGGCCTAAACCAGCAAATCTGTTTAGTCTTAAAGCCTCAGTCTTGAACTTCGTGCATAGTGTCCATCTAGCTTAGGGTCCGTGTGGCAGCCCATCGGTTCTGAGATGGGTGCAGGAAATTTCCAAGAGAATCTCATGGTTCTTTGTGCCTGATTTCTGAAGGCACTGGTGATCGGGCAGGAGAGTGCAGTGGGACGGGTCAGGGAGTCAAGACAGTAGTTAGGAAATGGATGGTAGTTCCCCACCTCACAGGTGAGGAGAGAGTGAGTGGACTCCCATCTGAGCAGCCAAGGAGTGGTAGGCATGTCTGGGGGCATTAAAGGTTGTCTTTTCAGCCGGACATTTTCTCACACACACACAAGGGAGGAGCAGAAGGGAGTTGAGACGTCAAGACAGGCTAAATATGATTTGATTAAAAAAAAAAAAAAAGAGAGAGAGAGACTTACGATTTGGGGGCTAATCTCAACATCTTTGGGGTTGACTCAGGATTTTTGATCCTGTAAGGTTATTAGTACTGCTACAGGGACAGAACAGAACCAGGCCCTAGGCCCCCCACACATGCAGACAGAACAGAAATAGTCCCAACACCCTTCTTCTCCCTGCCCCCCGGCACACACACTAACTGGACAGGAGGGAACCAGGCCTGGTGGACCACGCTACAACACACAGAACTTACCGCAGTGCCAACAAAATCTGTGAAAAATATAAAAAGAGAGAGAGAGAGAGAGAGAGAGAGAGAGAGAGAGAGTTAGGAGTCTGCTCTGGGTCCGACTCAGCGTCTGCTTCCTCCTGGCTGCACGGCCGAGGGTGTAAGGGGTTCCTGTGGCACATCTCCAAGCTCTCTGGAGCTGCTCTGAGTTTAAACTCATGACTCATTAGTCTACATCCTATTGATCTGGTCTTGGTTTAGATGCAGTGGGTCCAATACTGCGTGGTTCTACAGTCTCCTACGCCTCCCCTCCCGATGATTTGGCTGATTTGCACCAGTGTAACTGGGAGGGGAATGTAGCTCCCTGGATGGAACGGTCAATACACCACAGAAGCACATATAGTCTGATCCCTATTAAGCAGAGTGCACCTGCTTAAACATGCGTGCACAGAGCCTGTAGCCAGAGCCCTCCATGCTATATGCAGATATTTTTATGCACACACCTCTGGCCATAGACAGATTGCTATATGCACAGTAACACACACAACTCTCCAACCCAGGTCTGCAGAGCCCTATCCCCAACTGAGGCACAAGGGGAATCTGGTCTCATTTGTTCCTATGTTTCCCTCAGACTGTTCCCATTGAGCTTCAGCCCGGCCCTGGACGGACCCTCGTCTCTGGGCTGGGTGTTTTTCAGTCTCTGTGACAATAGAAAAGTATGGGGCAAATTTCAGGATCTGTTTTTCTCTGTCAGAGGGAAAACTATTTCTGACATCAAAGAGCTTCCCTGCTCCTGAGGGGAGACCCGTGTTACAGCTGAAAGGGCCCCGTCGCTGTTGTGCCAGGAGGAAGGAAGCAAGTCTGTGGTCAGAGTATTGACCTACTGGGTAGTTCCCAGTTTTTCAGACAGCGAGGGCACGAGTACAGTTAAACGAACTCAGCCATGATCTAGTTAAAAAATCCCTAATGGGACTGGTATTTATGTATCTGGCTTTGTCCATAATGAACAGCATCTGTAGCTAGTATCTCAGGACATCATAAAACAGCACCACGTCAAACAGCACCACTCCTAGGGAGAATGGGTATTCAAAGAACTCACTCGAGTTCCACTAGCGCTCCCAGAAAGAGGATGAGGCAGGAATCAGAGATGAATGTGGGATCTATGAAGCTACTCCTGTGTGGCAGCTCACTTCTAGGAGTTTGCCTAGCATTGTGGATAGAGGCATGTTGCACACACACAGCTGCATGAACTCACACACAAGCACTGAGTGAGACGTCCTACATATATTTCAAAACCCCTTTAAGCAGATTTCCTGCCTTTTACAGTTACAAGAAACATGGCTTCTCTGAACTATTCCTTGTTTGATGTGGATCCGTCCTACCATCAAACATTTTTGTGAATTTCTGTAACTTGTTATTGTAGAGACTCTTTGATTTGATCCCAAGAAAAACCTGGCTGTGCACCATCTGCAAAGGGCAGCCTGGTGCCTGATGGCACCACAGCTCGCTGGGCAGTTTGAAGCTCAAAGAGCTCCTGTTCCCATACAGAAGCGTGGGCCGAGCATTCAGAGGCTGCATGCAGAGTGGCCCTGGAACAGATGGGGGTCAGTGAACCTCTCCCAGTCAGAGGGGAGGGGACAGGGATTCAGTCAGACCTAGGCTCCCACCCACCCTAATGCACCTGTGCTCAGAGCCTCTTCCCTTGGCTTCCATCTAGCCATGCCCACTGTAACTCTAGGGTTAATCCAAACAGATGGTGCAAACTCCAAGGCCAGTAGATTGACTGTGATTAATTACATTTCTCTTCTGGCCTTTGTTCAAATTTCAGTGATGCCAAGGACGGGAGACACCGTAACCAGCTGAGCAAAGCACAGACAGAATCAAGAGGGCACAGAGAGGAGGACGGGTGCCACAAATGAGAGAATGAGCAAGATTGTTCCTGCACCAGTTATGGGAGGAATACAAACCCTCCTGCTCCAGGGAAGAGACCAGCCTCTGACTGAGGAGTTAGGAAGAAACTTCCCCTATGAGCAGGATATGCTCTAACTGCCCATTCAGGGGCTATCACGCCTTCCTTGGCAGCCACTGGGCCTGGCTGCTCTCAGCAATAGGAGATTGGGCTACATGGACCTGTGAGGACTGCTCCCACCTGGCCATTCCAGTATTCCATATGGAAACTGCACTGGCTAATCTGATTGGCTGGGGGACCGAGCCACGCACCAATCTGATCGCGGGCTGGGTGGCCATTCTTCAAAAATAAACAAATATTCAGCCAATCACAAATCAGATTTTATTTTCAGAAATGCTATGATTATGGATAAACTGGAATCTGACTGGCTGAAGCACCCTATAAAAATGTACCTAAAAATGTATAAATCAATCCAAATGCAGTAGGGACATTAGCCTTTTGGTGTCATTGGACTCTGATCTTGGCATGGACCAGCAGAGAACTTTGCCCTCTTACAGCACGAGGGACACCTTCTCTTGGGAACACATTATGCTCCGCTGACGCTCCTGCCACAGTGACTCAGAGGGAAGCTGGTTTGCGAGTAATGCTAACTGTGCCCTGTCTGTGACAGAAAGTCATTAAACCCCCTTCCTGCCTCCGGGGATCTGAGGGAGGCAGCAAGGGAGGGGCCAGAGGCGCTGGGGCAGAAGTCTGTCATACAGGGATTCCCCACCCCAATGCACAGATGAATGAGCCGCTTTCCCTGCTCTGAACAGTGGCTGACCTCCTTGTCACAGACCCAACTGAATGCCTAGAGCTGGAACCTGCCTGGCGGCTGCCCCCAACAGATAGGACTGGCTGGGGGACTCTGTTAGGGTTAATTGGGAATGTCCCGCTTGCCCTGACCTTTGTAGAGCCGTTTGGAAGCCTGTCCCCTGGAGCAGGTTCTTGTGCTGGCTGGAAAGCCTAGGGCCTGTAAAATATTTATCAGGTTTTACTGTGCTCCACAGAGTGGCTCAGTGTCCTTCACTGCTCTCCTCTCCTCCCCAGCTGACCCTATTTATAGGGTTAAATGTGGGCAGGTCGGGACCTGGCTCCAGGAAAACCAGAGAGAGAGAGAACAGGAATGTGTGTAATGTGTGAAGGTTCTGCTTGCATATGGCTCTGCACAGACCCTGGCAGCTACTTGCACCCGCAGCAGGAGGGGACTGGCACCGACCCATATATCTGGCCAGAGACTTGGGCTTATTTTTCAGGCTTCAGCACTTTTGGTGGCACCATGGCTGTGAAAGAGATGCTGACCAGATGAGAAGAGGAACAGAGATACAGCACAGTCTGGAGAGGGTGGAGCTGGAGTTCTTAAGTCCTACCACTATCTGGATTCATGTAGGCAGGGAGAGGGGCTGGAAAGGGCTCAGCCAGGAGAGAAACCTTTGCGATGTCCTGTTGTGGAGGGATGGGAGCTGCAGCTAGGGGCAGGAGTGGTTCTTACCTTTGTTCTCTGTCTTGAGCTCCTCATGAAGCAGGTCATTTTGCCGGTTGCCAAGGACAAAGGCCAGGAAGGAGAGGATGAGGGCGTTGAGGATGCCGATAATGGCGAGGATGTAGGCCCAGCGCACAGAACAATCGCCCAACGAGTACTTCCCTGTCTTCTCCCCGCACATGTCCCTCACAGTCTCTGCATCCCAGCCATCTGGAAAGATCATACAGCCCAGCACCAGGCAGAGTGCTGGACAAGGAAAGAGGGAGACAGGGACGGGAGGGGGAGAGGAGGGTGGGGCAGGAGAGAGAGAACAGAAAGTTGATAATAGCAGGCGCTTCAATCTAGCAGACAAGAATATAACGAGATCCAACAGCTGGAAGTTGAAGCTAGATACCCTCCGACTTGAAATCACTTTTCTTTCTTTCTTTTTTTTTAAACAAGGAGAATAATTAACCACTGAACAACTCACCAAGGGAAGTGGTGGATTCTCCAGCAATGGCAATTTTCAACTCAAGATGGGATTTTTTTCTTAACAGATACAATGTAGTTCAAGCCCAGCTATTGGACTTGAAGCAGGAATTCATTCAGGGCAGTCCTCTGGCCAGTATTATGCAGAAGGTCAGATTAGATGTTCACAAGCATCCTCTGGCCTTAAAATCTATGCATCTCAACACTCTTCGACTATTAGCAAACAGCTGTGAAAGTGGCTAGTAAAGTGTGTCTCATCCCCGTCTAGTGGGTGATCCACATAGATGGTATCAGCCTGCAGCTGCTACCCCTTACTCCATTAGCCCAAGTAGTAGGGGATGTGCTACGGATCGAAAGGTTCCAACCCTGCTGATGACCCCTGTGGGAGTCAATAGGGTTCTACATGATGGGATTTCTGGGTGTATATTTTTAGTTTGCTTTCCTAAAAACCTAGGAAATTATACTTTAAAAATTATATTAAAACAATGCTATTGTGGTTGCAAAGTCAAGCACTCAAAAGTTAGAAATGCCAGAGGTAAGGTTTTCTGTCCAACCTTAATTTGGCCCCTTGTGCATATGCTTTATGATACAGTCTTTAATTACATGATTACAGGACCTTTACCTCATTCAGTGCAGAGGATGGCCCGTGGTCACTGAAGTGCTAGCCAATATCTCCTTATCATTCTTATTCAATTCATTATTAAATCAGCAGGTCCAGATAACTTGCATTCAGGTGTTTTAAAAGAGCTGGCTGGACTGTTAATGTTGATTTTCAATTAGTCTTGGAACACTGGGTAAATCCCAGAAGAAAGCGAATGTAGTACCAATATTTAAAAAGGGCAAAAAGGATGAGCAGGGTAATGGATTATTTCTGTCAGCCTGAAATCCATCTCTGGCAAGATCAAAATGGAGAGGCTGATACGGGACTGAATTAATAAAGAATTAAAGGAAGGTGATATAACTAATGCCAGTCAACATGGCTTTATGAAAAACATCCTGTCAAACTTACTTGAGATCTCTTTTTAGTAAGATGACAAGTTTGGTTGATAAAGTGTCAATGTAACAAACTTTGACTTGGTACCACACAACATTTTGATTAAAAAAATCTAGAACAATAGAGAAGTAACATGGCACGTATTAAATGGATTAAAAGCTTGCTAACTGATAGGTTTTAACTGCAAGCAAGGAATGATCATTACGGCTACGTTTTAGTCACTGTTGTTTTTAGTAAAAGTCATGGACAGGTCACGGACAATAAACAACAATTCACGGCCCGTGACCCGTCCATGACTTGTACTATGTACCCCGACTAAAACTTGGGTGCTCTGGGGCAAGGGGTGACCCGGGACCCCTGCTGGTGCTGGTGGGAGTGTAGGGGGCTGTCCTAGGAATTATTTTGTGGACGTTCTATGGCCTGTGTTATACAGGACATCAGGCTGCTGCTAGGTCATCACAATGGTCCCTTCTGGCCTTGGAATCTAAGAATGTGTGGCCTCAGGCCTTATTTACTCCCCACTATTTAAACACTGCATTGAATATGGAATGACTGATTTCCTCATGGACATTTCTATGGTGCTTCTCAGCATAGGATCTGAGACCTTCACATATTTGAATGAATGTATAATCCCAAATTGCCCAGGAGGTGGGGAGGTATTGGCCCAAAGATTAAGGACCCAATTATCAAGTATCGACTGAGTTAGGCTGCCCAATTTGAGATGGCTGGACTTGATTTTTCAGACTACTTAGCGTTATATGTAGCACTTCATAGATTAGAGCGGCACTCCCAGTGACTTCAGGTGCAGCTGAGCACTCAGCACGTCTGCCAATCAGATTTCAGGGGCCTCAAGTTTAGTCCCCCAGAAAATGAATTGTATGTAATCAGTGGCCACCTGTGGAGAGTTTGTTAGCAATAGTTAGAGCTGGCTCCTGAGTTGAAGCAGGAAGATTTCCTAGCACTTCCCTAGCTCCTGTTTGCTGGTCAGTATCTGGAACAGGTGGCTCCCTGATGGTGGTGATGGTTTGGGTGAAACTGAGGTGACTTTACTCTGGATTTCTGCCTTTGGGCGTTCTCTCTGAATCTGCTTCCAGAGTTCAGGCTTGATCTGGCTATCTAGTAACTTATCTAGTCCCATCACCAACATATCTGAGTATCACTGAGATGAGGAGAGGGGCAGAGTGGCCTGTACCTTCACCTGTTACCAGCTCAGTGCATTTTGTTAGGTTGCTTTTCATCCCTCGTTTGCACACTTGTGTAAGAGCTGGCAGTTTGCTGGGCTGTCAAGGATCCTGCCACACCTACCTACCCTGGGAGAAGAGAGAGGAGCAGGGCTGACCAGATGGATTTTAAAATTGCAGTTGAAATGCTTGTGAGTCAGGCACAGACAGATTTGTGAGTCACCAGTTCTTTCCTTAGAGGAGAAGTGTTGGAGGACATACACAGCTGTGAGAGATTCTAGGAGGAGGATGCAAATGTCCCAGCCTGGGCAGAGGAGGGAAGCAATTTCTGATTCTGGACTGACCAGGTATAAAGCAAAGGGAGGTAGGGGACCCCTAAGTTCAGTTTCTGAGGAGTACCTTGCACTAGGCTTCACCCATCACAGATGCAAAAAGAAGGTGCAGGAAGGATGAGCTATCACAGGCGGACCTCCGTAGGGTATCATTCCAGGTGCCTGGCAAAAGGGAATTCTCCTCCCATATACGTAATGTATAAAAAGAGAGCTCCCTGTGACTTCAGCTGTGAGTGCTCAGTACTTCTGAAAATCAGAGCCCAGGGTCTCAGGTTGGGCCCCCAGAAAATGAGGAACACGCAATTAAACTTTTCACTAAGTGACTTGTGAAGCAACACACAGGCAGCCTGTGGCAGAGGCAGGGATAGATTGCAATTCTTCAGGGTGGCATTCATCTGCTTAAGCTACAAGTCCATTCTTTTTCATCCTGCCATCCCCTGCCTCATTCACTACACACCTTCTGACATCTGGAACAAATGAGGCAGGGGCCCTACAAACGTCTAAGCCTGGCTTCGTGAGAAGGAGTTGAATTCACAGACTTGGTGAGGCTGAGCTGCTCACAACACTTCAGTCTACAGCCAGCGGACGTGACAGAGAAGTGCTCAGAGTGAAATGCGAGTGTGAGGGACCTGTGAGGGCTGTGAAGGGAACTGGCAGGACTGGGGGAGAGGCTGGGAGAAGCCGTCAGCCTAATGCGGGGCAGTGCTAGACTCTGGTTGATGAGGTGCCCATGTTGCATCTTGCAGAGAGTCTCAAACGGGGGGGTCTCGAGCTGTCAGCCTCCACCCTAAACCCTGCTTTGCCTCCAGCATTTATAATGGTGTTAAAGATGTAAAAAAGGGTTTTTAATTTATAAGGGGGGTCGCATTCAGAGGCTTGCTGTGTGAAAGGGGTCACCAGTACAAAAGTTTGAGAACCACTGTGTTAATGTATGTTTTTAATTGGCCAATTTGTGACTGTGATCTAGCAATGCTCTTCTTCTCCCTTCAGGCTTTTACACAGCTGCCCTGGGATCCAAGCTTCCTGCAGGGTTGGGAGCAGCATCAATCTTTGTGGTTCCTTCCCGGGAAGGAGAGCCGCTATGTGAGTATTTAATGTTTGGGAGAAAGAGGTGTTGTCAGAGCCTGGAAGGGAACCAGAGTGTCCCACCCTAACTCTGGCTTTCAAGCCTCTTCCCTATCTGTAAAAAGGGGTGATGATCCTGACCCCTGCTGGGATGATGATGGCTAATTAATGTTTATAAAACTCTGTGGTGCTTAAAAGTGCCTCAATAGAAAATTAGACTGAGCTCTCCATTACCAGCATGAAGGGAGGTGCTAGGGTGGGGGAGGAGGACAGATGGTTGTTACGATTCGGGGTAACTGCACCTGTATTCCCCTTCACCACGGGCACCCACTCTAGGTTCCCAGCTCCCAGCTGTTGGGCGGAGACTTGTGTCTCACTCACCCCGACCAGGGATTTTTAAGGGTACACAGCTCCCTGCCTTCCAGTGTGATATCCACAGTGAGGCAGACTGCAGGGGCTGGTCTCTTTAGGCACTTCGCTTTCTCTCCAAGGACTATGACCAGTGTATTTCCAGCAGTTACAAGTTATCACACAGCTTCTTCTAAGCAAGAACATTTATTCTTGGGATAAAAGCGGTACAGGAAAAAAAACATATTAAAGAAATAAAAGAACCTGCCCACATACTAAAAAGCTTACCAGAGGTCCCCCCCAACTCCAACCTAAGTCTCTAGTAGGGTTTAGTCCTTCAAACCCCACAAATGGATTTTCCCCACGGTTACATGTTCATCCATCTTAGATCCAGAACCAGAACAGAGACTGGGCAGATAAGCCATCTCTTTATACTGTTTGGGCTTCTGATCTTGGCCTCCTGTAACAGGTAATCAGCAGACTACGGCCCTCTCCCCAGGGCATAGCTTCAAAGGGCTGTGTTTTTCCATAACTGGAGTTGGGGAATTTGCATTAGCCTCTCCCTAGGGAATTTGCCTGGAAAGCCACTTAAAGACTACTTATCCCAAAAGTCCATACTTTTCTGGCATATTTTTAATATAGTCTTTTGAACTCCCAGGTGTTACAGCAATTTTCTGCAATGTCCTTGAATCTGTCACAGTGGTGACTGGGTAGCACGCAAGGTGAGAGCTGATGGGGGCAGAAGGGAAATCCATTGTCTGCACTGGGGTGAGTTGCAGGGGCATTGGCCGCAGGTCTGCGCTCTGCCTGCCGCTGGGGGAGAATCTGGCATGCTCCTCGAGGAGTATTTTGCCTGACTGTGTGCATGTACCTGTATGGCACTGTCTGCACAGATTTTCTAAGGCCCAGGGTACCTGCTGGCCTGTGTGTATCTCTAGCCCATCCTATGCTTTCTGGGTGAGTAAGGGTATGTCTACGCTGCAATGTGGGCTCAGGCTTGAGCCCAAAGCCCCCTTCCATCTACACACAATTTTGTCTGAGTCAGGCCAGTAAATCGCCCAGGCCCTAGAACCCAGCAAGAGCGTGGGTGGGTTTGAGCCCAACTCTGTGACTTGGGTCCAAACTCCATTGTTTTGCTGTATGGGCTCAGCTGGGTCTCCCAGACTTATGTCCTGAGAGGCTGCCAGTGCTATGCCACAATTCTATGGGGAATTGTCCTTTCAATCCCAAGACTAGCCAATCAAACCAGCGGAGTTGCTTCTGTTTCCTGGGAGTCAAGTACAGCTGTTTGGGGTTGAAACCTTACATTTATTTATTCTGATCACTGAGCTGCAAACAGAGTGAACTTTCTTGTGGGTTTGCAGTGGTCACTGACAAGAAGTCGTCAGTTGCCAAGCACACTGCTCCCTGGTCACATGATCACAGCCAGCTTTTTGGTAAAACTGGTGCGAGGTGAGCAAAACGTTCGACTTCGGTAAGAGTTCCAAGAATGACCATGTGTACCCAGAAATACTGAAGAAGGTGGCAATGTTGGGGATTCACTGGACTGGAGACCTGGTCAACCGGGATGGCAACTTTCTCAGCCCCAGGTCCAGTCTAGGACTGGAGAAGAGCCAGCAGATGCCTGATCAGGCTAGCAAATGATTCTGGTGCTCACACCAATCTGCAAGGAGGCTTTAATGCCAGAGCAGCTGCAGTGCATCCTGGATCCGTACCTAGAGAAGCTATTTGATGAGCCCCTGGAGGAGCAACCCGCCATGGTGCTGACAGCGACATAGCCCTGGACCCTGGTAAGTTTCTGGATTCATTTTGTGGTTGTTAATATAGGGGGATGGGAAGTATTTCTGTTTTACAACCCAATGCAAAATGTATTGCAAGCTGTGGGTAGCAGCATGTATACACGGAGGGCAGATTGCATGCTTGCTCCTTGGCATTACATGACCACCACACGGAGCTCAGAAGAGACTGGGAAGCACAAACAGTGAAACAAACATTTCACATTCAATTTTTACTTGATACTCACACATGCCTCCAGAGATGTCTGTGCCAAGGTGTTAAGAGTAAGAACCTTATAAGGCCTTCCCTTTTAGTATGCTGCTCTGTACAAATCAGCCACACCACAGCATAACAAACTGTCTGTAAACAGTAAACTGCATAGGGGTGATGGAGGGCAGGTACAACGTAGTGCATGTGTGACAAAACCAATATCCAACATACAGTTGGGGGGTTGTTTGCAGACTAGAAAGTGTACTGGGAGATGCGGCTGGGGAATGGCTGTGTAGTTCTTTGAGTGTTTGTGTTATCACGTGTGCTTGCATGTAGTCCATAGGTAGATGTAGTCAGAGCAGGCTGTATGGGAGGCAGTAATCCATGTGGACACTAATGCAGCATCCTGTTGATTCCCCCAGGAATTTTGACCCAGTCTCAGGTGTTGAAAGCTGCAAACTTTTCCTGTAGTAGAAACTCCAGATAGATAGTCAGAGTTTGTGTAAGGGTATATTTTTCTGGGCCCATCTCTGTAGGACACCCGCCCACTCCACTTGGAGATGTACTGCTCAGTCACCATCAACTTGAAAACCCCTATGCCATACATGGCTGGCTTTCCACCAGCAGCTTGGCATAGAATGTCCCTTTGCTATTCAAGAAACTCCAAGATTGTTATGTCCTCCAGAATGTGGAATGCCTGAAAGGATAGAGAAAGCTTAGGTAGTAAACCACAGGCCCCCTCCCCATAGCATTTGTAAATTTTATCTTGTGTTCACTCTTTTAACTTTGATTAACTCGGTTGTGTTCATGGAGCTTCTGGGCACCGAAGCATTCCTCTAACAATATACTGAATCAGAGTTTTATAAAGTATCATTTTTGGCCTTGAAATTCCACAGGCCCTTTTCTCAGTGAAGGCACTGAACCTTGTTTGAAGTACTGAGACGATTGGAAAACTGTTCCCAGGAAATAGTTATCAGTGGTTTACTGTCAAGCCGGAAGGACATATCGAGTGGTGTCCCGCAGGGATCAATCCTGGTCTGGTTCTCTTCAATTTCTTCATCAATGATTTAGATAATGGCATAGAGAGTACACTTAGAAAGTTTGTGGATGTTACCAAGCTGGGAGGGGTTGCAAGTGCTTTGGAGGATAGGATTAAAATTCAAAATGATCTGGACAAACTGGAGAAATGGTCTGAAGTAAATAGGATGAAATTCAATAAGGACAAATGCAAAGTACTCCACTTAGGAAGGAACAGTCAGTTGCACACATACAGAATGGGCAATGACTGCCTAGGAAGGAGTCCTGCGGAAAGGGATCTGGGGGTCATAGTGGATCACAAGCTAAATAGGAGTCAACAGTGTAACACTTGCAAAAAAAGCGAACATCATTCTGGGCTGTGTCAGCAGGAGTTGTAAGCAAGACACAAGAAGTAATTCTTCCGCTCTATTCAGTACTGATTAGGCCTCAACTGGGGAATTATGTCCAGTTCTGGGCACCGCATTTCAGGAAAGATGTGGATTAATTGAAGAAAGTCCAAAGGAGAGCAGTAAAAATTATTTAAGGTCTAGAAAACCTGATCTATGAGGAAAGATTGAAAAAAATGGGTTTGTTTAGTCTGGAAAAGAGAAGACTGAGGAGGACATCAATTTTTGAGTGCATAAAAGGTTGTTACAAGGAGGAGGGTGAAAAAATTGTTCTGCTTAACCTCTGAGGCTAGGACAAAAAGCAATAGGCTTAAATTGCAGCAAGGGAGGTTTAGGTTGGATATTATAGGGTTACCATTTGTCCGGATTCCCCCGGACATGTCCGGCTTTTTTGAGTTAAAAATAGCGTCCAGGGGGAATTTGTAAATGTTCGGACTTCCCCCCCATGCAGAGCGCGCGCAGCTGACAGGGCAGCCGGACGGATCCTGTCACTCGCACGAGGCTCCGGCAGCCAGAGAGAGCCCCTCCTCTGCTTCCCCTTCCTCTCCCCTGCAGCTTGAGATCACTCCCCTCCTCTCGCTCTCTCCCGGCGATCTGCATTCGCAGATCGCCGGCTGGCCGTTCGCATCGGGCCTCTGGCAGTCTGGAGCTCCTCCCCTGCTCCCCTTCCCCTGCTGCCCAGCGCGCCGCTCCGCAGCACTCTGTTCTGAGTGGCACGGTAAGGGGGCCAGGGGGTCGGAGAAGGGGCAGGGAGGTTCTGGAGGGGGCAGTCAAGAGACAGGGAGCAGGGTTGGATGGGTCGGGAGTTCGGGGGGGGGTGTCTGTCTGGGGGTGGGGGTATAGATAAGGTTTTGGGCAGTCAGGGTACAGGTAGGGGGTAGGGTCCTAGGGGGGCAGTTAGGACGGGAGGGTCTCAGGAGGGGGTAGTTAGGGGACAAGGAACAGGGAGGCTTAGGTAGGGGGTGGGGTTCTGGAGGGCAGTTAGGAGCAGGGGTCCCAGGAGGGGGCAGTCAGGGGACAAGGAGCGGGGAGGCTTAGATAGGGGGTGGGGTCCTAGGGGGCAGTTAGTGGCAGGGGTCCCAGGAGGGGACAGTCAGGGGACAAGGAGCAGGGGGTGTTGGGGGTTCTGAGGGGTGCAGTCGGGGTGGGAAGTGGGAGGGAGTGGATGGGGGCAGGGCGGGGCTAGAGTGGGGCTCCCCCCCCCCCCAGTGTCCTCTTTTTTGATTGTGGAAATATGGTAACCCTAGGATATTAGGGAAAAACTTCCTAACTGTCAAAGTGGCTAAGCACTGGAACAAATTGCCTAGGGAGGTTGTAGAATCTCGTCATTGGAGGATTTAAGAACAAGTTAGACAAACACCTGTCAGGAATGGTCTAGTTACTACTTAGTTCTGCCTTGAGTGCAGGGGACTGGACTAGATGAGGTCCCTTCCAGTTCTACATTGCTACAATTTGATGTCTGCTTTCAGCCTGTGCAAGCCCTTGTGCAGCTTAGCCATACTTCAGCAGGACCCTGGGATTTTGAACAGTCAGAGAGCAGTCCAAGAGGATGTGTTTCCGTGATGAAAGTATGGTGGACATTCTAGACAGGGCAAACAAGCAGGCGCAGTACCCACACGAAAGGATTCATGGCAAGGGGAAAGGCACAGCCAGGTTGCAGAGCCTGAGGACAGAATTGCAGTGCATGAGAAGAGGCTGGCAGTGCAGTTTGTGGAACAGGAATGTTGCTTGAGGGAGAAAGAGAGAGTGCTCCAGAAAGACCCGTTTAAGAGGCTCCTGTTGCACCCCCACCACATCCTGAGTCCCCTACACAGTACCATATGCTGCAGGCCGGGAACACATTGGACAGTTTCATGGCTGAGTGGCCCAACTGGGACAACACTAACTGGACAGGGCAAATGTAGCTCCTCCTGACCTCCACCCCCATGCAGTGGCTCTAAGTATGTGCTAAACACACAAGAAAGGGAGAGGAGATGAGGGGGCCAGAAAACTTGCAAAAGTAGGGAATTTATTTGTTGGCCCTGGTTTCATTGTTTATACTATTCACAGGGTTTTCTTTATGCGCTTTGTTTTATGATTGGCTTTGGCATTGGTTTATTACTGATGTTTTGGTGTTGCAATGACAGCTGGCCTGCCTGACAATGCTTTAATGTTGCTTTTTTGTAATACAGTCATAAGAAAAGGCTTTTATTTCATTCATAAAGTTTTTACCATGATTGCAGCACATCATATAATGTGTATTTTTAATAAGAATGATAAAAACATGTAAAGTGCAACTGAGAAGTTGCATCCAAATGCACTTTCTCAATACATCTATTCTGATCAATCCACAATGAAAATCCACAGTTCATGTCACACAGACCATTGTCCCCCACCATTATATTAACAGTTGTCTCATCCACAATTAACAATTCCTGACAATTAACACCCCCCCATTCTTAGCATGCAGTGACAGTACTTCATTTCCTGGGAAAGCTGCTGCACAAATACATCCATAAACATACTATTTTCCGTCTTCCATTGCCCAGGGAAGTTCCCAGTGTGGGGATACAAAGCATCCCTGATTTCTGTTGCCCGGGTGCATCCTGCTCCAGCTACGACAAGTACACTCAGCCAGGAAATGCATCGGTGCAGCAACCCATTACTGTCACAGGGCCACCCAGGGACAAATGGCCCACCTTTGGAGTCACAAAGACTGTGAAGAACACACCAAGACACAGTAATGCAGACAGCATTGATGACATTGGAATCCAAAAAAAAGAACAGGAGGACTTGTGGCACCTTAGAGACTAACAAATTTATTAGAGCATAAGCTTACGTGGACTACAGCCCACTTCTTCGGATGCATCCGAAGAAGTGGGCTGTAGTCCACGAAAGCTTATGCTCTAATAAATTTGTTAGTCTCTAAGGTGCCACAAGTCCTCCTGTTCTTCTTTTTGCGGATACAGACTAACACGGCTGCTACTCTGAAACTTTTCATTGGAATCCAAATGGTTCTGTAAACAGCATCAGAGAGATTTCAATCTGCCAAACGCACATTCAACCACCTTTCTACACCTACTGACAGCATAATTAAACACTTTTGCCAGGGCCTCTGAGATCAGAGTATGGTTTTATACGCCAAGGCAAAAGGGGGTACGTGGGGTCCCCCAGAATAACAGTGGGGATGGTTACTTCATGTATGACCATGTCATTTCCTGGGAATAGCGTCCCAGCCTGACTATAAAGGTAAACTCCTGATCAGTGGGAAACCCTGGTGTCATGAACGTTTCCATACATTTACCTTTGTGGTCCACTAGGCCCCACATGTAGTACCCTTTGTGCTTTATGTACTCATGCTCCTTGAGGAGGGCAAACTATGGGCACGAGTCCCATCAATGGCTCCAGTGCAGTTTAGAAACCCCATTCTTTGAAAACCAGCAATTACTTCAGGGATATTATTTATGCCCTCCACTCCTGCTTGCCTTAAAAACCTCCACCAACACCTTACCCACAGTTGACTTTCCATGCCAAACTGATTTGCAATGGACCTGCAGCAGTCTGGGGTAGTCAGCTTCCAGATGGTTATAACAACCCATTTCTGGACTGCATGTCCATCCTCATGCATATGTCATTATGCTTAGATGGTTGAGGCAAGCACCAGAAATGTAGCTTTCTTCATGTTAAAGTTCTGGACCCACACTTGATCATCCCGATCTGCTTGACTATGTGACCCCCACCAGTCTCTGTTTGTGGCCCTGCTCCAATCAGCAGCTATACCAAGAGCTGTGAGCAGCATCAGCCAGTTTGAGTCTGCCATGTTTGTGTCCTCCTCCTCCTCCTCTGACAGGTGCCTTTGGTAGGTCAGAAAATGCCCCCGAAATGTCCACCAGTGTCTAATGGATACTCTGCTCATTTCCGGAAACAGGAGTGAAACCCCAAGAAAGACAATGGTGACATTTCCGTGTTGCTGGCTCTGGATGACGGGAGCATGCAGACCCAAAAGGTGACATGGCAGGTTGTGTTGGCAGGTTGCGACAGCTTCCTCTAACGTGGGAGGTGGACAGTCACGTTTTCCCACACTGCACCAAAAACCAAGGGCTACAGTGGCTACAAGTGGGTAGGGTGCTAGAAAGTCGGGCCTAGGCTGGTTTGACTTGGGTCTGTGTAATCGAGTGTAGACTCCTGAGCACAGAAATTCTGAACCTAGGGTCAATATTCATGTGGACGCTCAAGCCTGGGGTTACAAACATTGAGCCAGTGGGCTCAGGTCCCACTGATCTTTGGGCTAACAGTGCAGGGTAGGCATACTCTAAGTTTCAGCTTGGTTTCCTCTTGCCTCGCTCAGTTGCAGGTACTGATCACATTTGGAGCTGTCTGCATTTATGTCCTACTCTTGCGTGCAGCCTGGCTGAGCCACAGCGTATAAATCCCAGAGGTTATCTAGGTGATCTTGGGTCCCTGCTTCCCCCATCAAATATCTCCCACCTGTTCGTCAAACTAGGCTTTAGCACAGGGGTCTCAAACACGCGGGCCGGGGGCCGCATGCGGCCCGCAGGGTTGTTTTCTGCGGCCCACGAGCTCCTCGCGGCCCCCCCCCCCCAGTGGTTACCTAGAGCGGCTCCAGCCCAACGTGCACCGAGGGAAGGGCAGGCTCCCTGCCCCCTGCCGCTCCGGGAAGCAGCCGGAATGTGGGGAAGGGGGACACAGGGGTCTGTGTGTTGCTCTTGCTTCAGGCAGCGCCCCCAGCCGCTCCCGTTGGCCGCAGTTCCTCGTTCCCGGCCAATGGGGCTGCTGGGGATGGTGCCTGAAGCAACAGCAACACACAGACCCTTGTGCCCCTTCTCCCCCAGGTTCCGGCCACTTCCCGGAGCGGTGCGGGGACAGGCAGGCAGGCGGCCTGTCCTGCCCCCGGTGCGTGTTGGGCCGGAGCCCACCCCCCAGAGCCCCTCCTGCAGCCCAACCCCCTGCTGTACCCCACACCCCTCCTGCAGCCCAGCCCCCTGCTGTACCCCACACCCCTCCTGCAGCCCAACCCCCTGCTGTACCCCACACCCCTCCTGCAGCCCAACCCCCTGCTCTACCCCGCACCCCTCCTGCACCCCACACCACAACTTCCTGCCCTCCCTGGGGGCAGGAAGGGGGCAGAGTTGGGGTGGAGATTTCAGGGAAGGGGTTGGAATGGGGGCAGGGCCTCATGGAAAGGGTGGGGTGGGGGTGGGGCCAAGGGTGGCGGGGGAGGTGTCAGTAATGTGGCCCTCGGCCAATGTACTAGTCCTCATGTGGCCTTCGTGGTCATTTGAGTTTGAGACCCTGCTTTAGCAGACGGAGCATAGAGTATGTGACGTCCCAGAGTGATCTGCGCACCGCCCCACAGCCCTCCCCGGTTCTTCTAACTAGCGTGGCTGCCCTGTGCGCTGGCACTGCCCGCTCAGCCACCTGGGGCGCAGAGGCGGTTCCCATGCAGACACGGGAGTGGGCTGTTCTGGGCAGGAGCACTGAGGAAAGCGACTACAGACATGAACTTCCCCATTGGAGAGAACTGCAGTGTTGGAGCAGGGGGACCAGCCTGTGCAGCTGGCTAGCACTGGGTGACTCAGGTCGGTACTTACATTATTTGTATTCCCATTGTTCTCAGAGCCCCTGCCACGGACCAGGCCCCATGGTGCTAGGTACTGTACTAACACAGGGCAAAAAGATAATCTCTGCTTCAAAGAGCTGACAGTCGCCGGGCCTGAAAGCTGCTACCAGCTGGTGGCTGCCGAGTGGCCATTGCGAAATGGTGTGCGGGTGTCAGTCCATTTCTGCACAAAGGGTATGTCTATGCTGCAGTTAAAAACCCACAGCTTGCCGGTGCCACTGACTCGGGTTCGCAGGGCTCGGGCTACGGGGCTGTGCAATTGCGGTGTAGACATTCAGGCTCAGGCTGCAGCCTGAGCTCTGGGTCCTCCCACCTCGCAGGGTCCTAGAGCCTGGACTCCAGCCCGAGCCAGAACGTTTACATACAGTGTAAACATACCCAGAGTGTCCCCATCAACTTCTGGGCCTCTCTGTGGAGGCTGCCAGAGATACATGTGACCAGGCAATGACCCTCTAGACAAGGATGGATTAAAACAAAATACACCCAGCCAACCGTAGGCTCCTCCACAACCAAGCAAATGGCTCATGTGACTCCTGGCTTCCTGCCCTATCCATCCAGTCCCTGAGGCAGAGTCTGAGTACCCAGCTGTAGATCCTTGGATCCTCTCCCCTTTTCACACCCAGAGCCTGGATCCACAGACCCGGCCATAGCCTCCCCTGCCTCCAGACCCGGCCTGAAGCACCTGGTTGAGGAGTTTGCGCTGTCACTGTCAATGCTGCAGCTATTGTATGGGTAAGGAGAGGACTCCAGTCATCAGGGCTGCCAGTCTGGCACCTTTCACAGCATCGTGTTCAGTTAATTAGCAACCAACCAACCTGATATATCCAGCCAGTCTCCCACGGGCACCCTGTAAGCGCTCTCTGTATGGGAGTGCTGTTATCAGAAACTTGATTTTGGTAGGACAAATACCCCACACCCTATTAGAGCTTCTAAAACCCATAATTTTCTAATGCAAAAGGTATTACATGCAATGCAAGGTAATTCTATTTTGGACCTCATTCTGACTGATAAAGATGAATTCATCAGTGTACTAGAAGTTGGTAGATGCCTAGGGACCAGTGATCATGGTCTGATTTCATTCAATGTAGGCAATCAGAGGACAGTTCTAACTAGTAATATAATTTGGTGCTTCAAAAGAGTGAAGTTTCCAAAATTGAGAAAATTTGAATAAAATTAATTGGGAGGAAAATTTAGACAGAAAAATCGGAATTAAAATTGGGAGTTAAGAAGAGTTTATTAGATGGCCAAAATGCCACGATTCTGCAATCAAGAAATTGAGACTTGGGTTGTTAGCCAGTCCTGGTTCAGTGGTGAAGTGAAGGCAATGACTAGCAATAAAGTCACATATAGGAAAAGGAAAAAAGTGAAAATACATAGCAATCTATATAAATTAGAAGTTATGAAGTGTAGAAAATTGATAAGGGAAGCTAAATACACTAGAGAACTAAGAAGAACGAGGAGGCGTTTTCTAAATATATTAAGAACAAAAGAAATCCTAGCAATTGTATAGGCCCATTACTGTATGGAGATTGTAACACTGTTGATGTCGAAAAGGCAGAAGTGTTCAATAAATATTTATGTTCTATATTTGGAAAGAAGCAGGATGATGTACTTATATCACATGAGGATCATGAAGTACATTCCAGTCCATTCTTAACTAAGGAAGATGTTGTTGTCTACTAGGGATACAAAAAATTTTTCAACAGGACCAGTTAACTTGACCCAAAAGTGCTAAAAGAATTGAGTCACTGAGGAGATTTCTGGCCCACGAGTGTTAATTTTTAATAAATCTTGGAATAGCAAGGAAATTCCAGAAGAGTGGAAGAGCCCTAATGATGTGCCAGTATTCAAAATGGGCAAGTGGGATGATCCAATTAACTACAGATCAGTTAACCTGACATCAATCCTGGGAAAAATAATGGAAAAACTGTCATGGGATTCAATTTATGAACAATTAAAGGATAGGAATATAATTAATGCCAGCCAACATGGTTTTATGGAAAATAAATCTTTCAAACAAACCTGATTTAATTCTTTGACATTAAAAGTTTTGTTGATAAAGGAAACTACGTAGATGTAATACACTCGAACTTTTGTAAGGCGCTTGACAAACTTGCAACTTACAAATGTAGGTTTTTTTTTGTTACATAACTGCTCTCAAAAACGAAACAATACAAAACTTTAGCGCTTACAAGTCCACTCAGTCCAACTTCTTGTTCAGCCAATCGCTCAGACAACCAAGGTTGTTTACATTTACAGGAGATAATGCTGCCCGCTTTTTATTTACAACGTCACTGGAAAGTGAGAACAGGAGTTCGCATGGGACTTTTGTAATCAGCATTGCAAGGTATTTACATGCCAGTTATGATAAACATTCCTATGCCCCTTCATGCTTCAGCCACCATTCCAGAGAACATGCTTCTATGCTGATGATGCTCGTTAAAAAAATGTGTTAATTAAATTTGTGACTGAACTCCTTGGGGGAGAATTGTATGTCTCCAGCTCTGTTTTACCCACATTCTGCAATATATTTCATGTTATAGTAGTCTCGGATGATGACTCAGCACATGTTGTTTGTTTTAAGAACGCTTTCATTGCAGATTTGACAAAACGCAAAGAAGGTACCAATGTGAGATTTCTAAAAATAGCTACAGCACTGGACCCAAGGTTTAAGAATCTGAAGTGACTTCCAAAATCTGAGAGGGATGAGGTGTGGAGCATGCTTTCAGAAGTCTTAAAAGAGCAACACTCTGATGCGGAAACTACAGAATCTGAACCACCTAAAAAGAAAATCAACCTTCTGCTGGTGGCATCTGACTCATGATGAAAATGAACATGCATTGGTCTGCACTGCTTTGGATCGTTATCGAACAGAACCCGTCATCTGCATGGCCGCATGTCCTCTGGAATGGTGGTTGAAGCATGAAGGGACATATGACTCTTTAGTGCATCTGGCATGTAAATATCTTGCGACGCTGGTTACAACAGTGCCATCGCCTGTTCTCACTTTCAGGTGGCATTGTAAAAAGAAGCATGCAGCATTATCTCCTGCAAATGTAAACAAACTTGTTTGTCTGAGCAATTGGCTGAACAAGAAGGAGGACTGATTGGACTTGTAGGTTTTAAAGTTGTACATTGTTTTATTTTTGAATGCAGATTTTTTGGTACAAAATTCTATATTTGTAAGTTCAACTTTCATGATGAAGAAATTGCACTTCAGTACTTGTATGAGGTGAATTGAAAAATACTATTTCTTTTGTTTTCTTACAGTGTAAAGATTTGTAATAAAAATAAATATGAAGTGAGCTACTGTACACTTTGTATTCTGTGTTGTAATTGAAATCAATATATTTGAAAATGTAGAAAACACCCCAAAATATTTAAACAAATGGTATTCTATTATTGTTTAACAGTGCGATTAAAACTGCGATTAATCATGAGACCGATACTGCAATACTGCGTCCAGTTCTGGTGTCCACATTTTTAAAAGGCTGTTGAAAAATTGAGGCGGTGCAGAAAAGAGCCACAAAAGTGATTGGATGACTCGAGAAAATGCTTTGCATTGAGAGTGAAAGGGCTTGATCTCATGGGCGGAGGGTGGACCCCCCCCATTCCGGGAGGCTTGCCCCGTGGTCTCACCCATTTCGCATGAGGCCCTGGCCCCAACGGCCTGAGTCCCCCACCCTCCTCTCCCGTGGCTGGAGAAGCCCCGGGCCACCCCCACCCCCGCCGCCAGAGGAGCCCCAGGCCAGCCGCAGCAGGCCGACGGACCCACACGAGCCCTGGCCCGAGCAGCCCCAGCCCAGTGTGCTGCGGCTGCGGCTAGGGAAGGCAGAGCCTTCCCTGGCTTTATTATAGCCACCGCCCATGCTTGATCTATTTATCCAAAAGAAGATTGAGCGGGAGTTGATTACAGTGTATCATTACCTTCACAGGGAGAAAATACTGAGGCTCTTTAATCTAGCAGAGAAAGGCAGAACAAGAACCAGTGACTGGAAGCTAAAGCCAGACCGATTCCAATTAGAAGTAAGGCAACATTTTAACTGAACGTTGGGACAAGCTACCAAAGGGAGCAGTGGATTCTCCATCCCTTGATGTCTTCTAGTCAAGACTGGATGCCTTTCTGGAAGATGCTTTAGACAAACACAAGTTATTGGTCTTAATACAGGGATAACTGGGTGAAATTAAATGGCCTGTGATATACTAGAGATCAGACTAGATGATCAGATCAGATGGTCCTTTCCGGCCTTAAACTTTACAAATCTACGAAAATACCTGCTCTTTCCCCAGTAGCTCTTGCCAAAGTGCCACCACCCAGCCAGGAAGCCCCAGGAGACTAATGAACTGCCTCCCTTGGTCTGACTTTCTCCAAAATACTAATCAGAACATACCAATGTACTAGAGTGCAGGTGCAACGGGATCTTGTACTTTCAGGCATGTGTCCTCAGTGGTACCCAGGGCCCTTCTTTAGCCCTAATTTCAACTTTCAGCACTGTGACAAGTGCGCAGGCTGCTATGACCTCCCTGCATCGTTGGCCAAGGCTGCGTCCAAGGGCCAGACACTACTTTCCCCAATATTTATGTATGTATTTATTTATTCTTTCTGCCTCTGACAATACACAATATTCCAGCCCCCCCCCCCCCCCCCCCCCCCCCCCCCCAACATAGAACTGTACAGATAGCCAGGCACCAGAAAACAACCAACTTCTCCATTTGGCTTGAACGCACGTTCCTAAGGACAGAGCTGCCTACCGGCAGTCCCCTCTCTTTGATACCAAGGAAGGGCCAGTTTAGGTGCCTTGGCACACCTCAGCTGCAGCAGAGAGCTGTCTCCCAGTAAGAAGGCCCTGCGCCAAACAGCAAGAACCAGGTTAGCTGAAAGGCAGTACGAGATAGAAAAACATTAAACATTAGACCAAACGGTCCCTTTGAACAAGACCTGAGCATTGTTTCCACATTACTTGGTTCCCTGACAGCCAAATGGTGGGTGTCAGCTCCAGCTCTGAGGTGTGGGGTGGACCCAGTCTCCCAACTCAGATACAACCTGCTTTCCCTTTGATCCAGCAATAACAAGCTACATTCCCAGGCTGGTATTAAACTATGTTTTAATTGTCATATAAGAGAGGGACCACATTTGAGGTTAAGGAAATACCCACAACAATACACTATCCCAGGTCACAACAAACTCGCCTGAATCTTTGGCTTCTCAAGCCATAGCAGTGTTTGTCTATTTCAAACAGGGTCTGATGGACACTTCCCCACTGAACATGTCTCTTCTTCCAGGTGATATCTTTCAATTCCATGATGTTTCTGACCCCTCTGCACATTTCTCAAATGCCCCCTTTCTTATTGGTGACAAGCTCCTCCCACCTGCTCAGGTAGCACTCAGCCAAATGGCGCTTACAAGCCCTACCTGGAGTGACTAAGCTGTGTGCTGGCTGCTGAGGTTTCATTGGGGTGTTGCAGAGAATAACTCACGTAACCAGGGCTAATGGGTCTGACTGAAAAGGGAGTCCGGCTTGTTGCTGGGTGGATGAGAGATGGGGAAGAGTGCAGCATGCTAATCTTGCCACGGGCGATCAGCCTTGTGATTGAGCAAACCCTAGAGGATGGAGAGATGACTAAGCCAATTGGAGGGGGGAATGAGAGGAAGACAACTTTGCCTGTGGGGAGCGCGGGCGACCCCCTGACTGTCTCCCCCTGCCCGAGGGGAGCGCGGGCGACCCCCTGACTCTTTCCCCCTGCCGGAGGGGAGCGCGGGCGATCTCCCGACTGTCTCCCCTGTCTGAGGGGAGCGCCGGCGATCTCCCAACTGTCTGCCTCCAGGGGCATTGCCTATTTTTCCCTGAAAGGCATCTGCCAAACTCTGCTGGAAGAGAGCAATTTATCTTGGAAACACTGAGGAGGCCCTCTATACCATGGGATTTTTTTCCACTGTGAGTAACGCCTGTTGCTACCACTGCGATGTTGGCCCCCCGGCAAATCAGTGCCCTCGTCACCTTGTCTCACTCAAGCAGCTTCAGGCTTTCAAGTATCAGAGGGGTAGCCGTGTTAGTCTGAATCTGTAAAAAGCAACAGAGGTTTCCTGTGGCACCTTTAAGACTAACAGAAGTATTGGGAGCATAAGCTTTCGTGGGTAAGAACCTCACTTCTTCAGATGCAAGTCAGGCTTTCAACAACTCATCAAGCTCTGTGGGTTCCTCCACATTACAGAGCCCACTAGTATGGACTAAACTGGACTTGTGATTCCAGAGAAATCCACCCTGGGGATTGTGTTACTTGCAAGTTGTAATGGTGTTACTGATTTACCCACTCCAAATCCATCTTCCCCTTCCTTTTATATTGTACCTCTATATTTTCTCTTGCAAATAAAGTGTACATTGATTGTTGGTTCAGCCATTACAAAGGTGTCAGAAGAGTGTTACAAGGTATCAGGCTAGTTATAGGGGTAGGATCGGGGTAGTTGAAATCACACAGAAAGGTATTGTTGAGCTCCTGACTCCCTTAATTAGTCAGGTGGAGGCACCCTCAGTTAGTAGCTAAGAACCTGGGTCATTGAAACCCACAGGAGGACTTGGTTGACGATTACCTGCTCTTAGAGGTATGGTGACTTGTAAAACCCCCTTATATTCATAGACTTTAAGGTCAGAAGGGACCATTATGATCATCTACTCTGACCTCCTGCACAATGCAGGCCACAGAATCTCACCCACCCACTCCTGTAACAAACCCCTAACCTATGTCTGAATTACTGAAGTCCTCCGGTCGTGGTTTAAAGACTTCAAGGTGCAGAGAATCCTCCAGCAAGTGACCCGTGCCCCACGCTGCAGAGGAAGGTGAAAAACCCCCAGGGCCTCTGCCAATCTGCCCTGGAGGAAAATTCCTTCCCGACCCCAAATATGGTGATTAGCTAAACCCTGAGTATGTGGGCAAGACTCACCAGCCAGCACCCAGGTAAGAATTCTCTGTAGTAACTCAGATCCCACCCATCTAACATCCCATCACAGGCCATTGGGCATATTTACCTTCAGATGGGACTGATTCCAATTTAACAACAGGCAAGCACTGGAAGTTATAGACACATGTCATAGAGTGTGCTGAGAGGGTCATAGGTCTGAAGTGAATTCCCATGTATCCTAATCTCTCTAATGTGACCAGGCAAGGGGTAGGAGCATTTCTGGATGTAGAATATTTTCAGGACATATGTTTTTCTCTGTATACACCATATGGGCCTGATCCAGAGCCATTGAAGTCAGTGGGAAAACTCCCATTGACTTTGATCAGCTCCTGAAGGACCCACACTTACACTGGATGCATCCAAACATGTAATTCCAGGTTTAGGATAAATATGTTTGTGTAACAGCATGTGGAGGGGAGGGGTGAGAAATTCTTAAACTTTTGTGAGTCTTGTTATATGTGGTGTTTTTCTTAAAGCCCCAGCTTCTGGAGTCAAGTGATGATGTGTGAATCTCAGATTTAATTTTTTTTTAATTAAGTTTCTAACCCCACCCTTCCTTGCTTGTGGAAATCCTAACCCTGAACAGCACCTCAGAAACCTTGGCCCTTTACGGCACCTCAGAAACCCGAAGGAAAACAAACAGTATCCCAAATTTCTTATTAAAAAAAAATCTCTTGATTTCTGAATCCCTGGGGATGGTTATACAGCACACAAACTAAGCTTTTTCTAATGTAGAACTCCTGGCTGGACCCAGACCTCGCCACCTGTGCGCACATTCCCTCCAGCAGGACTGGAGCGCTGCTGAATGAGGACCCACTGAGCTAGCTGGTCAGATTGATGCTTTTTAGAAGAGGCACTTAGTTCCTCACTAGAAGCAGGTAAAAGATGCATTTAAAAAAATTAATTCTCCTTTGTGTTGTAAACTGACCAAGGAACTGCCCAGAAATAACTGAAAATTACAGTATCAGAAGGGTAGCCGTGTTAGTCTGAATCTGTAAAAAGCAACAGAGGGTCCTGTGGCACCTTTGAGACTAACAGAAGTACTGGGAGCATAAGCTTTCGTGGGTAAGAAACTTGTGGGACTTGCATCTGAAGAAGTGAGGTTCTTACCCACGAAAGCTTATGCTCCCAATACTTCTGTTAGTCTCAAAGGTGCCACAGGACCCTCTGTTGCTTTTGAAAATTACAGCTTCAGCATAAAGATTCACAGGTGCTCCAGGGACAAGATAGCCACCTGTGTTCTGAACTACATTTCCCAGAATACCACAGGTCTAGGGTCAGGTTTCATGCGCCTTCCTGGGTATAAAAGCTCCAGCCTCTGCGCACATCTCCATTATACAGGGTTCCTAGTGAGAGAGACTCTGGGGCAGGTGAGTGAGGAGTAACTTCCTTCCCCTGCACCTTATCCTGGCGTACAAGCAGAGCCATCACCCCAAGAAGGTATTTGTTTCACAACTGATACGTGGTTCCTGTTTCCCCATGAATGACCCAAGGGGGGGGGGGCTTACTCCCTACTTATCCCAGCAATTCCTCCACAGGTAACTCCTTCAGTGTTCCCATAAAGACACAGGCCTTTCTGAACTGCCTTCTGCCCTACCCAGGTGCTCCCTGACTCAGGATCACCTGGCTTGTGCCAGAGCAAAAGGGTCTGTCTGCTGACCTGTAAAAGAGTCACCCGGCCCATCTCCATTCATTAGCTGCCCCTGCCTCACACACATGCTGGCAGTGCCCTGGGTCTCCCCTCCCAATGCAGGCAGCCACTGGATGGGACTTGTGATCCCGATGACTACAACCTGTGTGGTGACTCACTGAGGCAGGCCCGGTATCGCCTGCTTGGAGGGGGAAGACTTCAGGCTGCTCCACCCTAGCCCCCTCAGGCCCCTTTGGAGCTCTCTGCTTTTGTCTGGGTGACAGACCTCCCTTGGGAGCAGCTATGTTAGCCTCACCCAGCTCAAGTTGCTACTTGAGACACAAATGGGCCATAAACAATACTGTCCTTTGGGGGCCCAGGGACCCCTCACCACTACCCCACCCCTTCTCTGAGAACAGCTCCATAATGAAGAAGAGCAGGACCTACTGGGCCTGGTTCTGGTTTTATGCCCATGGAACGTCACGTGAGTTTCTGCTGGTCCTTGCTGGGGTGAGCACCCACAGCAAAGAACAACTCTGTGTATTTACTCTTCCTTTGTCCTGGATGTTTCCAGCAACCTTGTGCGCCCAGTTTTCTGTAAGAAATGGTTCTACATTCTCTGGCTGCCCAGAGCAAGCACAGTGTCCTGGAAACACCTTCCCATTCTCTGCAGTAATGAGTGACATTTAACATAGAATTAAAACAGTGAAACGGGGGATGGTGGAGAGCAGCTGGGATGTGGAGGGAGAGGGTTCCCTGTCTGCTAGAACCATCTTCTGGCTCTCTCCATGTCCTGAACTTCCATCCAAAACAACTGGTGGACTAAAAATGTCCATTGGCAGCTATCAAATGCCTGAAGTGGAGACAAGCATCAAGCCCGGGACAGAGACAACATGCAGCATCACTAGGGAGAGGAGAAGGAATCATTGCATCTTGTGTGAGTACAAGTTCATGTCTACAGAAGATGCTGAACTTCATTATTCTGTGGTCACTATTCCCTACTGGCTCAGCTATAGTTACTCCTTGAACCAGCTCCTGTATGTTATTTAGAACTAAATCAGAGAAGCCTCTGCTCTTATGTGAAGGGAGGGATAGCTCAGTGGTTTGAGCATTGGCCTGTTAAACCCAGGGTTGTGAGTTCAATCCTTGAGGGGGCCACTTGGGGATCTGGGGCAAAATCAGTACTTGGTCCTGCTAGTGAGGGCAGGGGGCTGGACTAGATGACCTTTCAAGGTCCCTTCCAGGTCTAGGAGATGGGATATCTCCATTTAAAAAAAAAAAAAGGATGTAAAATGTTCACCGGTAAGCATTAGGCAGGGGGTTCTCAGGACAAATGTATTGGTGGCCTCAGAGTGCAGCTACCAACTCTTGCTGGTGGTTGCGCTCTCACTTTTTTCTAAAAAACATAATTAGCTTTAGGAAAAACAAATACATATGCACATATACACGTCCAGATCATTGTAATGTATTTATTGCTAGCTAGTAAGTCTGTTGTGAAAAGTGATACTTGTATGTTTGTTAACATCACTTTTCACAACAGCCTGACTCAGCGTGCCAAGCCTGGGGACAAATTAAGCCCTGGATGGGGCTGTGCAGCCAGAGCCTGGGGCTGGAGCCCGAAGCCCTGCAGCCAGTCTGCTGCCCTGCCACCCCGGGCTGAAGCCCAAAGCCTGAGTCCCACCGCCACTGGGCAGGTGGGGAACTCGCCAGCTGCCTGCTCCTACAGCGTGTGCCCAGGTGTCTCCAGAGGGGGACAGGGCCCAACCTCTGATCGTGACCTGAGCAACCAACACCAGGGCGCTGCATCCAGGAGTAACAGGAAGGGACCACTACTTTGCCCCCTCCCCATCACAGCCCAGGAGGCTGTGGCTGCAAGAAAAGCCCCTGGTGGCGCATTTGAGAAATGCTGCATTAGGCTTACCGTTAACCGACCTTAACCGTTAATCCCCCGCGCCAACCAGCCAGCCGTCCAGGGCTGGATGGAGCAGCCCCAGCCCCCGCCATGCACCTGCCGGAGCAGCCCCAGCCCTGCGCCAGCTGCCCCATTGGTCAGAGCGACCCCAGCCCCGCGCCAACTGCCGCGTTGGTCAGAGTGACCCCAGCCCCAGTCCCAGCCCTGCGCCAGCTGCCCCGTTGGTCAGAGCGGCCCCAGCCCCGCGCCAGCCCTGCTCCAGCCGGCCGGAGCGGCCCCAGCCCCAGCCATGCACCGGCCGGCCGGAGCAGCCCCAGCCCTGCGCTGGCTGCCCCGTGCTGGCCGGAGCGACCCCATCCCTGGCCGCCCCACACCAGTCACAGCAACCCCAGCCCCACACCAGCCAGAGGGATCCCAGCCCCAGCCCCAGCTCCACACCAGCCAGAGGGATCCCAGCCCCAGCCAATCTCAGCCTCCGCTGCGCTGGGCCGGCTGGAGCGACCCCAGCCCCTCTCCCTTTAGTCGGTTAGCCAGTGTAATTTGAATCATTTAAACAGTTAACTTTTTAAACACTATTTACATACCTACTTCAGAACTAGTGTTCCAGGAAGCGGTTAGTGGAGAAACTGTTTTTCTAAGTTGGGTCTTGGTGGGATATTTGACCAGTTAATATTTAAGTAGCTGAAGTTGCCCACTACTAGAATCATAGAATATCAGGCTTGGGAGGGACCTCAGGAGTCATCTAGTCCAACCCCCTGCTCAAAGCAGGACCAATCCCCAGCTAAATCATCATATTACTGTGCTGGTAAATGATGTGGCCTCTGCTATGTTAAGCTTATTGCTTTTTAAATCAGAAGTTTTCAGACTGACACAGATGGTCCATCTGAGAAGCCACTTTGAGAAAGGTGAGATAATAATGCAGCCCCAAGAGCTTTCTGGAAACCCAGCTGGGAAGAGACTGTAGGTTCCCCTCTACCCTAAACCGCTCACTTTTCCCAAATCCATACCACCTCTCTCCTCCAAGCTGGGGCTGTTCCTCGCCTGTCACTAGCTCTTACCGCTCCTTCAAATCCCTGTAATGGGGTGGATTTGGCCCCACCCTGCTCAGGAGGCGGACTACTCTAGCAGGTGTTTGCCCTGAGGATCAGGCCACTGAGGAACTCCGTTGCGGTGGGTGAATGGCCTGAGCACGGCGCTCACCGCACAGAGGAAGGGTGAGGGTTTGGGGAGTGTCTCTGGCTGAGCTCAGGCAGGAAAGAATAAATCTTCCCATGTGGGTTTTATGGCCTGTGGCATGAGACTTATTTGTGTTGACACTGAAGGGAAGAGTGTGAATGCCCAGTGCTGATCCGATTGGGTCGCTGCGCAAGCCTGCAAGGAGCCGTCGGGAATGTGTGCTTCCCTTTGGCAGGGACAAGGAGATGCTCACCAGGGTCTCCTTTCTGTCGCCATCCTTCATTGTAGGAGCGCCCCACTCACACAAAAAGAACAGGAGTACTTGTGGCACCTTAGAGACTAACAAATTTGTTAGTCTCTAAGGTGCCACAAGTACTCCTGTTCTTTTTGCGGATACAGACTAACACGGCTGCTACTCTGAAACCACTCACACACTCTCTGACGCTCCCAATTCTGCTTTCAGCAGTGAAACCTCATTTACATTCAAATTGCCCAATCCACCAAAGTCTCTGCATCCCTGCTGAGGGTGGAGACCTTCCTGTTCAGAGGTGTTTGGAATGGCTAACGAGCCGCAGAGAGCAGGACACAGAGAGCACCTGCCATGAGAATATGGATGAGAGTCACTCTTCCCCCCCCCCCCCCGCTGCACCCATCCCTCCTCACCCCAGAGATACCCCCCAAGAGCTTCTCCTCTCTTACTCCCTTATTTCTCCCCCACCCCCCTGAGGGGCAGTAAGAACAGGGACACTGCCCTACCAAAGGCCGTCCGCCCTTCACAATGCCAGAGGGGTGTGAGGAGTGGGGTTTTGGTCACCGGAATGGCATGCTCTCTTCAAGCAAGATGCCTCTGAATTCCTGTCTCCATGGCAACTGCATGCAACTCCGTCTGAGTTGCACGATCCCTTCCTAATGTTCTTCTCCCTCCCCCGACCCCTCTATCCCCCTCTTCTTCCCCATCTGTCTGTATACTTCCCTCTCCTCCTTTCAGGGCAGCCTGCAGCCTCTCTATCTGACCCAGATCCCTCTCGGGATACTGTGCTGCTTTGTCCATCCATCTCGCCTTACCCCTCCTCCCAAAATATCCTCTCCAAAAACATCGGGGTTTGACGTTCCCTGTGTTTCCTCCTGGAAATAGGGAAGGATTCTCCTGGGATTTCCCAGGCAAAACCCCAAAAGGATTCTCTTTGACTCAGAGACCAAGCTTTGTGAATCCCAGAGTGACCATGAGTGTCCGGCCCCAGGGATTGGTGGCACATGAGAAGGGGCTGTGTGATTCACCGATCGAAATCAGGTACAATGGGATATCCAGGGTGTGCAGACACCCCGTCACCTCCCTCAGTTGTGGCACCTCAGGGTAGGTCTATACTTAAAACGCTGCAGCCCTTAAAGCCCTTCCCGTCGACATGGCCCTGTCTGCACTGGGACTGCACTGTCACTCAGGGCAGGGGGTGGATTTTTCCCACCCCTGAGTGACATAATTATACCAGTGTAAATGTATAGTGTAGATCAGACCTCAGAGTGTCTGTGGGAGGCACTTTGTAGGTGGTTTGTCCTGGAGGAACCTCCCTAGTCTCCAGCTACTTCCGCTCTCTGCAACTGCCCTTGATCGCCATCTTTCTCTTTCTCATCAGTGCCTACCTATGGGGACGGACAGCACTGGGGACGACTGGAAAGTGGTGGGCACAAGTGGGATTGTGGGCAGATGACTAGATAGATGGTCTGAGTGGCAGGCAGGTGGGCTGGGCTCCAAACAAATGACTCAGTGGCTGACAAAGACTATTGTAGGTGTATGAGGATGAATGAGTGGCTGGATGGAAAGATGAGGGGTAAGGAATAGAGGGATGAATGGTCATTCCATGTCTATGGATGTGTGGGGGTTGATGGCTAGGATCCTAGGCGTATGTTAGCTCTAAGGCAGGACAGTGCTGAGGAGACAAAGGTGAATGAGCTAGAGGCTGGATGGGAGACAAAAGCAGGGTCCCCCTGCACTCCGTGGGGAGAGGGACACGTGCAAAGCCAAAGCAGCCCTGTGGGGAGGAGGAAGGGGCTGTATGGGAGGCAGACAAGGTGAGGACTCGATGCACATGGCTGGATTTGTTCCCTCTCCATCACCAACATGGAACGTTGGTCTGCAAAGTGGTGATCCACGCAGGCAGGACTGGACGCTCCAGATGAATTGGAGGATCTCCCTGGTGGCCATGAGGCTAATCTGAGACTCTGCAACATGAGGACTGTTCTAGGGAGCTAACGAACAGTGATGGGCACAACAGGGTTGGGCTGGGGCACATCTGTGGATGTGTGTAGGAGAGAGATGGGGGTTGGGGCTGGGCTGTGACATCTGGGAGTGTGTGCATGTGGCTAATTATAACTCCGTTTCCATCTAGATTTGCTGCAATGTATGGCCCAAACCCATTCCCATGATTTCAGTGGGATTTGAATTGGACCCTACATAGATGAACCCTTTAATTTTCTAATTCAAATAACGAATGGCAACCATGAGAGCGGGTGAATACTGTTTTAGTCTCCAAGCTCTGCCCTGCCCCAGCCCAACATGGCCTGACTTTGTCCATTCACGTCTGTCCACTAAAGGCCCTGAATGTTTGACATCCCTAGAGCTCTTCCTGGTCCGGCCTCCCCTGCACCAGTTGGTTGCATAAAGCTTCTTTGCCAATCATTCAGTGCAAGCTCCGAGCGCTCCTAGGGTTGGACTCTGCTCCCAGGTCCACCAGTGTAAATCTGGGGTATCTTCACTGACATCAGTGGGAGTGCACCTCCCACTGGATCCACCCCAGTGACTGCAGGGGAGCTCCCCTGATCTACAGCAGCATTGTGGTCAGCTGACACATCCTGACCCTTGTTCCTGTGAGACCCCTGTGGAGAGGCAAGACGCCCGCAGGGAGTTACTGCTGACATTCTGGGAACTGCCACTGCAAACCTAACCTTTCTCAGACGCAGACACTGGCCACTGAGACAACTCAGCTACATGCTTCCAAAAAGTCAGGCAGTGGCAGTGATATCCGGTACCCCGAGCAGGCTCTAGAGCAGGGGGGCAAACTACGGCCCACCTGCCATTTTAATCCGGCCCTTGAGCTCCCACTGCGGAGTGGGGTCTGGGGCTTGACCCGCTCCAGAGCTCCAGCCGGGGAACAGGGTCCAGGACCACTCTGCATGGCTCCCAGAAGCAGCGACATGTCCCCCTTCCAGCTCCTACACATAGGGGCAGCCAGGGGCCTCCGCTCCGCACACTGCCCCTGCAGCTGCCTGTGGACGGGGCAGCGCCCAGAAGAGCTGCCTGGCCGCACGCCACGTAGGAGCCAGAGGGGGGACATGCCGCTGCTGCGGGGAGCCACTTGAGGTAAGCACCACCCGGAGCCTGCACCCTTGAGCCACTCCCCTCCCCGGCACCCCAACCCCCTACACCAGCCCTGATCCCCCTCCCACCCTCCAAACCCCTCAGTCCCAGCTCAGAGCACCCTCCTGCACCCCAAACCCCTCAGCCCCAGCCCAGAGCCTGCACCCCAAGCCGGAGCCCTCACTGCCCCAGCCCAGAGCCCCTTCCCACACCCTGAACTCCTCATTTCTGGCCCTATCCCAGAGCCCACACCCCCAGCCAGAGCCCTCACCCCCTCCTGCACCCCAATCCCTATTTCGTGAGCATTCATGGCCCGCCATACAATGTCCATACCCAGATGTAGCAAGTTTGCCCACCCCGGCTCTAGAGAAGAGTATAGCACCTCCCCTCTCCTAGTGCAAAGGCGCATGCACACACCGCACAACTACAATAGTGTTTTTATTAAGCTTTCATCTGCCTTCTTCAGAAGTCCAGTCAGACTGGGTTTGACTACTTCCTGGCCTGGGATGTGCTTATATTTGCCCGCCAAGGCAAGAATACTTCTCTCTGTTGCCAACTCGTGACTTTATCACCAGCCTCACCATGTTTGATGTTTTCTTAAAGCCCCAGCTCCTGGAGTCCTGTGGTTATGTGAGACTCTTGGCTTTCATTTATACAGGAATGCATTTCTAGCTCTCCTGGTCTCATTTCTAGCCCTCAGGGCCGTGGAGCAAAGTTGAAAACCATGAACCCATGTGGCTCAGAAACCAGAATGCAAATAAAGCAACCAAACTTCTATTACCTTTTAAAAATCTCATGACCTTTAAGCATGTCCCATGCTTTTGTAAGTGCTGGGGTTGCAATATTAAAAACAACTTGACTGCTCCTCTTTGGTTTATCTTGACCCCTCCAGAACTTCTCCATACTCCGTGCTGCAGCTGCCTTCCCCAGCATCTTTCCCCACATGCTTTTCCTGACCAGTTTATCCCTAGCATCGTCACTGCTAGGTCTTGGCCCCTAGTGTTTCTGAATGAATTTTGACCTCTTTCCCAGCTCTAAAGGCCCCCAATGAGGCAAGTCTCCTCTGTTCCAAGCAGAAGAAATTTGACTCATCCTTTCTTCAGACCCAGGATCCCCATAGGACAGTAATCTCCTTCCTGTCAGATGGTACCCAGTGCTCACAGACAGGGACTAACAGGGGCACCTCATCTGGGATTCTGCCTTTATGCCTAGTATTTTATCTGCCTTTTTACCAGGCTGCCAGGTTTGCTGCTTCCTCACAATCATCTTGAGTGTCCTGTGGTTGGTCCAGTTAGCTCATATTCCCTAGACTCAGTCCTTTCTCCCCGAGTCATGATTTTACACTGGTCTCCATTGATCTGCATTTCCTCACTACTGTCCAGTCCTCCAAACCCTGGCATCCCTTTGGAATCTCCCTGCGTCCTTATTATGTGCCGTGTCCCACAGTCAGTCTGGCCTGTGAGCCCAGAGAACTTGTTTTCAATCCCCTCACATCCAGTGCAGTTCCATGAGGAGTAGAGGTCCTAGAACCACCCTGAATGCTCCACTCAGCCATTCTGGAGCTGGGTGAGTCTCCTACTAAGAGCCCCCTTTGTCTCGTGCTCCCACACTTTTCTAGCCAGTTCCCCTGTCTCTCCTACTCCTGTGGTTTGCCATGAGCCACTTGTGTGAGATGTTGAATCCTGTCCGTTGTTTAGACCAATTCTCTGCTGATCCCTTATTTCCCCTTTCTCAGCAGTGAGACCCTCTCAGGTCCCCTGCTGTTACACACACACACACGCTTTGCTGCCTGAATCCACCTTGGCAAAGCCACCTGCCAACTGGACTCCCCAGCGCCTAATCGCCAGGTCCTTTAGGCGAGAGTTTAGAAACACGCTGCTCTTGGTTTCCTGGTGTCATAACCTTTGTTTGTCCCTTTCCAGACTTGAGGAATCGATCTCAAATTCACTCCATTTTTAAAAAGTCCATTTCTGTGTGTGGAGTGTCTTGTGCTGGTTCCTGAATTCTCCTTTGGCTGCCCTGACAGCTTTGGCTCTGTTTAGCTGGAATCTCTTGGCTGCATTTCTTTTTGGAGACACTTTATGACTGTCTAGTTTCACATACTTTGGTACCATCTTGTCGGAGGCCCTTTGGAAATGATACACATCTCAAGGGCTTTTCTTATCCTAGCAAAATTAATTGATTGAAGGGAATTTAATGTTATGACTCAGGCTACGACAATGGAGCAGGATTTTAGCAAATTACAACGAGGAGGCTCTTACTGACAGGACTAAAATCCCCTCGGTAGAAGATGCATTTAGCTAATTTGGGATGTCTGAGTAACCTGCATGTTTGCAGAATATCAGGCTTATTCCAAACCAGAAGAGCAGCTGCACAGGGCTGGGAGTTGTCTGGCAGGGTTTAGATCTGATTTATTTTTCCACTGAAAACTCCACACACAGTTGGTAAAGGGCCTGAAGATTGCATTTCTAGGCCAGCATAGACGTTAGGCTCCCGTCCTAGAGCCTGAGAAGAGACGACTATGCTTTTCATGACCTACTTTTGTTTTCTAAAACATAGGCACACGTTGGACATTTTATTTTATTTCTCTCCAGAGCTCTGGGTGCATGCACAACTCAACACAAAAGTACAGAATAAAATCAACATGACCCAATAGGAACATTAAATCTCTTACCCTCCCTCCCCCTTACTCCAGCCACTCTCCAAAAGCCATGGATAAATGGAGAAAGAGGCCTGTCAACATGCCCTACAGGCCAACAGATTTGGGCTTTGTTTGATGGAGTACGTTCCACTGCCAAACGATCTTCACCCCACCTCCACGCTAACGCCTCTGGGGACTCTAAGATGGAGACTGGCAGTTGACTCAGTCTCTGGGCTAAAAGATGCCCACACCCAGCAGTCTCTAAGGAATCCAGAACCTAAACCATACAGGGCTTTATTAGATCTACACAGCAGAGCGAACTGGAAGCCAATGAGGCCTCTGCAGCCCTAGTGTTAGATGCTTCATTTGAGAAACCATGCTAAGTAAGCTGACCGCTGCCCCCTGCAGCAACTGACGCTTCCGAGTACTCTAAGGGGTAGTCCCAAATACAGCACAAGGCACCAGCTAGGCCTAGTTACACAAAGACAGAGCAGGTCACGACTCTTGTCAACCGTAGATGGAAGCTCCCCCTTGGCCACTGGTACTATCTGAAATCCAGATGTAGCTAAGGACCCAATAACCTCCTACGCTGAGGCCCTCAGTAATGAAAGGTGGGTGCAGATATTGCTTCCAGCCCACCAGCAGCCCTTCAGCCAGGTAGATCAACTGCACAATCTTTGTCTGAAGCTATGGAGCCGGAGAGCTGAGTGCCTTCTGCATGCTTCCAGCACCACAGCCCATACCAGCTCGGTGTCTTCCCCGGGGGCTCGTGTACATGCTGTACATGAGGAAAGATGCAACAGGACTCTATAGCACCGGCATGTGAGCTCTTGAGCACATCTCTATACCCCTGACAGGGCCTGCATGCATGTCAGCAAGAGCTCATGACTGATGGTTCCAGTCAGCCAGGACATGTGATCTTCATTGCCAGCAGGAAATCGCAGACCAATTGTACAAGCTGTTCCAGGCCCCAAACCCACTTATGGAGATCTCAGGCCCCACCCTATTTTTCCCTGAAGAAGAGAGATTGGGGGCGGGCGGTGGCAAGGCTCTGTGTGGAAATGTTTTCTGGAGCAGCGCTAAGAAGAGCTACTTTCAGTGAGGCTAACACCTGGTCCTTTAGGAGAGGCATTGATGTTCTCCTCCAATAATGGTCTCGCTGTCCCCCTGCTAGGCTTCCCCACTCAAAAATGACATGGGTCCAATTCGCAGGTCCCCAAATGCTTCCAGAGTTTGAGCAAGTGGTGCTGGCTGAAACTCATGCAGAGAAGATGCCATAGGACGCATCTTCCCCCTCGAGCATACAGTGCTGAACTGGCCAATGATCTGCAGTCTTGTTGGACTCAGGTTAAAATGAGTCCCAAGGGCGTTGAGCCATTTTAATAACTTGTCTGTTAATTCTACAGCAAGTAAATGTTACTGAACTTCAGGCCCTCTATGGAATGCCATTGTGCAACTCTAAGATGGTGTATGCCACTTGTCCCTTAATCAAGGTCAAAGAGAGGGATCTCTGAAAGATGAGTGCAGCACTTAGATGGTTGAATAGCCCAGCAATCTCCTGTCAACACACAGATGCTAGAGGAACTGTCCCAAAACCTATAGATGAAGAAATTGCCCAGCCACCTACCACTGAGGAAGTGCAAAAAACTTTCACACAAATGAAGTCAAGGAAATCACCTGGCACAGACACTATACCAGCTGAAATCTTTACACTTGCAGGCACCCAAACTGTCCACTCTCTACATGAAATCGTTAAGGATATCTGGGAAATTCCTCAGGACTTTAGAGATGTAATAATAGTTGCCCCAAACACAAATAAAGGAAACATATCTGACTTCTGGGCATGTGTGACAGAGATCCCTTGGCAAAGGATCCCCTGCTCCTGTTAACCTGCTAGGAGAAGGCAGGACAGGCCTAGCCCAGAAGAGAGGGCTGGAGTGGCTGACAGGCAGGTGGTGTTAGGGAGCTGACACCCAGCCGGGCACAGACGAGACTCTCTCTCGCTGGAGGCTGAGGTAACCAGGGGACTCTCAGTCCTGGGTGCCCCAAGAACTGTCACAGTGGCATAGCTGGCAGGATCTGTACCCTGTTTACTAGCTAATCAAAGAGCATGCTCCCAGCACTTATAAACCAGTTACTGAGAGACTAAAGAGTGAGAAGGAAAGAAAAGGTTACAGTTTGTTGTTTTTTCAGGTAAGGGACCAGAGCGCCAGAAAAGGCAGGATGAGCAGAGAAATACATGCTAAACCTACCAGAAAGCGATTAGAAGGATTTTGTGCAGAACACTGCTTATTATCTGCAGGAAAAAATATGGATGGGTTAAAAGCTGTCCTCATGGAATATGACAAGCAGCATGAAGAGCAGTGAACCTGCCAGAGACCACCACCAGTTTGTCAACCCCAGAGCCAGGAGAGAGCTGTGCAAACTGAACCTAGCATGAAAAGAGCCTGTGTGAGCACCAGCAGGGGAATGGCAGAGAATGGAGATGGAAAGAAAGAGGCAGGCAGGCAAAGACAGGGCTGGTGTAGCCCGGAGGAGAGGGCTGGAGTGGCTGACAGGCAGGTGGTGTTAGGGAGCCCACACTCCGCCACCATAGGCGAGACTCCCTCTGGCTGGAGGCAGGGGTAACAAGGGGACTCAGGCCCGGGTGCCCCGAGAACTGTCACAGTATCTCCCTGCTAGCTACAGGTGGCTAAAGCCTTGCCCGTGTTTCAGTCAACTGGCTTGTCAAAACAGTATCAGAGACGTTCTACCGGAGACCTAGTGTGGATTTAGGTCAGCTCAGAGCACCACAGGCATGATTTTTGTTGTGAGACAGATTCAGGAAAAGTGTATTGAACAACACATGGAACTGTATGATGTCTTATTTATCTAAAAAATGCATTTGACACTACACAGAAGTGGCCTCTGGAAAATTCTAGAAAAGTTTGGCTGTCCCACCAAATCTATTAGCATCATACATCAACTCCACAAAGACGTGACTGCTCAATACTCTCAGATGGTGGCCTTTTATAAGCCATTTCCCATATCTAACAGGGTGAAACAAGGCTGTGTGCTGGCACCAACACTGTTTGGTCTCTTCTTTGCAGTCAGTCTGAATTATGCAACAGGCAACTTTAAAAAGGGGAACCTACATAAGTTACAGGATTGATGGAAATCTCTTCGGTCTCCAAAAGCTTACAGCAAAGACAAAGTTCTTGAGGAATTCATGTGTGAAGTCCTTTTTTAGATGATTGTGGTCTACTTAGTTATAGTGAAAGTGATCTACAGCTTATCCTTGACAGCTTCTCAGAAGCAACTGAACAGTTTGAACTCACCATCAGCCTGGAAAAAATTGAAGTCCTCTTCCAACCAGCTCCATCAACCATTACCACTGAGCCAAACTCACTGCTGATGGTACAGAACTAAAGAGCTGGATACCTTGGCAGTACTATCTCAAGGGATAGTTTCCTGAGTCAAGAAATATCATAGACTATGAAAGACAAGGCAGGCCTTCAGAAGATTTCACCATAGGATACTTAAAGCTGCACACCAAACAGTCAACAAAACGGAAGATTTGCAATGCAGCAGTGATCAGACCCTTTGATATGGCTGTGAAACATGGACAGTTTACTGCAGACACATTAAGCAACTTGAAAGAATTTCACGTGTGCTGTCTCTGATCTGTTGTAAAGATCCACTAGCAAGACAAAGTCTAAAACATTAACATCCTTGAAAGAGCAAAACTAACCACCACTTAAGCAATGATCATCTGTCCATTTAAGCTGAGCTTTGATAGACAGATCGTGTTACCAGAACAGGCGATAATAGACTCCTGAAAAATGTTTTCTATGATGAGCTGAAACTCAGAAAGCACAGGAGGCTTGGTCAATGAAAACACTTTAAAGATACCCTTAACAGAATCTCACCTCTTGCAGCATAAATACTGGTAACTTCGATGACACAGCCGCAGACAGATCTGAATGGAGAACAACTATCAATAAGGGCTGTAAACACTTTGAGGAAGGCAGATACACACACATTTAAAAAAAAAAAGATTGTAAAAAGGGCCAGGCACCATGCCAGGTCTTCATGTGGGAGCCTGCGCATTGCATAAGAACGGCCATACAAGGTCAGACCAATGGCCTCAGTACTGTGTCTCTGACAGTGGCTGGTGCCAGATACTTCCGAGGGAATGAACAGAACAGGGCAACTTATCAAACAATCCATCCCCTGTTGTCCAGTCCCAGCTGCTGGCACTCAGAGGTTTAGAGACACCCAGAGACATGGGATTGGATCCCTGACCATTTTGGTCTAATAGCCATTGATAGACCTATCCTCCATAAACTTATCTAATTGTTTTTTAACCTAGTTATACTTTTGGCCTTCACAACATCCCCTGGCAATGAGTTCCACAGGTAGATTGTGTGTTGTGTGAAGAAATGCTTCCTTTTGTTTGTTTTAAACCTGCCGCCTAATAATTTCATTGGGTGACCCCAGTGTGTGTGTTATGGCTAAATGACATTTCCCTGTTCATTTTCTCCACACCATTCCTGATTTTGTCATATCCCCCCCCCCACACACATCTCTTTTCTAAACCGACCAGTCCCGGTTCTTTTAATCTCTCCTCTTACAGAAGCTGTTCCATACCCCTAATCATTTTTGTTGCCCTTCTCTGTACTTTTCCCAATTCTAATATATCTTTTTTTGAGATGGGGCAACCAGAACTGCATGCAGTATTCAAGGTGTGGGTGTATCATGGGTTTATTTAGTGGTATTATGATAATAAGACAGAAAATATCAATCCCTTTCCTAATGACTCCTAACATTCTGTTAGCTTTTTAGACTGCTGCTATACATTGAACAGGTGTATTTAGAGAACCATCCATGATGACTCCAAGATCTCTCTCTTGCATGGTAACGGCTAATTTAGACCCCATCATTTTATATGGATAGTTGGGATTATGTTTTCCAATGTGCATTACTTTGCATTTATCAACATTGAATGTTATCTGCCATTTTGTTGCCCAGTCACCCAGGTTTGTGAGATCCCTTTGTAACTCTTAGTTAAGTCCAAAGCTGACTTCAATCTTGAGTAATTTAGTGTCATCTGCAAACTTTGCCACCTCACTATTTGCCCCTTTTTCCAGATCATTTATGAATATGTTGAACACCACTGGTCCCAGTACAGAAACCTGGGGGACACCACTATTTACCTCTCTCCAGTCTGAAAACTGACCATTTATTCCTACCCTCTGTTTCCTGTCTTTTAACAGTTACTGATCCATGAGAGGAACTTCCCTCTTATCCCATGACAGCTTCCTTTGCTTAAGAGCCTTTGGTGAGGGACTCTGTAAAAGGCTTTCTGAAAGTCCAAGTACACTGTATCCACTGGATCATCCCTGTCGACACGCTTGCTGACAGGGCCGGCTCCAGGCACCAGCGTTCCAAGCAGGTGCTTGGGGCGGCAATGTGCAAGGGGCGGCAGTCCGTGTGTTTTTGCTGCTCCAAGCAGCACGCTGAATTGCCGCTGCGGACGGCGGGGGCAGTCCATGTGCAGTTAGGGCAGCACGCGTGTTTCTGCGGCGGCGGCAACTTCTATGTTCAGCTGCCCGCGGCGGCAAATCGGCGGCTTCTGTCTTCCGGCTGAAGACAGAAGCTGCTCCCGTATTGCCACCGCCGCCGAAACACGCATGCCGCCCTAACGGCACATGGCCTGCCCCCGCCATCCGCGGCGGCAATTCGGTGCGCTGCTTGGAGCGGCAAAAACAGTAGAGCCGGCCCTGATTCTGAGAGCAGATAGGCAAAGGTATGAAACCAACACAAACGTCTCTACGCTTTTTAAGTGGTATGTTGGCTGAGTCACCAGGGCAGAGGGAGCAATTACAGATAAGAACTCTGCTGAGAATGATTTCTAGCATCGGTCTTTCCCCACAAAAGATGCTGGGGAGATAACTAGTCTTTCCTGGTAATAAGGATGGGACACTGGTAAGACTGTTCTATAACAAAATGATACAAGAACAAATGATAAATTAAAAAAAAGCAAGTTCCCCCCAGGCACATGTGACACATTCAGGCGCGCTGAAGGAACATAAGAATGCATCAGCTGAGCCAGATTAAAATAAATTGTGAGATTGGAAGGTAGCAAATATTGCATTTCTGTTTAAAAATGGTACTAAAAATGATCAGGGAATTACAGATCAATGGGTCTTAGGTCTGTACCTGGTAAATTGACTGAAATGATAATTAAATAGAATAACAAACCTAGAAGATTATGGTACAATAGGGTCTAACCAGCCAGGATTCTGCAAAGGAAAATGGTATTTTACTATTCTACCAGAATTCTTTTAATACATCAGTGATGATCTCTGAGGCAGGGCCTGTCTCTCACTGTGTGGCTGTGTAGTGCCCAGGACAACTGGGCTGTGACATTATGAGTATAATATAATATATCTCATTGAAAGGAGACAGGGCCAGAAAGAGTTAATTAACTCACCGACTGACCTGACCCAGGGGTGAACTTTAGAGACTGGCTAGGAAGATAGGTAAATGAATAGAGCTTTGAAATGTAAGTCTGCATTGTTAGAGATAGAAGGGGAGATGTTTGCTCAGGTCTTGTAAATAAGCAAACAATTCTTGTCTATTGCTATAGCTTTAATTTAAAGATCAAAAAAGGAATATTAACATTTATGATGATACTTGAGTGAAATAGTATTATTGTCTCTGTCTCTTTGAAGGTTGTGGTAACCTGTATCTGAACTGTTTAATGGATAAATTACCCTGTACTAATTACCATGATGTTTAGAAGAAGGAAAGTTAAGCCTATTGTTTTCTCAGGCCAAAAGGCTGCTGGAAATGTATAAAAACCTTGGGACACGATCCTACTGCATCTCAGATCTGCTTTGGGTTTCAAGAGGGGGAAACCACAAGGATTGAGATCCCCAGTCATTGACTGGAGCCACCCTGAATATGGACATTGGACCTATGGGCTGTATCTAAAAGGACTCTTGGCAACTACAAGATCACCTCTGCTATGTATCTGAATGTCAAGAATTGAATTCAAATCTGTCTGTATATTGATCTTTTAACCAACACACTCTCTCTTTTCTTTTTAATAAATTTTAGCTTAGTTAATAAGAATTGGCTATAAGTGTGTATTTTGGGTAAGATCTAAGTTGTAATTGAACCTGGGTGTGTGGCTGATCCTTTGGGGTTGGAAGAACCTTTTCTTTTATATGATGAGATAAGATTTTCAGTAATCAGCATCATATGTTTGACAGGTGTGTCTGGACAGAGGCCTGAGGCTGGGCACTTTAAGGGAACTGCGTTGTTTGGACGTCTGAGTAACCAGGGAGGTAACACAGAGGCTGTTTGGGGCTGGTTGGTAAATCTCAGTATTGGAAGATCCACCAGCGTTTGGGGTTTGTCTGCCCCGTTCTGTTTGCAGTTCACCCTGATTGAGTGACCTCAGCTGACTCCCACGGGCAGCACTGTCGCATGGGCACAGACAGCAGTTGAGGCCTTCCGCCACTATTGGTCATAGGAAATATAAATACCAGATAAAGGAGAATTGCTCAGCATCGCTGATTTAGACTTTGTCGAGGTCCCTCCGGAGAGGGTGTTCTGGAAATTAAGCAGCAATGGAATGAGAGGCAAAGTTCTGTCGTGGATCAGAAACTGCCGAAGAGACAGAAAATGCAGCAGGCATAAATGGTTCATTTCCATCCTAGCCAAAGGCTCTGTACTAGGACTGGTGTTTACGGTATTTTTTAGTGATTTAGAAATGGGGGTGAGCAGGGAAGTGGCAACCGTTGCACATGACACTGTGACAATCGGGGTCCAGACAACCCAAGGGAGGACAAGGGCTCTGAACCCCAAAGAGTAAGCAATTGAATCAAGTGGTTGTATACAACGTTGATGTGTATACAAATATGTTGAGTAAAGTCTTTTATGAAAGCTTGTAATGTTCTGAACTTGATGGTCATTGATTTATACACACACACACACACACACACACACACACACACACACAGAGGGTGGCTATGAATTATGTATCTATATGGAATAGTATGCTCATGACCAGTGCTATGACTTCAAGTATTCCTCACAGCATGGAGGGGCTCCTCCCAAGCCAGGTGTTTACACAAAACTAACTTCAAATACCCATCCATTGTCCAGCCAGGAAAAGAAAGTGGTGGACCATTAGAGTTAATGGGAAAACACTGAAGGACATCAGAAAGGGAAGGCCAGCTGTCTGTGAAACACTAGATACCCCTCTAGGACAGACGGCATGCTGCAAAACTGTTTAGAGTCGATAGGTAACTTGGAAAAGGAAATTTAGCTAATCTAGAAGTGTAAAGCCTGAGGTTGTCTTGGTTTATTTTCTGTGTAACCAGTGGGTGTTTGCTTTTCCTTATGAGTTCATCTCTGAATCAAGGATGTTTCTATTACATGAACTTTGTTTATTTTTCCCCCAAGCAGGTCTCTGTTTTCCAAACAGTGTGGACTGTATATCCCAAAGTGAACTGATAACTTTTGAGAGGGTGACGACCCAGTCCCAATGTCTGATAGTTAAGAACTGGGGTAGACGTATTTGAGGATAACCCAGACTGGAACGGGTGTTGGTGTCACCTTGCAAGGAGTAACGAGGCTGGTGGAAGCTAAGGTGAGACTTTTATGCTCGTAGGCTGGCTACTGGTGTCAGGACTCTGAGCCATAGCAACAGAGCATTAAGGCACCCACGGTTACAGGGCAGGTGGTGATTGGTCTGGATGATCCCAAAATTGTCACAGTCACAAAATTATTTAAATTAGTTAAGATAGTGAAGACTAAAAGGAGCCTTGAAGGGATTAACCCAACAAGGGGAATGGACAACCTGACAGCAGATGAAATTCGGTGCTCCATGTGCAGCAGCGAACAAGCAAATAAAAAGTTGGGATGCACAAGGATGAAAAAGCCTCTTCTGGGATGCTGTGTTCAGTGCTAGTCCCCCCATCTCAGCCAGGACGTAGCAGGAATCCAGGGACTCGGGCAGAGGCAGCGAGAATGATGTGGGGCTGGAAAGCCCCCGGGCAGAGACTGAAAAGCTTGGGCCTGTCTCCATTAGAGAAGAGACAAGCGGGGAGCTGATAAAGGGGGCCTGGGCAATGAATGGGCTAGAAGAGGCAGAGCGGGCACTGCTGTTCTCCCTCTGTCCTGGCAGGAGAACCGGGGGTCATTTCGGGACATTGAAAGGTAGCACGTTTAAAACTGAGACAGGAAACAATTTTTCACACAATGTGCAATTAGCCTCTGGAACTCGCTGCCGCAGGAAGTCATTGAGACCAGGAACTGAGCAGGATCCCCAAACGAATTAGATGTATATATGGCTAATGAGCAGGGCCCTACCAAATTCACAGTCCATTTGGATCAATTTCAAGGCCATAGGATTTTTAAAATCATTAAATTCATGATTGCAGCTATTTAAATCTAAAATTTCACGGTGTTGTAATTGTAGGGATCCTGACCCAAAAAGGAGTTGTGGGGGGGTCACAAGGTTATTGTAGTGGGGGTGCGGTATTGCCACCCTTACTTCGGCGATGCTGCTGGTGGTGGTGCTGCCTTCAGAGCTGGGTAGCTGGAGAGCGGCAGCTGCTGGCCGCGAGCCCAGCTCTGAAGGCAGAGCCGCCACCAGCAGCAGCACAGAAGTAAAGGGTGGCATAGTATGGTATTGCCACCCTTACTTCTGCGCTGCTTCTGGCGGGGCGCTGCCTTCCGAGCTGGGTGCCCACCAACAGCCGCTGCTCTCCAGCTGCAACTCCCTTTTGGGTCAGGACCCCTAATTTGAGAAACGCTGGTCTCCCCCGTGAATTCTGTACAGTATAGGGTAAAAGCACACACAGGACCAGATTTCATGGGAGGAGACAAGATTTCACAGTCTGTGACATGTTTTTCATGGCTGTGAATATGATAGGGCACTACTAATGAGACTATCCAGAGTAAAAGACAAATATTTATTAAAAAAAGCTGTGGAGGGGATATAAACCCACCTGCCACAGGGCATCAGCCAAGCCCCATATACTGGACTGGGAAGACGCTTTCCCTGGGGGCAGTGTATCCCACTGCAGGAGTTATTGCACCTTCTGAAGCAGCTGGTACTTGCCCAGTCAGACAAGAGACTAGACTAGCTTGGATCTAATCCAGCCTGGCAGATCCTCTGCCCCGTTCCACCTGGTGTTGGTGTTACCGGGTTCAGACCGTGGCCAATGCTCAAGTGAAGGTTTCACAGGCACTCTCCACTGTCATACCCCCTTAATTTTCTGAAACTCCCCCTTGCAGCTGAATCTCCCTGCTGAGTCCATCCCAAAGGGAATATCTGGGGATTTAGGATGAGAATTCCTGCAGCTGGATTGAAATCGGGGAGAGATGTCTCTTCAAGCAAGTAATTCTCTCTGCTTCTTGCTGAGTGGGTGACAGCCTCACAGAGCTGAGGTCTGGAACATAAAGAATAAAGCTGGGGCCTGGGGGAACCAGACTTTCGATTTCACAGGAAATCCTGTGACTGAAATTTTTCCATTTCAAAATGGGTCAATCAAAACATCCAGATGAAAGAACATTTTGTTCCAATTTTGACCTTTTAAAAAATGTTTCTCCAATCGAATTAACAATGGATTTCATTGTGGAAGCTCATTCTGAAATGTTACCTGCTGAGAGTGTTGAAATGGGACATTTCAGCATTATCATAATGCTTCCTTTTGAGAAGAGGGGCTAATTGGTCAAATTAATTAACATGACTTTTTTTGTCCAAGAACTGTAATGAAACCCTTCCGAGCGGCTCTGGCACAGAGCTCTTAGGGAGGACTAGGGCCTGGGCTGGGTGTGAAACAGTTGGGTTAGGTGTAAATTATGGCTGTTTTAAAGCTGTGTGTTTTCTGTGGGCACTCTTGTTGCAGAGCGCTCTCAGTGCATGCTGCTCATGAAATGCCCCCCGGCTCTTGTCCCCCTCCCTGCCCAGCCTTGAGCCCCTTCTCCCCTGCTTCACGTGGTGTGGTTGAATGTGGGATCGTTAAAGCATGTCCTCGACTCACATTCGGAAAGCTCTCAGGATCCCAGCCCCAGAATGCAGGGGAGCCTCGTGAACCAGATGATTGCCTCACCCCACCTTGCCCCTCTTGGCCTGACCACGAGAGGCTGCCCAGTCTGCTCTGCTGCCCACTTAACGGAGCAATGTTCACAAGCAAGGCTCCCATGTGCAGCCCTTGAAATGCACATGGCGTCCCAGTGTCATTAAGAGGCGCCCCTAGGGAGGATTGTTGCTGTCTTTGAGGGAGTAACAGGGCCGTCCCTAGGGCATGGGAGCCCCGGCTGGTACCAAAGACTAACAGTTGTTCTGCGATCTTGAGGTTAACGCTCTCCAGTGCATGACAGCAAAGGGTGGCTGCTATGTACTGGTTGGTCAGGGCTTTGCCGCCGTAGCGAGCCAGGGAGCGCTCAGGATTCCTGGTTAATATGTGCCCTTGGAATCAGAAGGACAAAGTGTTTTGTGCCATTGGAAGCATTTGTTTTTAGCGGGGACTGTCTATGGGGTGACACTCAGCAGGTCTAGGGGGTGACACTCAGCATGTCTATGGGGAGACACTCAGCATGTGAACTACAAAAAGGCAGATGCCTGGCGTGTCTGTTTAGGCAGCTGTTCAGTCTCCCACCCTCAGTCCAGACTTGAGGACCAAGTCCCCTCTCTACCCCGCTGGCTGGCAGTGCTCCCACTGCTCTTTGGGCACACGGTGGTGCATGTAGAGATGGCACTGGGGTGTGTTCCTGTGCAGAGGGCATCGCTGCTGGGTGTTGTAGATAATTTGTGAGCTTTGTGTTGGGCCAGGCTATAAATAAATACTGCCTTTTAAACTCAACATCTTCAACAATAGCTTCTACCTCCTGACATAAACCTCACGGATTCAGGAAATAACACCCTCCACCCTCCTCTGCTCTGCCAGCACTCCAGCCAGAGCCCCTGAGAAAGGGCACATGCTATTTCGGTATCTCCTGATGAAAGCAGCAGCAGAAATGCACAGGAGGGGGCTGCTGGAGGATTGTCTACTGAGCTGGTATGTCTGACTGTATCTAGCATTAGTGTTTTGTGCCAGCACCTGTGTGCAAGTAACCAGTTCCCGGTCTGTTCTTCACAAATGTAGACACACGGACATTTCGTGGCCTCTAACACTGTTGCAGCTCTGCTTTTTCCCCAGCGTCTAGAGAATGCCAACCTTCGAGTGTGTGTAGCATCGCAGTGAGCTCTGCACAAAGGTTTTTACTCCAGCTTCCATCCATTTTCCCACTCCCATCCTCTCAGCTTGACCTGCCGCAATACGCAAGATGAGTTAACCTGACTCCTTTGGGATGCAGCGGTACAGAGGGCACCTGGCCGCCCCTATGGACCTTGGTGTAGACGTACTCTGAGAGCCCGTGGGATGGGGGGGGCGTCCTCTGGCTCCTCTTCGGTGCCACCTGGAGGCAGTGGTAAAAAAATCCTGTCCTTGAAGAGGACTCTGGAGCCCTGCAGCAGGAACAAGCCAGCTCCGGAGGCAAGGTGGGGTTCCTGGGGCTTTGTTTGGACTCTCCTTTCCCCCCAAAGGAGGTACCTTTTCCTAGGTTTGACCAGAAGACTGGACCCCAAATCATCTCACCACACCCACTCAGGAAGGCTCTCGTCAGGGAGGAAACTGAGGCTGCAACTGCATCTCCATGCCAGGGAGAGGTAAGTGACTGTTCCATTCCTGTTTGCCTTAAGAGGCACGAGCTCACCATGTGCATTCCAGCATAAATGCAAACCCTACCTCGGAGGGTCTGGTCCCTTTGGGTGCAGAAATACCAGTCATTTAAGCAGTGGCTTTCACAGCTGTAATAAAGAACTGCTGTGGGGGTGAATCTTTCCAAAAGGTTCCTTTTCACAGGTACGGAGGAAGCTGACCCCCCAGCACCGTGCCCCGGGGAGGGTTTCATTCTGGCAATGCAGTGATGTTGCCTTGGTGTACTTCGGCAAGTGGCTGATACTACTCAGTGGCGGTGTCTCCGTGTTTGACAATAGATGATACCCATTTGCTTTCTGGAGGGGAGGGCCTGTCTGAGAGATGTCAGTGGGTTATGGTCTCGTTGAGGAGGGGGAACCTTTGGTACTCAATTTGGTCCTGCTCTTGGGGGAACAAAAGGCCCCCATGGTTTCCCCAGGGCAGGGGTTACCCCTGGGATGCAGTAGGCTGCTCATTCCCTTGTCAGCGGGGTCAAATGAACAGCATGGAGCAGTCACAGGGCTGTTGTGTGAGCAAGTGCCCACTCTGGCTTGGCAACTAAGGCACTCCTTGAGTGTGCTCGCTCCGCTTTGTTTGGCCGAGCAAGGGGGTGTGACCCTTAGCTGCCCAGGTGGATAAATGCCTCCCAGCACAGCTTCTTGAACACTTAAACATGATGAGACTAATATAATCAACTCCAAAGTGCAACAGGTAAGGAGACAAAGGAATCAAATGGCCAATGAAATGACCCTGTGCAAACAAGGCTGACCCGTGTTCTCAGACTTCCCGTCTGGTGTCATGCAGACTCTGGCAGACAGAAGTTAGACTGCTAGGAAGGAGGACTTAATGGGGACACACTTTCAGATGTGGCCTCTAATTTTTTTGTCCACACTGAATCCTGGGGACAAGCAGTAGAACGTAGATGTCGCCTAACTGGCTGCATCTGCCACGTGTGCTCACAATTGATTGTGAGCACAAAATCAGAGGTCTGCTTGAGGCCCGTTTTGAAAGCGGGGCTATCGAGTGATGCTGCTGACGTTTTATTGCCCATATGTGGCTGGAAGACTGCCTAGGAACATCCTGCTACCTCAGCTTACAGAAGTGGCTCTATGGATTAGCTCGATGAACCCAACAGACAGTAGGAGATTATGCAGTGCTGTCAACTTGTCGTGCACTTTGGGGATTGCCACAGAGTCATGATGGAGCTAGATTCCAATGGGAAGTCTGGGGGCTAAAGCCCAGGAAGCTGGTCTGAAGTATCATATGCTCTTAAACTTTAGTATCAAATACCAGGAGACAATTGTTATTTCAAACTACAAATTTCCTTCACAAAAGAATAAAATAGTAAATTTTCCAGTTCTGTTTCTGGGAGGAAGATGGGAATGCTCAAGGCCTGTCGATGGCCTATTGTTCCCGTAATGCTGCTATGGCTTCCAGGTACAAGAAATTCCTGTTCCGTGATCCTTGGGTGTCACCAATGTGCCAGGGCATCTTCTGAGCCTTTCTAAGTGTCCCCAGGTCCACTGGTCACAGGGGAGGTGGGCAATATGTAGATGCTGGAGGTAAGACATTGAAAATATCAATCCAGCTGTTTTAGTGCCCTTCTCTGTCTGCTTCATATAAGCACCTTCCCTCTCTGCCCTTCGGTCAGTCAAATGGCCTGATGGCTCCACCACACCAGATGCAGTTGAGGCCAAACTACCTGCAGCCTAACTTGAATTGTCTGGCCTCCATTCTAGCCCTCTAGGAACTTCCTCTGTCATTGGTAGTTATGTATCCAGATGATGGTAGTGCCCACAATGGGCCAGTTACTTTCCAAACAGATAAGTCCCCCCCCAGAGAGCTCACAGTTTAAGGTGACAAGCAACACATGAAGGGTGGGGAAGAGGAGTAAAACATGCAACCTATTTCTTTTCAAATAAGTATCAGTTCTGTCCCACAGATCTTTCTATCCACTCAGCTGGGAAGGAATGGTGGCCTCCGTTGCCAGATGTGGTGTTGTGGGGCAATATAGGACACTGTCATTCAGACGACTGTTGTAGCTGGTTTTATAACAGAGAAGGATTTAGCAAAATCTCCAGTTCTGTGTTACTGGAATTGTGAACAGGGCAGATGGCTGGGTTTCTATTTGTGATGAAGTAAAGTCTTTCCTCTTAATTAGATCCAGTTTCCTCCTAGGGGGCAGTGGTTTTGAGCTGGGCCTTCTGTGACGCCTTAATTAAACCCTTCCCTGATTGTTGTCCAGTAATCAGACACTGGAGGTTTAACTCTTTTGCTAAAAGAGGCGCTGTCTCCTGCATTCAGACTATTCTCTCCCTCAATATGCCCCCCTCCCCCATCCACTTTGTGACCCAGGTTTCCTCTGCTGTGTCTGAAGCAAATGACAAGTCACTCACCAATTGCACCCATGTGTTTCCCAGGATTAATGTATCAAGCTGGAATCCCTTGTTATGCAGCTTCCCACTCAGAAATGCATCTTCAGGGAGATCAGAATAAACTTCTGTCATTGGTACTAGAAGAACATAAGAATGGCCGTACCATAGTGTCCATTGCCAAATGCTTCAGAGGGAGTGAACAGTACAGGGCAATGTATTGAATGATCCAGCCCCTGGTGTCCATTCCCAGCTTCTAGCAATCAGGCCTAGGGACACCCAGAGCATGGGGTTGTGTGCCTGATCATCTTGGCTGATAGCCAGTGATGGACCCATCCTCCAAGAATGTATCTAGTTCTTTTTTGAAAAGCCAGTTATATTTTTGGCCTTCACAACATCCCCTGGCAAAGAGTGCCACAGGTTGACTGTGCGCTGTGTGAAGAAATACTTCCTTTTGTTTATTTTAAACCTACTGCCTATTAATTTCATTGGGTGACCCCTGGCTTGTGTGTTATGAGAAGGGATAAATAACACTTCACTATTCACTTTCTCCACCCAGTTATGATTTTATAGACCTCTATCATATCCCTCCCTTAGTCGTCTCTTTTCCCAGCTGAAAAGTCCCAGTCTTTTTAGTCTCCCCATGTAGGGATGCTGTTCCAGACCTCTGATCATTTTTGTTGCCTTTCTCTGTAGTTTTTCTAATTCTAATATATCTTTTTTGAGACGGGGCAACCAGAATTGCACTCAGATTCAAGGTGTGGGCGTACCATGGATTTATATAGTGGCATTTTCCATCTTCTTATTATCCCTTTCCTAATAGTTCCTAACATTCTGTTAGTTATTTTGATAGCTGCTGCACATTGAGTGGATGTTTTCAGAGAACTATCCAGGAGAACTCCAAGATCTCTCTCTCGAATGGTAACAGATAATTTAGACCCCATCATTTTGTATGTAGCGTTGGGATTATGTTTTCCAGTGTGCATTACTTTGCATTTATCAACATTGAATTTCATCTGCCATTTTGTTGCCCAGTCACCTGGTTGTGAGATCCCTTTGTAACTCTTCACAGTCAGCTTTGGACTTGACTATCTTGAGCAATTTAGTGTCATCTGCACATTTTGCCACCTCACTGTTTACCCCTTTTTCCAGATCATTTATGAATATGTTGAACAGCACTGGTGCCAGTACAGACCCCTGGTGGACACCACTATTTACCTCTCTCCAGTCTGAAAACTGACCATTTATTCCTGCCCCTTGTTTCATAGAATCATAGAATATCAGGGTTGGAAGGGACCTCGGGAGGTCATCTAGTCCACCCCCCTGCTCAAAGCAGGACCAATCCCCAACTAAATCATCCCAGCCAGGGCTTTGTCAAACCTGACCTTAAAAACCTCTAAGGAGATTCCACCACCTCCCTAGGTAACCCATTCCAGTGCTTCACCACCCTCCTAGTGAAAAAGTTTTTCCTAATATCCAACCTAAACCTTCCCCACTACAACTGGAGACCATTACTCCTTGTTCTGTCATCTGGTACCACTGAAAACAGCCGAGCTCCATCCTCTTTGGAACCCCCTTTCAGGTACTTGAAAGCAGCTATCAAATCCCCCCTCATTCTTCTCTTCTGCAGACTAAACAATCCCAGTTCCCTCAGCCTCTCCTCATAAGTCATGTTCTCCAGCCCCCTAATCATTTTTGTTGCCCTCCGCTGGACTCTTTCCTATCTTTTAACCAGTTACCGATCCATGAGAGGACCCTTCTCCCATGACTCCTTACTTTGCTTAAGAACTTTTGGTGAGGGACTTTGTCAAAGGCTTTCTGAAAGTCCAAGTACACTATATTCACTAGATCATCCTCATCTACACGTTTGTTGTCACCCTCAAAGAATTTAGTGTCATCTGCACATTTTGCCACCTCACTGTTTAGCCCTTTTCCCAGATTATTTATGAATATGTTGAACAGCACTGGCATCAGTACAGACCCCGGGGGGACACCACTATTTACCTCTCTCCATTCTGAAAACTGACCATTTATTCTTGCCCTCAAATAATTCTAATAGATTGGTGAGGCATGACTTCCCTTTACAAAGGATGGGTTGACTCTTCCCCAACAAATCGTGTTCATCTATGTGCCTGATAATTCTGTTCTTTACTATAGTTTCAACCAGTTTGCCTGGTACTGATGTTAGGCTTACTGGCCTCGAATTGCCAGGATCGCCACTGGAGCCTTTTTTAAAAATCAGTGTCACATTAGTTATCCATCAGTCATCTGGTACAGAGGCTGATTTAAGTGATGTATTTCCTCGATTTCATATGAGTTCCTTCAGAATTCATGAGTGAATACCATCTGGTCCTGGTGACTTATTACTGTTTAATGTATCAGTTTGTTCCAAAACTTCCTCTATGGACACCTCAGTCAGGGACAGTTCCTCAGATCTGTCACCTAAAAGGAATGGCTCAGGTGTGGGAATCTCCCTCTCATCCTCTGCAGTGACGACCGATGCAAAGAATTAATTTAGCTTCTGTGCAACGGCCTTGTCTTCCTGGAATACTCCTTGCGCACCTCAATCATCCTATGGGCCCACTGACTGGTGGCTTCCTGCTTCTGATGTACTTAAAAACATTTTTTTGCTGTTAACTTTTGAGTCTTTTGCTAGTTGGTCTTCAAATTATTTTTTGACCTGCCTAATTATACTTTTGCACTTGACTTGCCAGAGTTTATGCTCCCTTCTACTTTCCTTAGTAGGGTTTCACTTCCAATTTTTAAAAGATGTCTTTTGTCTCTAACTGCCTCTTTTACTTTGTTTAGCCATGGTGATTTTTTTTTTTGGGGGGGGGTCCTCTTACTGGTTGGTTATTTATTTATTTATTTATTTGATACATTTAGTTTGAGCCTTTATTATGATGTTTTTTAAAAGCTTACAGGCAGCTTGCAGGCATTTCACTCTTCTGACTGTTCCTTCTCATTTCCATTTAACTACCCTCCTCATTTTTATATAGGTCCCCTTTTTGAAGTTAAATGCTACCGTGGTGGGCTTCTTTAGTATTTTCCTCCTAAAAGGATATAAAATTTAATTACAGTACGGTCGCTATTACTGAGCAGTTCAGCTACATTCACCTCTTGAACCGGGTCCTGTGCCCCACTCGGGACTAAAGCAAGAATTGCCTCTCCCCTGGTGGGTTCCAGGACTGCTGCTCCAAGCAGCCAGCATTAATGGTGTCTAGAAATTTTATCTCTGCATCCTGTCCTGAGGTGACATGCACCCAATCAAAATAGAGAGCTGAAATCCACCACTATTATTGGGCTTTCTGTTTTTGAAGCCTCTCTAATCTCCCTGACCATTTCACAGTCACCAGCACCATCCTGGTCAGGTGGCTGGCAGTATATTCCTACTGCTCTACTCTTTAAGCATGGGATTTCTATCCAGAGAGATTGTATGGTGAAGTTTGATTCATTTAAGATTTTTACTATATTTGACTCTTTCTTTCACATATGGTGCCACTCCCCCACAAGTCCAACCTACTCTGTTATTCCTACATATTTGGTATGCTGGTGTTACCATGCCCCATTGATGATCGTTGTTCCACCAAGGTTCTGTGATGCCTGTTACATCAATATCCTCATTTAACACCAGGCACTCAAATTCACCTATCTTATTATTTAAACTTCTTGCATTTGTACAGAAGTACTTATAAAATTGGTTAATATTCAGTTGTCTGCCTTCATGTGATATAACTGCATTGGACTCTTTTTCATTTGACTTTCTCTTCAGCTCCTACCTGCATGTCAAGCACGTCTATCCTCGTCTCTTTACTAGAATATAGAATATCCCCTTCCCTAAGGGGATCCAAACCGTATGCTCCTTTGCACCTGTTGGTTTTCCCTCAGCCCTTAGTTTAAATACTCCTCTGTGACCTTCTTAATTTTACATGCCAGCAATTTGGTTCGGTTTTGGTTTAGGTGGAGCCCATCCTTCTTGTCTAGGCTCCTCCATTCCCAAAAGGTTCCTCAGTTCCTAATAAAATGAAACCCCTTCTCCAAACACCATTGTCTTATCCACGCATTGAGACCCTGCAGTTCTGCCTGTTTAACTGCCCCTGCACATGGACCTGGAAGCATTTCAGAGAATGCTACCATGGAGGTCCTGGACTTTAATCTTTTACCTAGCAGCCAAAACTTGGCCTCCAGGATTTCTCTCCTACCTATCCCTATGTCATGTATCACAACCACTGGCTGCACATAAGTCTGTCTAGATGTCTCCAGAAGTCCACAACCTTCACGCCCAGCAGACAATTTACCATGCGCTTTTCCTGGTCATCACAAGCCCAACTACCTAGATTTCTAATAATCAAATCCCCCATTGTTATTACCTGTCACTTCCTAATAACAGGGATCCCCTCCCTGGAGAGCTACTATGACATCATCTGTAAGGAGGGTCCAAACTACAGGATCATTTTTCTCCACTCCAGCCTGATGGTCTCCTTCTCTGAGACTCTCCTCCTCCACAACAGCACAGACTGGGGTGGGACCACGCTGCTGTGTCCTGGAAAGTCTTGCTTGTGTACTTGTCTACCTCCCGCAGCTACTCCACTTCAGCCACTCTGGTCTCCAGAGGCTGAGTACTGGCTATGAGGGCCATGAGCTGCTTGCATCGAATGCACACACATGCCTCCTGCCCACAGGGCAGGTACTCAGCCATGCAGCAGTCAGTGCAATGCACTGGCTAGCCCCCAACCTTTTTGCCGGGCTTCTGCATGCCTGATTTGTACTCTTCCAGGTCTTCTTTCTTTCTTTGTTCTTGGGGTGGTTTTTTTTTTTGGGGGGGGGGGGGTTGGCCTAAGTTTGGAGACTGTTTATTTGGTGTATCTGGGTGTCGCACTCTCTCACATCACTCCCGTGTGGGCTCCTGCTCGCTAGCTCCAGTCCATGAGTGCATTTGAAAATCAGGTAGGAAATGAGAGTGGGCCCTCTTCTCCCTTCTTGCTGCTTCCACCTGCCTACCGCCCCTTTGCCAGTGAGACTGTACAGCCTTCGGCCTCACTGCCTGCCGTGGCCTGGGAAAAGTATGGCTTCCTTCAGCTCAGTATCTCTAGCCTTAAATGCTGCTTTGGGGCAAGAGAAACAATCTCACGCACATCATCATCTCCTCTACTGTCCCACCCCAACACAACTCCCCCATTTACCGCCACTGTCCATAACACTGTGTCTATCTGCGAAGGCCCTGATCTCTCCTCCTCCTTCCCCAGCTGTGTCCAAACTCTGCTTAGTGCAACCGCCACATGCCCCAGTTCACTCTCCAGTGAAATCCTCATTCGTGCTTCCATGACCTCCCCCTGGACTACTGCACTTCCCACAGCTAGCGCTGCCTTCACTCCAGCATCTGGCAGCTGCCAAGTCACCCCAGCTGACCCCTAGGTCACTGTCTCCTCACTCACTTCAGGATCTAGTTCAGCATCGTCCGCCTTGTTTTGAAAACCAGCCCATGTTCTAGCTCCAGAGTAGAGTAACTCCCAGACCTTGTCTCACTCCTCCCTTCCCTCCTCTGTCTGCTGACCTAACACTGACCTGTACGCTGAGGGGGTGATGAGCCTTTTCTATGGGGCTCTGCCAGCTGAACCAGTCTCCCTTGTGGCCCCTTCCTCTTCTCCCAAAGCCAGCGCGAGAAATCTCTCTCCTCCTCTGCCAACAGCCCCTAACTCCCTGGCCCGGGGCGAGCTTTAGTGAGCTCTCTGAAAGATGCTCCACCTGACTTCAAGGAAAGCTACACCAGCCCAGGAAGGTCTCTTGTAAAATAGTCCATTTCCAAAAGCCCAGCTGCTCTCCCCACCCCTGTGTTCTGAGCGACTGTAACAGTAACTGCCCCAGCCAGCCCCCTTGTTTCCTGGATTCCCTTTGCAGTGGGTGCTGTGACCCACATGTACCCACACAGCACTGGGGCCTGGGGGTGTAGAGCAATTTGTAAACAGAACTGGCATCAACTAATGGCCTTCGACTCTGGCGTGTTCGCAATGAGGCAGAGCTGGTTCCCCCATTAGCTGAACAGAGTTTAAAGGTACCAAGAACATGAATCCACCTTCGCTCACTGCCTCCGGTGCCTGGGCCGAGACAAACTCTTGCAGGGAAAACCTGAGGGTTTAGCCAGACCTGCTCTCCAAGTATGTTCCGAATGTAACACGTTCCCCGGATTCCTGTATCCTGCCCTCCCTGGGACTGATGATAGAGACGTTCAAACCCAAGGCTCTCACTCAAGCAGAATGCATCTGGTTGCCTCCCCCAGGGCCAAGGCCAGCACTAGCCCATGCCCTGGCCCCTGCTTCCTTCTCTGCCCCCAGGCTGCTGCTGCTGCCACTTTAAGGACTTGAGCCTGGTTTTCAAAGCCATTAATGGATCAGGCCTAGCATTTCCAGCCATGCCCCACCACGGCAGCTGCACTCAGAAAGCCAGGCCCCAGGGTGGAGAGCAGGACCAGGCCTGCTGGGTGCACTGACTTGAGCGTCCTGTCAGGGCTAGACCGCATCAATCTGACAAGCCAGAGGCTGCAGCAGGACCCTCCTCAGCTGGTGGGCAGGTGGGCAGGCAGATGGCCAAGTAGAACTTTCCACCCTGGAGGGGAGAGAGCAGAGGCTGAGCCCTCAGGGCCCCCATGCAGCTGGAGGGCCTGGCCCCAGGGAATGGGGATTTATTCAGGCCTGAAAGCAGTGGTCCAAATTCCGCTTTTTGAGTCAGCTTTTACTCAGCCTCTGCTGGGTCAAGGGGAGGGAAGCTATCTGCCCAGGCCCCTGCTGGGTGGGGATGGGCTGTCTCACTAGTGCCTGGCCCCTGCAAGGTCAGGATGGGGTTGGGCTGTCTTGGCAGGGCCTGGCCCCTGCAGGGTCACCTCTGCCTGGTGCTTGGGTCGCCATTCCTTGCTGTAGAAATGTGTCGATCCTGTATCTTTGCCTTGGGTAGGGGACAGGGACTGCAGGAAGGGGCCCCCTGTGCACAGTGGCTAAGGGCAAGGCTTGGTGTCTGGCAGCAGGGAGGGTGGGCCTGGGATGGGGGAGGGAGCAGCTGCCCCATGGCACACTGGGTCCTTCCCACCTTGGGGGCTGAGTGCCGTGTCGGGAGCCAGAACCTCCCACTGTGCACTGGGCCCGCTGCACACCCAGCCTCCGGGCCCAGCTGGCCTGGCTCTCCACCACCCCGGCTGGGAGTGCCCGGGGTGCAGGGATGCTGAGGTCTGAGTGGGGGGACAGGATTTCCCTGTTCTGGCTTCTGGGAGCCGGGCAGGCCCCTGTCCGGAGCTGTAGGCAGCGAGGCTGGCTCCCCAACGTGGTAGCACCCCGGGCAGCTGCAGGCGCCCGGCCCCGGGGACGGTAACTCCAACCCCCACTCGGCCAGGACTCAGGCTCTGGGCAACCTGGGCAGGTGACTCTCAAACGAGTTAGCTCAGAGCTCAGGACTGACCCACCTGCCCTGGCTGACATGGCAGCTGGATCCGGGTGTGCACAGGGCACCCCGTGACACCGAAACCAGCCCTTGCTCTGAGAGGCAGCAAGCCAGACCGAACCCCAGGGCTGTGCACCCTGCCCGGCCCAGCCTCGGAGCCCCCTGCCCCAGGGCCACCCGGGCCTGCTCGGGACCCTCCCCGACGTCTATCGCCCTCTGCCCTGGAGCTGCCGCTTCTCCCGGGGCTGCAGCCTGGGGAGCCCAGCGCCGCCCCCAGAGCGAATCCCCGAGAGCTCCGGGCCAAGGCTGGGCTGAGAGCCGGCGCCAGCCCCGTGCCGCCCGGCCTGTGCCGCCCGGCCCGTGCCCCAGCGGGGCGAGCCGCGGCCGCCTACCCGCCAGCAGCTGCATCCAGGCGCAGATCTTGTAGACCGTGGCGGTGTTGCAGAAGAAGAAGAGCGCGAAGAAGGTGATGCAGCCCAGGATCAGCACCATGGAGAGCAGCACGAAGAAGGAGGCCGCCTTGAAGGCGCCCGAGGGGATGGTGCTGAAGTCGGCGAAGGAGCCGCGGCAGGCGAGCTCGCGGTTGGCCAGCCCGTTGCCCACGCAGTAGTGGAAGAGGCCGAAGTAGCCCGGCTTGGGCGTGTTGACGCTGTCCCCGATCCAGTAGGGCTGGATGAAGACCACCACGTTGATGATGGCGAAGCAGATGGTGAAGATGGCCCAGAGCACGCCGATGGCCCGCGAGTTCCGCATGTAGTTGTCATGGTAGAGCTTGGAGGCCTCCTGCGAGGGCAGCATCCTGCCGGGCCGGGGCGCGGGGCCGGGGGCGCAAGGGCTGGGGGCGCAGGGGCCGGGGAGCACGGGGCGCAGGGGCCGGGGGTGCTAGGGCTGGGGGCGCAGGGGCCGGGGAGCACGGGGCGCAAGGGCCTGGGGTGCTAGGGCTGGGGGCGCAGGGGCCGGGGCGCGCGGGGCCGGGGCGCACGAGGCTGGGGGCGCAGGGGCCGGGGAGCGCAAGGGCTGGGGGCGCACGGGGCCGGGGGCGCAAGGGCTGGGGGAGCAAGGGCCGGATCGCGGGGCTGGGGGCGCAGGACCCGGGGGAGCACGGGGCCGGAGACGCAAGGGCTGGGGGCGCAGGGGCCGGGGCGCACGAGGCCGGTGGGCGCAGGGGCCGGGGCGCACGAGGCTGGGGGCGCAGGGGCCGGGGCGCGCGGGGCCGGGGCGCACGGGCTGGGGGCGCAGGGGCCGGGGGGCGCACGGGCTGGCAGCCGCAGCGCAGCAGCAGCTAGGCGGAGGGGAGATGCCCCTGTGCGGAGGCTGAGCCCGGGGGATGGCCTACGAGGGGCCAGGCCATGGGGGGCCTGCGGGCGGGGAGCCCTAGACGCGCCCGCTCGCTCCCACCAGCTGCAGCCGCCGCGACTCCATCTTTGCTGCCGCCTCCCTGCTCCTGTGCGCGGCGCGCTCCCGCGGCGGGGCGCGCTCCCGCGGCAATGCAGCTCGGCGAGCGAGAGGGGGGCCGGGTCCCCGGTGGCCCCGGGCTCTGCACCAGGACCGGGGTCCCGGGACCTGTTCCCCGCAGGGTCACAGCACCCGGACCGGCGGCCCCAGCTAGGCGGGGACGGGCGCGGGTCCTTCAATGGGGGTCTTTGGGGGGGATCCTTCCACTGCGCTCTGCCCGCCCAGGTACCCCGGGTCTGGGCTGGGGATTTCCCTGCCAGGAAAGCCCCATAGGGGCTGGGGGCTCCAGACCATGGGCAGAGGCCCAGGAATCCGCTCCTGGGGGCCGAAGGAAGAAGCTTCTGCCCGGGGTGCAGGGTCTGAGCCTCCCTCTCACCCCCCACTGCCCTGCCTGCAGGCTTGGGGTGCCAGGGAGGCAGTGCCTCGTGGAGAGCTCAGGTCAACCAGGCCCCCTGTGGCCCCCTCCCTCGCTGCCCTGCGGCCGGGGGCAGGACCCCCAGGCAGGTGAGGCCTGGCTCTGGGTGGCGACCTGTTCGAAATGTCACAACCGCTGGGGATCCCTCCCCCCAGGCTGAGCCAGGCCTGCCTATGCCGGGTGTCCCCTACCCAGCCATGTGTTGCAGGAGTGTGTCGGGCCACAGGGGGCTGTGCCCTGCCCTCAGTGCTGACCCAGGGCCCCAGTGCAGTGCTGGGGTGGGGGCATGTGGCAGGAGGGGCCACCTTTAAACTGCCACTAAGCTCGGAGGTCCTGACCACCCAGAGCCTGTGCCAGGCTGCAGCATTTTCCTTGCAGCCTCCTTCGGCCCCTGCCCTGCTGCGAAAAGCCGACACCTGCCAGAGCTCCCGTTCACTGTCTGGCTGCTGATGCCCCGGACTCACTGGTGGGAAGCCCGTGGGGAGCAGGGGTAACAGCACAGGCCTTGGTGTGTGGTGGGAACTGGAGTCATGGGGCAGGGGCGTGCCAAAGGTCAGAGCGCTGCTTGGGCGCCAGGCAGCCTGTGCGGGAGGCGCTGGTGGAGCTGGCCTGGTGTTCCAGCAGCGGCGTCTCAAGCACCCCCAGGCCGGGAACCCCCTGGCCTCTGCATAAAATGGGTCTTTTTGGCCAAAGCACAAGTCCTAATGGGACTGAATGGAGCAAAGAGAATGTCAGTGAATCTCGGGGAAATGAGGGTAGCTCTGAGGTGGCTCAGGGTGGAGAATTGTTGCCTCAAGGCCTGGACTGGAAGCGCCATTACATGTCCTTTAAGGAGACTGCCAGAAACTGCCCTGTAGGGGGCAGCATTGCTCTACTTCCTGCCAAGGGAAAGGCAAAGGGGCGGCACGTGGTGGAATAGGACTTGGCCCTCTTGGATTTGTTTCATTCTTATTGCGCGGAGCCGAGCCCTGGGCCATGCACCTGGTCTGGTTCAAACCAAACTAGCTCAGTTCCTGGAGGGCGGGTCCGTCAGTGGCTATTAGCCAGGATGGGCAGGGACGGGACCCCGTGCGCTGGCTGTTCACCTCCAACTGCCAGGGTTGCCAGGCATCTGGTTCTCAACCGGAATGCCTGGTCAAAAAGAGACTCTGGTCCATAGGCGTGCGCACGGGGTGTGCCAGGTGTGCCCAGGCACACCCTAATGCAGGGGTGGGCAAATGGCCCCCCTCTACCAGCGTGGCAAGCCGCGGGGTCTGCGCTCCCGGGCCGGAGTGCCCGGCCGAGCGCTGCAAGCTGCCGGCCCCTCTCCCACCTTCCCCCCTCCCCTGGAGCCATGTCGCCGCACGTGCAGTGCTCCAGGGGCCGGGGCTGTGTGCTCCCGCGGGGCAGCGTTTGGCTCCGTGGGGAGGCTAGGAGCCTCATCTCATGGTAAGGGGTCTGGGGCCAGGGGGGTTGGATAAGGGGTGGGCGCAGTCAGGGGACAGGGAGCAGGGTGGGTTGGATAGGGGGTGGGATCCTGGGGGGGTGGTTGGGGTGGGGAGGTCTCTGGAGGGGACAGTCAGGGAGCAGGGGGGGTTGGATGGGGCATGGGAGCCCTGGGGTCTGTCAGGGACAGGGGGTGGATAGGGGTCAGGGTAGTCAGGGGACAGGGAGCAAGGAGGGTCCTGGGCGGGCAGTTAGGATGGGGGGGGTCTCTGGAGGGGGTGGTCAGGGGTCAAGGAGCTGGGGGGGGTTGGATGAGTCAGGAGTTCTGGGGGGTCTGTCAGGAGGCAGGGGTGTGGAGAGGGGTTGGGGCAGGCAGGGAGCGGGGGGGGTTGTATGGGTCGGGAGTTCTGGGGGTCCTGTCAGGGGGTGGGGAGTGGTTGGATAGGCATGGGAGTCCCGGGGGTCTATCTGGGGGCAGGGGTGTGGATAAGGGTCGGGGCAGTCAGGGGACAGGTAGGGGGTAAAGTCCTGGGGGGCAGTCGGGACAAGGAGCAGGGAGGCTTAGATAGGGGGTAGGGTCCTGGGAGGCAGTGAGGGGCAGGGGTCCCAGGAGGGGGTAGTCAGGGGACAAGGTGCAGGGAGGGTTGAGGGTTCTGAGGGGGGAAGTCAGGGGGCGGGAAGTAGGAGGGAGTGGGTGGGGGCGGGGCTAGGGCAGGGCTCCCTGGGTGCACACCCAAATTAAATGGGCTGCGCACGCCTGTGCTCTGGTCAGCACCACTGACCAGGCCATTAAAAGTCCGGTTGGCAGCGCAGCGGGGGCCTGGGCTAAGGGAGGCTCCCTGGCTGCCCTAGTGCTGCGCGGCTCCCAGAAGCGTCCACCAGGTCTCTGTGGCCCCTAGGTGCATGGGTGGCCAGGGAGGCTTTATGCACTGCCCCCGCCCTGAGTGCCCGCTCTGTAGCTCCCATTGGCCGGGAACTGTGACCAATGGGAGCTGCGGGGGTGGTGCCTGCAGGTCCGAGTGCAGTGCACAAAGCCACCCTGCCCACCCATGCGCCTAGGGGCTGTAGGGACCTGGCGGACGCTTCCTGGGAGCTGCAGTAAGTGCCACTGGGACCCCGCCCCCTGAATCCCCTCCCATCCCGCAATCCACTGCCCCAGCCTGGAGTCCCCTCTTGCACCCAAACTCCCTCCTGGAGCCCACCCCCTGATACCCTGACCCCCAACCCTGAGCCCCCTTCTGCACCCCAAACCCCTCATCCATGGCTCCACCCCAGAGCCCACACCCCCAGTCAGAGCCCTCACTCACCCAACCCTCTGCCCCAGCTCGAAGCCCCCTCCTTCACCGCTGTGATAAATAAAGGGGGGGGATAGCTCCCTTTGATCGACACCCAGCCGGCCAGTTAGCTATAAAATCCCTCTTAGTAGCAGTTCTCTACTTGCTTTACCTGTAAAGGGTTAAAAAGTCCCCCAGGTAAAGAAAAAAAAGTGGGCACCTGACCAAAAGAGCCAATGGGAAGGTAGAACTTTTTAAAATGGGGAAAGAAACTTTCCCTTTGTCTGTTGCTCTCTGGACTGGAGGGACAGAGCAGTCATGCTGTAAGCGGTTTAACCCCAGGTATGATCATAAATCATCAGATCCCGCCTAGAACTACTTCTCTGAACTCCACATGTGTAAGTAGAGCAGAATGTTTCGCTAGACCCAATCAGGTTTATTTTGACTTGTGGATCTTCTCTCTGCTAACCCCAGATGCTTTGTTTGCTTGTAACTTTTAAGCTGAACCCCTAAGAAAGCTGGTTTGGGTGCTTCATTTTTATAATCGCTTCTTTTAAGATCTAGCAAAGCCTAAGTTCCAGGTGTATTTTTTTCCTTTTTGTTTTTAATAAAATTTACCTTTTTTAAGAACCGGACTGGATTTTTGGTGTCCTAAGAGGTTTGTGCATGTTGTTTGATTAGCTGGTAGCCACTGCTAATTTCCTTTGTTTTCTTTCTCAGCTCTTCCCTGGAGGGGGGGTGAAAGGGCTTGAGGGTACCCCACAGGGAGGAATTCCCAAGTGCTCTTTTCTGGGTTCAAAGGGGGTGGGTTTTTTTTGCATTTGGGTGGTGGCAGCATTTACCAAGCCAAGGTCAGAGAGAAGCTGTAACCTTGGGAATTTAATACATGCCTGGAGTGGCAAGTATTAATTTTTAGAATCCTTGTGGGCCCATACCCCCACCCCAGCCACCTGCCCCAGCCCAAAGCCCTTGCCTGCACCCCCAAACCCCTCATCCCTGGCCCCACCCCAGAGTCCACATCCCAAGCTGGGGCCCTCATCCTGCTCCTACACCCAACCTCCTGCTCCAGCCCAGTGAAAGCGAGTGAGGGTGGGGTAGAGCGAGCAGGGACGGGGCCTCAGAGGAGTGGGGCAGGGTGAGGGCAAGGGCGGGGTGGGGCTGGGGTGTTTGGTTTTGTGCAATTAGAAAGTTGCCAACCCCACCGACAGTCAGAAGCTGGGAATGGGTGACAGGGGATGGATCACTTGATGATTCCCTGTTCTGTTCATTCCCTCCGGGGCACCTGGCATTGGCCACTGTCAGACAGACAGGACACTGGGCTAGATGGACCTTTGGTCTGACCCAGTCTGGCCGTTCTCATGTTCTAATGAAATGCCCGCTTGCACTGCTCCAGTCCTAGAACTGCTCTGTGTCTATCCCCAGTGTGCACTGTGTGAGGGCAGCCAGGCTGCCGGGTGGCATCCGTCACAAAAGGGTGAATACCCAGCCCAGGATCAGGGTAGCACAGTACAATCCTGGTCTTTCCCACCATTCCTGGGCAAGGAGGGAGTCCGCCACATGAACCCCTCTGCGAGCTCCACACAATCCCCCGTCACTCTTGGCTGTGGATTGATCCTCCCAGGCCATTCACACAGCTCTCACTACCAGATCTGAGCCTATGGTCTTAATCTTGTCTGGCATCTTTTAATTACAAATGATACAAAGCTAAAACAGGCACCGAATGGGCCCATGGACAACGGGGAGTCCTTGCTCAGAGACTCAGCAGTGCATGTTCGTTGGTTAGTTTGGATTCTGTGTAAGGAGAGGCCTGTCTTCCCCTGGTTTCTGTCAGTGTTTTGTTTTCTGTACAAAGTATTTTACTTTGCAATGGTTTCAATTTGTTTAAATATTCAAGTGTTTGGCCTAAAGCAGCTGGGAATCCCCACTGGGTGAGCATGGTCAGTGACACGAAACATTCGGTTCACATCACCCGAGCGCTCTGCTATGTACAGCAGAGGGGCCTTTGTTACGCTCTCAGCAGAGCTATTTATACACTGACTGTGTGGAGCGAGTGTCCTTCCACCCAGCATAAGGCACAATCTGCTACGCTAAAAGGGAATGAGCCAACCCCTCCTGATTTACCCATCCCTGAGACTAGAACCACAGTCCCTGATTAATCACAGCAGCTACACGTTTCTGTACATCTCGCTGAGTGCATTTCACATCCCTGGGGAAAAGTCCCGCCCTTGCCATGCAGGGAGGGGGCTGGAAATCTGTGCAGGGAGACAGGCGCTCAGGGTCTGAAAGAAGAAGATGGGGCACGCCGCATGGCTTACGCAACTGTCTCACCTCCCGGGATTCCATTGGGTCTCCCTAAAGCCTTGCTGCTGTTTCAGTTGGATACAGGATTCTTGCACATGGCTGCCTGTTCTGAACTGCAGTGAGATGCTGAGCAGCTACCATGTTTCCAATGGCTTTTGGGGGGTTGGCCAGGGGCATTTCTCCTGGGCACTGAACCTGCTGTTTGAGGGGTACACTTGTCTCAGGGCTCACAGGGGCTCCTGACTGGCACTTCCCATGATTTCTTGAATTCCACATTTACCTCTTTTATTTTGTCTTTATGACTCTTGCCAGGGCATAACCCTCCTGCAGAAAGGGGAATAATTAGCCAATACTGGTGCTGTCCCCGCACACTCCTATTATGAAAGTGACCAGAAATATATAGGGGAGAGCTCAGAATGAGTCACAAAGTCTGATGGAATCTGTGGAGAAATTTTCTCTAACTCCCATAGAATATTTGTTTAAAATGTTAGTGAGACAAAATGCTTGTCCCTGTCCCTGTGTCGGTGGCCGGAGGTCTGGCTTGGGGGCTGGGAATGTGCTGCCATTGGAAAGGGAATGCCCTGGGTTAGCAATGAGGAGTCAGGTTTGCCACTCCTGTGGTTATCCTGTCTATGTTGCTGGGTTCCTTTCTGCTTGCCGGGGATGATAGAAATGAAGTAATTGGGATTCCTGGCATGTTACTGTGTGCTTAGAAGTTCTGGATCAAGTGGGGAGTGAGAGGTCAGGTTGCTTGTGACCCCAAGTCCACATCCATTATTATTAGTCTGTATTTACATGATCACATGCTAGGTTTTGTACAGGGCATCAGTCCAGTCAGTGCACAGGTGCTCCCTCAATCGGTGACTAGTCCATATTTCTCTTTATGCTTCTCATTCAGTGTGTGGCCCCCAGGCCATGTGTGCTGCACACATCCTAATCCTCCCCTGAACCCAGAATTACTACTTTCCTCCTGGCCACTTTGACGGGGCTCCTCACTGCAGGGTCTGAGAATCTCACAAATACTAACGAATGTCTTGTCCCAATGCCCTGAGGAGGTAGGGTGAAGTTATTCCCATTTTACAAAGGGCAACTGAGGCACAGGGAGATGAAGGCCAAAAGTGTCCACTAATTTTGAGTGCCCAGTTGAGATAGCTAGAACTTCACTGGAAGACCACTTAGCACTTTATATGTTCAGACTCTAAAGACTAAATTCCGACTCTTAAAAATGTACATTTGGTCTGTGTTTGAATGGCCGGGCTTCAATTTAACAATCAATGATAAATTCCAATAATTCAAGCTATGGTGTTCTAGAAGAACTCTGAAAATGTCAGGGACAGACTGAGTAACCAATGACAGATAATTGGGGACGACTGGAGCTCATCAAACCCTAGTCAGGTCTGATGGAAAGAGATTTGAGTGGCAGGGCACAGCTGACGAGGTTCGGGGGCAATGCATGTTGATGGACGTTGGAGGGGAAAGTTGTTGGCAGAAAAAGAATTTCTGGGGTGGATCATAAGAACTGTTTACCCACAGAAAGACTAGCAAAGGATCGCACAGAATGGGCTACCATGGGGGCAAGCAAACCTCCCTGTGACAGGGGTTCTGGGTCAGAAGTTGACAGTACCTGTCACTCAAATCCCCACCAATATAGGTTAATTGGGGTCTAAACAGAGGATCAGTTAACAAGTGGAGCCATAGCTGAAGGGCTGATTAGAGGGGAGCATCCCCAGCAGCTGGGAGCAGAGAGGAAGGAAGCCAGCGGGCAGGGGAGGGAGGAAGGCAGAGCTGACTGATAGTACTGCTCCATGCCCCCTAGGAGCAAGAGGGGGACCTGTAAATAGCACTGCAGCCAATGGCCTGCTGGTGCTGGTGGTCTGGAGTGAGTGTGGCAAGGAAAGACTCTGAGGGCCACCCCGTGCCGCTCCAATCATGCAGACACAGCAAGAGTCAGGAGTAGAACCCAGAAGGCCTAACTCCCAGCCCCTGACCCCAGAGCTGCCTAGAACCCAGACGGCCTAACTCCCAGCCCCTGACCCCAGAGCTGCCTAGAACCCAGCCGCTCCCACTCCCAGCCCCTGACCCCAGAGCTGCCTAGAACCCAGCCGCTCCCACTCCCAGCCCCTGACCCCAGAGCTGCCTAGAACCCAGCCGCTCCCACTCCCAGCCCCTGACCTCAGAGCTGCCTAGAACCCAGCCGCTCCCACTCCCAGCCCCTGACCCCAGAGCTGCCTAGAACCCAGCCGTTCCCAGCCCCTGACCCCAGAGCTGCCTAGAACCCAGCCGTTCCCACTCCCAGCCCCTGACCCCAAAGCTGCCTAGAACCCAGCCGTTCCCACTCCCAGCCCCTGACCCCAGAGCTGCCTAGAACCCAGCCGCTCCCACTCCCAGCCCCTGACCCCAGAGCTGCCTAGAACCCAGCCGTTCCCACTCCCAGCCCCTGACCCCAGAGCTGCCTAGAACCCAGCCGTTCCCACTCCCAGACGCTTGCTCAACTGGCCGTTCTTCTCAGTAAGGTGACTGCGGCAGCAGCAGAGATGTGACTGGCACAATGTCAGATGAACTCGCGCTCCGAGTTGGACAATGCAAGTCACAGGAATGGTGCACGGTAGCAGGAGGCCCTAGGCACAGGCCTCGTTAGGTTTGGCTGACAGCTGTACAGTACTTGTATGTGCTGGAGGTGAGGGAACAGGGAGTGGTGGCCCAGAAGCAGTGAGTGACCAGGAAGGACTTGTAGGAGATGAGCACGGTTGCAGGGGTATCGTGAGAAAAGGTACAGGAAGGTGGGGAAGGGCCAGAGTCTCGCTTGCCCTGTGCCTTGAGCTGTCATTGCTAGCCAGTGGAATGGCACTTTCCCACCAACCTGCCTTTTTCTGTGCAGAGGTGTAAGTGACTGAGCTGGGGGGAGATGGCAGAGCATGGCATGAGGATGGCCTTGTGCAGAGTCATGAGTGGCATCTGGCTCCTGAGAGCTGCCCCCATGAGTGCCCACCATAAGCCTGGGCAGACTGGCTGATTTGATGGAGGAAAGAGAAGCCCTAGCCCCATCTGATGGCTAAATTCAGCATCCAGGTTTGAGAGGGACGGGGACGACTTGCTACCAGGGGCAGGAGTCTGCACATGGAGCAAACTCTGCAAGGTCCCACTTGCTTCACGCAGGTTCCAAAATATGACCTGCCAGATTCTCACTTTCGCTGTGGCCTTTGCCCTGCTCTGGCCATGCAAAGGGACTTTAACACAACTGTAAATTACATTGGCTCTGCCACAGCACCATAAAGGGCCCAGCATGTGAAAATCAGGTCCGGGACGTTCTGCAGCACCTAAGTGGAGTGGGCAGCAAGCGCTATTGTGATGCGGCCATGGTTAGGGGCTGCAGGCGGTGCCACCATGGGGCGGGGCCTGCACAGACAGCGAGGAGGAAAGGGGAGAGGAAAGTGCAGGCAAGAGCTGAGCAAGGGAGAAGGCCCCAGACCGGAGTGGAGTGCAATGTCCCTGAGCCTTCTCCGCTGTATTCCAGACCCAGAACTTCGGACTGGAAGAAATCCTCCCCCTCCTAGGCCGTGTGCGTTGTGGTAGCAGGTGTGTTAGGGCCGTCTATGTGTCCGGGCAAGCCAGCTGGGTACCTGAACACCCTGGCTGTGGGGAGGGATCCCACTGTGCCCTGGAAGAGACAGACGGTGGGGATTGGCCTGTGTGTAATGGCACGCTTGGCTGCTGCTTGACTGACCTGGTTCCCAGGTAGCCCGTCTGCACGGCTGCTCACCAAGGGGGCACGTGGGAGCCCATGGGAGGCGGCAGCCCTGTGGGACAGTCTGGGTTTGGTTATTCAGCCCATTTACCATGGCTCCCTGCACCCCTTCGATGAGCTGCACCGCAGCTGTGGGAGCCAGACCCCAGCACACACAGGGTCACCCGCTCAGTACCGTGTTTCTGTGCAACGGGAAACCTCTTTGTCAAACTAATTAACAATCAAAGGATCTAAACAATGGTTGTTTTTTATAAGCATCTTATTTCACCTTCACACACTAGTCCCTGCAGTTTGAGCTGAACCTATCCCACTCTGGCCTTGCCAGGGCACAAAGCAAGGCTGGGTATTAGCGCTTTATAGTGACTGATTCACACAGGCCCCAGAGGTGTCTCTGTCTGTGGGAGAGGGTGCCCTCTGCAGTCATTAGATCACCCCCTAAATCTCAGGTCTCACAGAGGTGATCCCCAAACACCTCAGCTCAGCTGTCAGGCGTCTGAGTCCTGCTGTGGCTAGGGGTGCATATTCTGCGATAGTGACTGTTGGGCGAGGGGGTTAAGGGAATCATGCACAGAGATATCCTGTTAAATGCGGGGGAGGACTTGAAACGTGCCTGAACTGGGCTGTGATAAAGAGGAGGCTGCAGAATTCCCCAGGGCTCAGCCTTAGCCAGCATGAAGCAATCCCCAGTCAGCACCATTGGGCATTGGAGCAGAAAACATCATGGTCCCCATGGCTGCAGGCTCAGGAATGGTGTCTGGTCCGGCTGTGAAGTCCCATCCCTGGCTCAGCAGCAGGCATGTGTTTGTGCCCTCTGGAGCCAGTTGACTTTGCTCTGCCCCCTGGAGAGCCCCTTCCCTGTGAAGTGTAAATGGAGAGAGGTTCTAAGCTCATCTGTATCCCTGGCAGATGTCTGACTTGTCTCACTCTCAGGCCTTGTCTACACTACAGAGTTTTGTCAGCAGAAGTTATACCGCTTTAATTAAAACCGCTGTTGCATGTCCACACTAGCTCCTTGTGTCGGCAGAGCACAGCCCCACTAACAGGCCTTGCATTGACACAGAGAGCAGTGCACTGTGGTAGTGATCTCACTGTGCAACTGGCCGCAGGGTGCTTTGGGAAGGGTTTGCAATGCCGCATGGGGCAGGGACAGCGTCACATGGGGCAGGTTTCTCAATCCCATCATTCCAGGGGCATCCTACTAGACTGTCAGCTGCTTTTTCAACTGAAATGTGCATGTGGGAGAGGAGAGCGGTGTGTCTGGGGCAGGGGAGACAGCAGGCTGACCGACTTATCCTGAGGCAGGGGAAGGGAGACACACACACACCCCATGTCAACCCCCGGCTCTGCTCAGCGTCTCTCCCAAAGCAGCCCGCTCTGCCTGCCTATGGTTCTGGGATTCCCTCCGAGTTCTCCCACAGCCTCCTCAGCTGCCGGAAGCAGCATCCTGAGCAGCTCTGTGAGCTCTCAGCGCTGAGAAATGTCAAAGCAGCGCACCACCAGCAGTCTGCCTGCCCCTGTGTTCCTAGTGCACGGCAGAACAGGAGGATTCCACATTAATGATTTGTTCTTTGGTCCCTGCAACTGGAGCAGCACCTCAGCTGTCAGACACTTCCTGGGAGCTTTCAAAGGGGAGGGGTACATGCCTGCAGGGCAGCAGAGATCAAACCAGTGAGCAGAGCGGTCACAGCAGGCATTGTGGGATACTGGTGGAAGCCAGTTCTGTCGACAAAACAAACAGTAGTGTCTACACTGACGCTTTGTCGCTTTAACTTCGCCGCAAAAAGCTCCATGCCTCTCGTCGAGGTGGTTTTGTTTTGTCGGCAAAACAGCAGCATTTTGCCAACAAAAGTAGCTTTGAAGTGTGTACGCCTTCCCTGTTTTGTCGCCCAAAGGCAGCTTTTGCTGACAAAACGTTGTAGTGTAGACGAGAACGAGGAGTCCGGTGGCACCTTAAAGACGAACAGATTAATCTAAATCCAGACTCCTTGTTGTTTTTGTGGATACAGACTAACACGGCTACCCCGGAGTGTAGACAAGGTGAGTGTCACAGCCTGGCTGCTCCTGTACACTGCTGCCTCCTCGCTCTCGCAGCCAGTACACAGATTAGGACAAACTCCTGCATGTCAGAACCACTCGCTCAAACTGAAGCCTAGTAAGGCATGAAAGGCCTTGACAAAACGGTTCATCTGACTCCTGCAGGACCCCGTGCCAGGCCTGGCAGCTGCTGTGAGCATCTGAGTATTTCAGCACAGCTCAGACAAGCCAGAGACAGAACAGCTGGGCATGTCAGATCTGCCCTGATATGGAGGCATAATGATGCGATGAGACGATCTGCAGGGTGGGGAAAGGCTGGAGAGAGCAGCCTGGAGGCCTCCCAAGGGCAGCCACTCTGGCCTGGGGGTGAAGTAGTATGGCAGGCAACGCTGACACAGGACAAAGAGGCTCCCCGTCCCTTTGTGTAATTGGGCTGCAGCAGAGGCAGAGATGTACATGCTGGCAGTTGCCAGCTCCTGAACCAGCAGCACCCTGAGCTTACTTTCTTTCCAGGCTGGTCTACATTAGAAGTGCTCCAGCAATGTAGCGGCACTGCGTCTGGTGAAGATGCTCTATGCTGAGGGGAGAGAGCTCCTGTCGGAGAGGTGGTCTCGATGGGAGCAGCTCTCCACAGACCTACCCCGGAAGTGGGTGTAACTTACATCACTCAGGGGATGGCTCAGTCAGAGTTCTACTTACTCCTGGTGGAATTCTGTGCCATTGCGCATGCACAGAATTTATGTCCCCCACAGCTTTCTTTGCTTCCCTGAAGAAAAATGACTTTCTGATGGGGAAGCAAAAGGAAGCCACAAGAGCGGTCATGTGACCCTCCCCAGCAGTATGTTTTGGGTGCGCAGGGCAGCCAGCAGAGAGGTAAATCACCGTGGGGCAGGGAGCGGGACTGGGGAAGACCCCGCTGGTGGCTCCTACCCTGCTCTGGGCTCAGCTGCTAGACCTGGCTGGGCTGGGGAGGGTGGGACTTCCTCTTCCCTGCATGGCATCTGGGGCTGTGTCAGACCCACCCCCAGATTTCTCCCCTGGCTGCAGGAAGCTCTGCCCACTTCCCTCCCCCCACCCACCCGCTTCCTGCATCCATCGCTCCTCAGCTGCAGGGGGAGGGATCCCTGTACAGGGAGCTGCTCCCCCATCCGCCCAACCTCCCTGCCCCCAGAACTCCCCCCCCCCAGGAGCCACCTGCACCTGGATCCCCACCCCACTGAGCCCTCCCAGCCAGACCCACCCCACTGAGCCCCAACCACCTTCACCTGGACCCCCCTGCAGAGTCCCATCACCATTGCACCCAGAACCCCCCAACAACCCCCTGTGCATCCAGATCCCTCCCGCACCCAGATCCCCCCCTGAGCCGCCCACACCCAGACTGTCCCACACAGAACCCTCCCCCCACCCGTGGATCCCCCCGCTAAGAGCCCGCCTGGCTGCCCACACCGGTGCACCTGGCATGGAGGCGCAGGGCCCTGGGGTGTTTCGGGGCAGGCCGGGTCCTTGCGCGGTGTCAGGGGCGGGTGCAGCCTCACCGCGGAGTCCGTGTGTGTGTGTGTGGGGGGGGGGGGGGCACAGCGATCTCCCACCTCGCTGCAGCCAGGGGCCTGGGCGCCCCCCCAGTGCAGGCCGCCGCCGCCGCCCGCTTAGTGCACCAATAAGAGTTGCAAAATGTTAAAATATTGTGCGCGGAGGAACTGGGGCCGCGCCCGGGTGCGGACCTGCCCCAACCCCGGCCCCCAGCTCCCGCCCCGACCCCAGCCCCCGCTCCGGCCCCAACCCCGCTCCAATCCCCTCTCCACCTCCAACCCCGCCCCAGCTCCCGCCCCGGGCCCCCGGCTCCGGCTCCCGCTCCCGCTCCGGCCCCAACCCCCGCCCCAGCCCGGGCCCGGCCGGCGCTGCGTGCAGCCAGTCCCCGGGGCGAGAACCGGCCACGCCCGAGCCGCGGGGGGGCGGGGCTCGCGCAAGCGGGGGCGGGGCAGGAGGAAGCTGCTCAGAGGCCACGCGGGGACCCGGCCGGGCGCGTGCGCGGCGATAGCGGGAGCGACTGGACTGGAGCGACGTGCTCGAGTCGCGGCGGCGCGATGTGATGACGTCATGCCCGCGCCCGGAAGGGAGGGTGCCTCCGTGTCCCCTCTCGGCAGCGGATTGGCTGGGCCTACTGCGAATTTCCGGTGCGCGCCCTGGCCCCGGAAGCGGGGAACGGAAGCAGCCGGGTGGCCGAGTGCGGGACCGCGATGGGCCGGGAGCCGTGAGCGGGCGGCGATGGCGGGGGCCCGGGGCTGCCCCCAGGCGGGCACCGGGGAGCGGGCTCTGGCCGAGCTGCTGCTCGAGTTCTCTCGGGCGCAGTATCGGGCCAAGGACGGGGGCGGCGGCGGGGCCGGGAGCAGCGCGAAGGTGAGGGGCTGAGACCGCCCGAGCCCGCGGGAGGCCCCGCTCTCCCCTCCCCTCCCGTGCCGGCACCCCGAGAGAGACCCCCCCAGCCGGGCCCCGAGACACGTCCCGTTTCCTGCTCAGCCCCTGAGAGCCCTCCCCCCTCCTTTCCCGGCTGTGCCGAGACATACCCGCGGGGGACCCCCCCCCCCGGCTTCCCTGGTCTGAGAGCCCCTGACACCCTCTCCCCCTTCTGGCTGGGCGAGCCCTGAAAGACACCTCGCCTCCAGCTGGGCCAAGCCCCGCCATCCCTCTCCTGGCTAGGGCAAGGCCTGTGGTGGGGAGGATTGCAGAGGTGTCCTGTGCTGAGCTACAGCCCCTGAGCTGTCAATTTGTCTGTCTTGCAGGTGGAGAGGATTGAGAAGCGCTGCCTGGAGCTGTTTGGCAGGGACTATTGCTACAGCCTGATCCAGAATGTGAATGGGGAAATTTGTGGCCACTATCCCCGGCAGATCGTCTTCCTAGAGTACGAGAGCACTGACAGGGAGCGGAACATGTAAGTAACTCCTGCCCCGCCTCCCTCCTTCCTGTCAGGAGAGCTGGCTGCAGGAGAGCCATACAAAACTGCCCAAGGCCTGTCTCACCTGCAAGACACACAACCGTGGTTCCAGGTTGAATAGCTCCAACAGGTGGCATTTCCACAGAGGGCTAGCTAGTCTTCTCATCTTCCCTGCATGACTGGGCTCTTAAGAAGCATGAGAAAACTGGAAATGCACTCTTTGCAGAGCTATAGTTGTGCCTGCACTGCCTACTGGCTGCATGAACTCCCTATTTTTAGCTAGACAGGTCACCCGCTAGGTTATTCTTGTCCTATGGAACTGGGATCTGTCTCTGCACCTTAGTGTGAAGTTGGCAGTGCTATTAGGATACTTTGTTCTAGTCCCTAATCTTGTGGAGCTTTGCCGTCTTTCTGGTACTTTCAGAACAGCTGCTGCCTCAAACTCTTGGGCTTTTCTGCAAGAGAAGAAATAAGCTAAATTTCTTCAGTTTGCTGGATGGGAAAAACAGAATATGTTGCAAGGCAGCTTTAGGTGCATAACAGTTATGGGTGGGCTATTTTTTTCAGGTTACACTGTCTGGTATAGGTACGGCAGCATCCTTCCTATTTGTATAGGGATGAATGTACTCTTGGTGTTCAATAAATGTTACTGGACTTTTGACCCTATTTTTGGGGATGAGGCTGAGGTAAAGAGTAGGGGCAAGGGACGAGCATGCTCTGAGCTGTGTTGTGCCACTGACTGTGTGAGTAAGAAACTCATTGTACTTTGGACTGTACTTTGGGCTGAGATCGTGTCAGATCTCATCAAGGAGCATGGTTAGGCTCTGAGGTCCCAAAGTGTGAATTGCTTTCAGGCAGTCAGCAAGCTGCTCTCTTCGTATGTGCAGTAGGTTTGTTATGGCTGGTGATTTAAGTTCCATGGTATTTGTGCTGCCTCATCAGATGACTGAAAACTTTCAAACATGAAAATTACTCAAACTTTTATAATGTGTTTTTGGACAATCATTTGCTGATAAAACTTGTTCGGCTTCTGGGATTCGTGGATTGGAGACGCTAATTTAGACACACATGAGCCACATATAACAACCCAAACTCCGTGCTTTTATTCGCAACATATTAGTGAATCAGCTTACTATATGTTGGAAACCATTGGTTTTGACTTAAGTTATAAAGCTTTTGAATAGCCTGTGTGTGGCATGTGCAAGAGAGCTCCATTAAGTCTGGATGTGAGCGCTTCCTGAGAGGCACTGTGCCTGCATAGAAAGTTTGGCAAGTGACCACTGTTGAATGGATAGAATAGACTGGTTGTGCTTTGCAAAAGTTATAAGTTAGCTTTTGCCTGATTTACTGACTTTCTGGTCTGAAACTTTAGCTTATTGTTTTGAAAACAAAACAGTACATTTTCTTTGCAAATTTAGGAGTCCACTCAGCCCTTTGTGAGGTGTTGTATATAAGTAGAAATAAAAGAATATTAAAAATCAATCTTTATTCACTTTAGTACATGCACGCACAAAACTTTTACTTGATTCTTAGTTTCATAGTCTCCTGTGGCAGAATGGAGATTGTGCCACTATAGAGTCTTGCAACGATTGATTTAGGATTTCTTGACAGTTAATTCCACATGTAAACATACAATCTACATTTGTCTCAAATCTGTTTACACCTCTGATCAAACAATAGATGCACCCACCCACACTCAGTGATTCAAAGCTGAGCTATGAGAAGAGGGCCAAATTCGTGCTACTCCTGTCCCCAGCAGCCATTAAACCCACACAGTTGGCTCCCATAGCAGAGCTGACAGACCCCAACTGAAGGGTTAAGACCTGGACCATGGTGCATTCAACTGCCTACCATCAGAGCAGCCCCTACATTGCTGTAACATATCAGGCCCGGCCCAGATAACGGAGCTGTAACCAGCCACCCACTGTGCTCTCCTGTACTCAGTCAGTCTTGGTGCAGGTGAGAATCTGCGCCACTGTCTCCCCCCTTGCACACATCTCCCTGAGTATTGTAGATAGTCTGTGCTTGTACTTTATACACAGGCCACCTATTTGTCCTTAGATTTGTTTTGTTAAGTTATTATCTCCTCTTACCTTTATTTTTACTCTTTTCTAAACAAAGAAAAACCTGACTAACACTGAGTGGTGCAGTTAAACACACAGTGGAGGAAGCATTTCACTTGCTGAACAAAGAGCTTGATGCATGCTGACACAAATCCAGCAAAGCGTTTAAAAATTAAGTACATGCTTAAGCACGTGAGTAGCTCCATTGATTTCAGTGGCACTATTTGCATGTCTGAAGTTAAGCGTATGCTTAAATTCTTGTCTGGATTGTGCCCAGAATGCTCATGTCTCTAGTGTTGTACCCTATTGTCTCCATGTATTTATGTTTAAGAACAAAACACAGAATCTTTCCACATCAGTAACATTATTGTACTTGGTTGGAAACTTTCGGACTAAAGTCTTACACAAATGTCTTAAAGTTTATATTGTACGGTGGTCTAGCTTGACATAACTTATTTCAACTTTTAAAAAGGCTTTGACAAGGCCCCTCACAAGAGACTGTTGAAGAAACTAAATAGTCACAGGGGGAGAGGCAAAGTATCAAGTACTGTCGTGGATCAAAAACTAGGAAAAGAAAATAAAGGTCAATTTTACTTCCTGGCAAAAGTTTAACAGTTGAGGTCTCAAGGTTCTGTGTTAGGTTTGGGGTTTATTATATGAATGATCTGAAAAGGGAGGTGAGCCGTGAGGCAGCAACTTGCAGATAAGTTATTAGGTTAGACAAATCAGGAGAGGACTGAGGAACTTCAGAGGGACCTAACCAAACTAGATGAATGGGCAACATAACGGCAAATAGCAAAAGAGTCCTGTGGCACCTTGAAGACTAACAGATGTATAGGAGCATAAGCTTTCGTGGGTGAATGCACATGCATCCGACGAAGTGGGCATTCACCCATGAAAGCTTATGCTCCTATACATCTGTTAGTCTTCAAGGTGCCACAGGACTCTGTTGCTTTTTACAGATCCAGACTAACACGGCTATCCCACTGATAATGGCAAATGAAATTTCAGTGTTGATAAATGCAGAGTGTTGCACAGAGGAGGGAAAAATGTAATTACCCAGACAGCTTCCAAGGTTCTAAATTAACTCTCAATTTAGGCCATGTCTACACTACAGTGGCACAGCTACAGCAGCTGTCACTGTAGTGCGTAGTGTAGACACTTCCTTCAGTGGTGGAAGGGATTTTTCTGTTGAGGTGGATAAGCCACCTCTCTGGGAAGTGGTAGTGAGGTTGAGGGAAGAATCCTTCTGTTGGCTGTGCTGCGTATACACCAGGGGTTAGGTCCAACTAACTACATTGCGACGTAGCAAGGCTGACCTAGTTTTTGGTGTGGGCCAGACCTTGGGCATCATTGAGCCGACATCTTCATTGACTTCTCTCAAATGTGCAGCTGCAAACAATGTTCAGGTGCATGAGGAATGAGAGAGAATATACTAGAGAATATTTAAGTCTGTGTTTGACTGAATTTCCCTGAAAAATTGCTGGGTTTTAAAAAAAGCAACTGTTTGGGTTTTATTCTTTTTAACCCAAATTTTGTTGGGGTTATTGGATCTCCTCGCACCTGGCTCTCCACCTCAGAGTCCCCACTAGCTGACACAGTACACATACTCAGAGGAGGGGAACTCCCAGTTGGCAGCTGCTGCTGCGTTGTGGGGGAGCAAGATCGGCAGGGCCCAGGGTCTCAGCAGCTGAGTCGGTGAGAGAGACAGCCCCCATCCGCTTTCCCTGCTGGACAGAATCCCCTCCTAAGAACATACGAACAGACATACTGGGTCAGACCAATGGTCCATCTAGCCCATTATCCAGTCTTCCCACAGTGGCCAATGCCAGGTGCTTCAGAGGAAATGAATACAGCGGGCAATCAAGTGATCCATCCCCTGTCACCCATTCCCAGCTTCTGGCAAATAGAGGCTAGGGGCACCCAAGCATGGGTTGTATCCCTGTGTGACGCAGTAGGGAGCGGGGTGGATTGACCTGGGAATGTCTTTTAGTTTTGCTGGAACTGTCTGCATGGGGGACGGGAGAGCAGGGGATGACTTTAGGTGAGGGACGGTACCTGAGCCAGGAAGGGGGTGGGGAGTCGACACCTTTTCCCGGGAAACTCGACAAAGGGAGAGGGGGAGAGAGCCTGCTGGAGGGGTTTTTTTGGTTTCAGTTTTGGGCTGGCTGGGAAGAGGCAGGGAACCCAAGTCTGGGGTCTAAGATCCTTGCATAGGGTTACCATACGTCCGGTTTTTCCCGGACATGTCCGGCTTTTCGGCACTCAAACCCCCGTCCGGGGGGAATTGCCAAAAAGCCGAACATGTCCGGGAAAATGCCGGCCGGGCACTTCCCCTCCCACGGCGGCTCTGCTCCTCCCCTGACTCTTCGGCTCTGTTTAAGAGCCGAGCTGCCCGAGCGCTATGGGCTTCAGGCAGCCCCCTTGCCTCCGGACCCCAGCCGCTGGCCGGGCACTTCCCCTCCCAGGCTCCAGCGGCGCAGGGTCCGGAGGCATGGGGGCTGCCCGAAGCCGGTAGCGCTGGGGCAGCTCGGCTCTTAAACAGAGCCGAAGAGTCAGGGGAGGAGCAGAGCCTCCGGCCGCGACTATTCGGCTCTGTTTAAGAGCCGGGCTGCCCGAGCACTACCGGCTTTCGGCAGCCCCCATGCCTCCGGACCCTGCGCCACCGGAGCCCGGGAGGGGAAGTGCCTGGCTGGGGGCGCAGGGTCCGGAGGCAAGGGGGCTGCCCGAAGCCCAAGCGCTACCGGCTTCACGGTTTGCCGGGCAGCCTCCAGACCCTGCGCCCCCGGCTGGGCGCTTCCCCTCCCGGGCTCTAGCTGCGCTGGGGAAGCGCTGGCCGGGGGTGCAGGGTCTGGGGGCTGCCCGGCAAACCGTGAAGCCAGTAGCGCTCGGGCAGCCCTTTTCGCGTGGCTGGGAGTGGGAGGGAGGAAGGGGCGGAGTTAGGGTGGGGAAAGGGCGGGGCTGGGGTGGGAAATGGGCAGGGCCAGGACCCTGTGGAGAGTCCTCTTTTTTTATTTAAGTATGGTAACCCTATCCTTGCACCCCAGAGGGACCTGGCTGAGGGGTCCTGGTTGTACCCATAAGCCCTGCTTGGGACTGTGTTCCTGTTGTCTAATAAACCTTCTGTTTTATTGGCTGGCTGAGAGTCATGGTGAATCGCAGGAAGTGGGGGGTGCAGGGACCGGACTCCCCCACACTCCGTGACACCCTGACCATCTTAGCTAATAGTCATTGATAAACCTATCCTCCATGAACTTATCCAGTTCATTTTTGTACCCAGTTGTGCTTTTGGTCTTCACAACATCCCCTGGCAACAAGTTCCTCAGGTTGACTATGTGCTGTGCAAAGAAGTACTGCCTTGTGTTTGTTTTACACCTGCTGTCTATTAATTTCATTGGGTGTTCCCTGGTTCTTGTATTATGATAAGGGGTAAATAGCACTTCCCTATTAACTTTCTCCACACCATTTATGATTTTATAGACCTTTATTGTATCCCCCCTTAGTTGTCTCTTATCCAAACTGAACAGTCCCAGTCTTTTTAATCTCTCTTCATATGGAAGCTGTTCCATACTGCTAATACTTTTTGTTGCCCTTTTCTGAACCTTTTCCAATTCCAGTCTAGCTTTCTTGAGATGGGGCGACCACATCTGCATGCAGTATTCAAGCTGTGAGCGTTCCATGGATTTATATAGAGGCAATATGATATTATCTATCCCTTTCCTAATGATTCCCAACATTCTGTTCGCTTTTTTGACACCGCTCCGCATTGAGTGGATGTTTTCAGAGAACTACCCACAATGATTAAATTAGCTGGTCACAGCTAATTTAGACCCCATCATTTGATATGGATAGTTGGGATTCTGTTTTCCAATGTGCATTACTTTGCATTTATCAACATTGAATTTCATCTGCCATTTTGATGTCCAGTCACCTAGTTTTGTGAGAGCCCTTTGTAACTCTTCGCAGTCTGCTTTGGACTTAACTATCTTGAGTAGTTTTGTATTAGCTGCACACTTTGCCACCTTACTATTTACCCCTTTTTCCAGATCAATGATGAATATGTTGAATAGGACAGATCCCAGTACGGACCCTTCGGGGACACCACTATTTACCTCTTTCCACTGACCACTTATTCCTACCCTTTGTTTCCTATCTTTTAACCAGCTACTGATCCATGAGAGGACCTTCCCTCTTATTCCACGACAGCTTAAATTTTTTATATTAGTATTGTGTCTTTTGCTAGTTGCTCTTCAAGTTCTTTTTTGGCCTGCCTAATTATACATTTACACTTGACTTGCCAGAGTTTATGCTCCTTTCTATTTTCCTCAGTAGGATTTGATTTCCAATTTTTAAAGGATGCCTTTTTGCCTCTAACTGCCTTGTTTGCTCTGTTGTTTAGCCACAGTGACACTGTTTTGGTCCTACTGCTATGTTTCTTAATGTGGGGTATACATTTAATTTGAGCTTCTATTATGGTGTTTTAAAAAAGTTTCCATGTAGCTTGCAGGGATTTTGCTCTTGTGTTTGTCCACTTTCCATTTAATAAGCTGCCTCATTTTTGCATACAGCAGAACCTTAGCGTTACGAACACCTCGGGAATGGAGGTTGTTTGTAACTGAACAAAACATTTTGGTGATTCTTTCAAAAGTTTACAACTGAAAATTGACATAATACAGCTTTGAAACTTTACCATGAAGAAGAAAAATGCTACTTTCCCTTTATTTTTGTAGTAGTTTACGTTTACCACAGTATGGTATTGTATTTGCCGTGTGTGTGTGTCTGTGTCTGTCTCTCTGCTGCTGCTGCTGCCTGATGATGTACTTCTGGTTCCAAAAGAGGTGTGTGGTTGACTGGGCAGTTTGTAACTCTGAGATTCTACTGTAGTTCCCCTTTCTGAAGTTAAATGCTACTGTGCTTCTTTGGTATTTTCCCACTCACAAGGATGTTAAATTTAATTACATGATGGTCTCTATTACTGAGCAGTTCAGCTATGTTCACCTCTTGAACCAGGTCCTGTGCACCACTCAGGACTAAATCAAGAATTGCCTCTTCTCTTGTGGGTTCCAGGACTAGCTGCTCCAAGAAGCCAGCATTAATGGTGTCTAGAAGGTTTATCTCTGCATCCTGTCCTGAGGTGACATGTACCCTGTCAACACGGGGATAGCTGAAATCCCCCTCTATTTTGAGTTTTCTGTTTGTACAGTCCCTCTAATCTCCCTGACCATTTTACAGTCACCAGCACCATCCTGGTCAGGTGGTCGGTAGCATATTCCTACCACTATACTCTTATTATTCAAACATGGGATTTCTATCCAGAGAGATTCTGTGGTACAGTTTGATTCATTTAAGATTTTTACTATATTTGACTCTTTCTTTCACATATGGTGCCACTCCCCCACAAGTCCAACCTGCTTTGTCATTCCTACGTATTTTGTTCCCTGGTATTATCATGTCCCACTGATTATCATCATTTCACCAAGTTTCTATGTTGCCTCGTTTAATATCGGGCACTCAAATTCACCCATATTAGTATTTAGACTTCTAGCATTTGTATATAAGAACTTATAAGATGTCCCTTTTTAGCTGTGTGCTATTGTGTGATGTAATTGAAGGGGGCTCTTTTTCATTTGACTGTTTCTCTTAGTTCCATCCTATCAACTTGTATCCTCTCCTCTTTACTACACTATGGAGAATTCCCACTGGCCCTTCAATGCAGCCCTGTCCTCACTGGAGGAGCGGGATGGGCAAGGAGCTGGGTCGTAGCAGTTGAGACTCTCTCTCTCTCTCCCCCCCCCCCTTTGCTTCTTAGAGAGACGGAGCAGGCAAACAGCACTTCAGGAAAAGCTTTGAAGAAATTCCTGGAGCAAGGTGGAAGGGCAGTTCTGGTTCTCTAGCCTCCCAGCAGTGTGTGTATCTGGGGAAGATTCCCAGGGAGGAGAGCTTGTCGACAGTGGGATGTTTGTGTTGGTGGAGCTGAGTGGGGCAAACTCTGGCTGTAGGTTAGCTGCACCAGAGTGATCTACCCTAGTGCAAGTCACTCACCATTAATGCTGTCCCCTAGATTGGAGGGCTACACTAGTGCACTTACGTTAGAGTACAGAAAATCTCCAGTTCAGGCAAGCCCTCGGCCTTCCACAACAGCATATTATACATCTAATTTAGCCCAAGAGCGATTGTTTTGAGGTACAGGACGGGATGGTGTGGGTGCAGTTCCAGGAACAAGTGTGCTTGATTGGACAGAGTTGGTGAAGAGGCACTGGTGTTCTGAGCAGTGTCACCTGCTGTGGCATCTCCCCTCAACTTTGTGCCTAAAGTCAGGAAAGCTGGAGGTTATCCCAGAAACTACATGAGTGGGACTAAACGCTGTGGAGTTGGAGCCTCTAACAGATGGGCCTAGGAGAGCTAAGTTCTTATTGGTCATACCTCTGGAAAGCACCCTGACTTGGACGTCTGCTAATATGGAAGTTACGTGGAAGAACCGAATGTTAATAGATGAAATTTCAATTACAACTGTTACAGCCTATTAAATAATCTCCAGACATAGGCTGCTGTTGATGGTGAACTTTTTAATAGTGATTGGACATGATTGAGGTGTGTGTTTTGTAACATGTTAGTCTTGTGGGGAAGAAGTGAGATAAATGCTTTACATTTGTAGAATGAAATAAGAGCGCTGAAAATGGTGGCCGTGTCCATAATTGGATAGGCTAGAAAGGAAAATATTGAGTACTCCTAAGGGCAAGTCTACATGACAAAATGAAGTCCACCAAAGTTATGTTGACATTCATCAACCACAACAATTGAATTGCTTTTGCCTGTCCACGCTGCGCTCCTTGTGTCGGCAGTGCACGTCCTCACCAGGGTCCTGGGAATCTGGATATAGCAGCGCAGCTGCTGATGGTTAATTCCATACAGTGCTATAGAGGAGGGCCAGTAGCTTACAACTGTTACGATTGAAGAGACTTCTCTGTTTAAAGGAGAATTCTTGTAAGGGCTCTAAAACCCCTTTGCTTATTTGCATTGTCTTGAAATTTGGTGTGCCTCAGGGGAATTCAAGGTAGGATTAGAGGTCCAAATTTGGGGTCATTTGAGCAAGTGGTTCCTGAGACACAACCTCCGAAAAAACAGGTTTTCGTTTTGTGCACACCTAGCTTCTAAATTTCTAATGACTTAGGGAAGGGAGGGTGATCTGGAAATAGTGGGGGGATGGTTATATGTTGTGTGGGTGTGGTGAGAGGGGAAGAGACACCAGTCTTCTCTCAGATGCTTAAAGTTCTTGTAACCACCTTGTAAGCAAACGGTCAAGTTCTTGGGACATAACTCACAGATGAGATTTCTGCCATTGGCCCTGTTAGCAACTGCATGCTCCCCACACTTCGAAGCACAGTGGTTTCCCCATTCCATTAGAACAAAGTGCACTGAGGGAGGCAGGCACCTAGCAATCAGCTAGCGTCTTTGTGGCTTACTGGGTGACTGGGACTCAGAAAACCAGGGCTGCGTTCCTGGCTCTGCCACTGGCGTGGAGGGTGACTTTGGTGAAGCACTTCATTTCTTTGCCTCAGTTTCCTCATCTGTACCACAGAGATGTTTCCATCCTTTGGAGCGACTGATGAAAAGTGATATACAAGGGTTCGGTGTTATCAACTGGCCACAGCAGAGTCTCAGTTGCAGACCTCCAAGAGAATTACAACTGCCTAAATATCCGCAAACTTCTACCCACAACACACTTTCTGTCCCCCCTCCCCCGCCACGAAAAAAAAAATCACAAACCACCCACCTAGGAAATTCACTCGCGACAAACATTGTAACATACAGTTAAGGTTGTCCAATGCTATATTGTACACTTCCAGAAGATTGAGTTGAGCAAATCTCAAACCTCTGAAAACCAGGACATACAGAGTGAATGTAGACACACAACCTTAACTCTGCCCTAATTGAGCACATACTTGGAATCTGCCTCTGCCCTGTACTGAGCAGCAGGTACCTCACCTGTCCTATGCTCAAATACTCAGCCTACTCCACAGACAGTACACCATATCTGCTAATTGTTACAGCCCTGTCACCCTTGTGTGCACAATGCCATCTAACACTACTTTCACTTACCCTTCATGAAACCCACAGACCATGCTCCTCTCCCACCTAACTGCTGCCAAGCCCATGACTTACATAGTACAGTGCACGAGGCATACTGGATCTCTCAAGGTACACATGTGCTTCTTTCCTTTCATCTCTCTCCCCCACCCACACGAGGGGGTCAGGAAGAGGGATTCACACACATACTGCCCCCCAGATCACCTCATATCATAGTCCCAGCTCTTCGATCTAATACCTATACCTAACACAGTGAATGCAGCTGGAGTGCATGCAGATAACTGCCAGTGGCCACTGCCAGCTCCAGTGGGGGCAGAGTTAAGGTTGCATAAGCATTTACCTTAACTCTGTATTTCTTGGTTTTTGGAAGTTTGTTTTGCTGAGCTTGACGTTCTGGAAGGGCATGAGAGACCACCGGGCACCTGAGCTCTGCGTGAACAAAGCTTTTTTTTGGTCTGTGAAATTAGTTCCTGGCTATGTGAATTTTCACATTACACATCCAGTTTAAACAAAGCACGCTATGGACTCTTTTAACGTATAAGAACGGCCATACTGGGTCAGACCAAAGGTCCATCTAGCCCAGTATCCTGTCTACCGACAGTGGCCAATGCCAGGTGCCCAGAGGGAGTGAACCTAACAGGTAACGATCAAGTGATCTCTCTCCTGCAATCCATTTCCACCCTCTGACAAACAGAGGCTAGGGACACCATTCCTTACCTATCCTGGCTAATATCCATTAACAGACTTAACCTCCAATTATTTATCCAGTTCTCTTTTAAATGCTGTTATAGTCCTAGCCTTCACAACCTTCTGAGGCAAGGAGTTCCACAAGTTGACTGTGCGCTGTGTGAAGAAGAACTTCCTTTTATTTGTTTTAAACCTGCTGCCTATTTAATTTCATTTGATGACCCCTAGTTCTTGTATTATGGGAATAAGTAAATAACTTTTCCTTATCCACTTTCTCCACATCACTCATGATTTTATAGACCTCTATCATATCCCCCCTTAGTCTCCTCTTTTCCAAGCTGAAAAGTCCTAGCCTCTTTAATCTCTCCTCATGAGACCCTCTCCAAACCCCTAATCATTTTAGTTGCCCTTCTCTGAACCTTTTTTAGTGCCAGTATATCTGATGAGGCGACCACATCTGTACGCAGTATTCAAGATGTGGGCATACCATCGATTTATATAAGAGCAATAATATATTCTGTCTTATTCTCTATCCCCTTTTTAATGATTCCTAACACCCTGTTTGCTTTTTTGACCGCCTCTGCACACTGCGTGGACATCTTCAGAGAACTATCCATGATCTTTTTCCTGATTTGTTGTAGCTAAATTAGCCCCCATCATATTGTATGTATAGTTGGGGTTATTTTTTCCAATGTGCATTACTTTACATTTATCCACATTAAATTTCATTTGCCATTTTGTTGCCCAATCACTTAGTTTTGTGAGATCTTTTTGAAGTTCTTCACAGTCTGCTTTGGTCTTAACTATCTTGAGTTTAGTATCATCTGCAAACTTTGCCATCTCACTTTTTACCCCTTTCTCCAGATCATTTATGAATAAGTTGAATAGGATTGGTCCTAGGACTGATCCTTGGGGAACACCACTAGTTACCCCTCTCCATTCTGAGAATTTACCATTCATTCCTACCCTTTGTTCCCTGTCTTTTAACCAGTTCTCAATCCATGAAAGGACCTTCCCTTTTATCCCGTGACAACTTAATTTACATAAGAGCCTTTGGTGAGGGACCTTGTCAAAGGCTTTCTGGAAATCTAAGTACACTATGTCCACTGGATCCCCCTTGTCCACATGTTTGTTGACCCCTTCAGAGAACTCTAATAGATTAGTAAGACACGATTTCCCTTTAGAGAAACCATGTTGACTTTTGCCCAACAATTTATGTTCTTCTATGTGTCTGACAATTTTATTCTTTACTATTGTTTCGACTAATTTGCCCGGTACCGATGTTAGACTTACCGGTCTGTAATTGCTGGGATCACCTCTAGAGCCCTTTTTAAATATTGGTGTTACATTAGCTATCTTCCAGTCATTGGGTACAGAAGCCGATTTAAAGGAGAGGTTACAAACCCTAGTTAATAGTTCCGCAGTTTCACATTTGAGTTCTTTCTGCTGATGATACATCTTGGACTCTGCCTGTCCGACTGTGTTAGGTGATGTTTCATTTGACAGTATTGCCAACCAGATATAGGAACCATAAAGGATAGTGGGAATTTTAGGGACGTTACTTTAACTGATTGCTTCCAGCCTCTAAGGATTACGTTTTTGTTATGGAAAATGCTGTAGTGGCATACTTGTGCAGAAAGGCTATATGTTACTTCTGCAACCCATCCGGTAACAGAGGCTTTTACTTTGGGAATTTTATTAACTGTCCGGTTTAAATCGGGTCGGCATTAAACTGTGTATTGGGCACAGTCTTCTCTGCCATCAGGCTCTCCCCTCTGTACCCCTCCGGTGTGCAGTAGTGGAACGCGCTCTGCAGTACATGAAAAGGTGCTTGCCTTGCAGAGCTCCTAATATCTATTGAAGCAGGGACCTCGTCTGGGCAGATGCATCTTTTGGTAACCTTTCCCTGTACAAAGGTTCACACAGGCTTACCCACTGCTACGTACAACTTTGCATGTTGGCATTTTACTAACTTCCCCTAGATGGCTGTGAATGCAAACCATTAAAGAATGGCAACTACTTGGATTTTTTTTCATTCTTTAAAATCTTCGGCATATCAAGATTCTTTGGAAGTGGAGAGCAGAAATAAAGGAGTCCATGAGAAGAATATGAAAATTTTAAATACCGAACAGAAACTCTACCCATGGATCGTTTTGAGCCATCCAGAACCCACTGAAGAGTAGCTTCATAGTCTTATAAACCCTGGACTGATATGTGGGCGTAAGTGACAGAGGTTTAGCTTGTGGTCTTCAGGCCTAAAACTTTTGGGATTTCAGTTTTGCTTTAATTGAATAGCTGAATGCAGCCTTGACAGTGGAGATGCTTCTCGAGATGCTTCATTAATCTAATTACCTAGCACTCCAACTTCCAGCCAGTTTTAGACTGTTGATACGTCTAATTACGCTATAATGTACGTGCACAAATAATCAACATTAAAGTCCAGTGAGCATTCAGGCCTGAGTTCTCTATTTTTTGATCTGTGTACATAAATGCAGCCTGAACGGTGGGTGTTGAGGATTTTCTTTTGAGAAAAAGTAGTGTGAAAATAGAGTGGATTTTTTTACAAGGCATTGGCGTATCGTTTACTAGTGCCTTAAACTAGTGAACCCTGATACTGCTGCAGCCACTCTATATAGCAGGCTATTCTGGTAGCCATATATGAAACAGACTTGCCCTAACATGCCAAGGTATGCCCTGGCAGGTATATTACATCTGGGTCTGACCATTTTCTTGATGCCCTACTGAAAGGTGTGTGTGGTCTCTGCCCAAAGCTAAGAACTAGCTGACTGTAATGGTTAGTGCAAGGTGTTTGTATGGAGAACAATTGTAGAGTTGTGTAACATGTAGGATATCCTGTTCCAAATCTGTCGGAAGAGAAACCTGTCACCTGAGGAGGGGCAGTCTGAGAGCTGGCCCAAGCAGCATGAATAAGTCTACACTGAAATAAAAGACCTGTGGCTCGGCTGTGGCTGGCGCGGGTCAGATCGCTCGGGCTCATGGGGCTTGGACTACGGGGCTAAACGTTCAGGCTTGGCCTGGAGTGCAACCTTTGGTACCCTGCCCCCTCATGGGGTTTAGACCATAGAAAGTGTGGTATGAGTTTGTTGTCTATTAACCTTTTGTTTCCAATACAGAAGAACCTCAGAGTTTAACACAGTACTGTAATCTATTTGCTTTTTTTTTTTTTTTTTGGTATCTACTTCCGGTTCCAAATGAGGTGTGTGGTTGACTGCTCAGTTCATAACTCTGGTGTTCGTAACTCTGAGGTTCTTCTGTATTTGTTTTCTATTGCATGAATCTCTGTTCTTTGCTAAATAAACTTATACTTGCTTCTTTAAACACACACCACTTAGATTTGTTTAAAGTGGAGCTGTAATGTAAGGTGGGCTAATAAGCTGTTGTGGCCTGTTCCTTTGAGAACAGCGGTTCTGGTAATTGCGTGTCTGGTGGAGCAGGGGCTGTTTGGAGGACTTGGAGTGTATCTATTGCTAATCTGTAGAGGGGCAGCAGAGCACAAATGAAGGAATGTTTGTGCTGTCTGTCCCTGGGGTTGTCAGAGACCCAACCCCTGGCAGATGAAGACAAGATGGTCTCACACTCAGGGCAGGTGGTAGCAAAGTGCCTCACAGCCTTGCATATACCCCCGGGGGTGTCGCATGCAGGGCCGCCCGGGGGTGGGGTAAGTGGGGCAATTTACCCTGGGCCCCCATGAAAGTTTTCGGCAGGTCCTTCAGTGCTGCTGAACACACCCGGATCAAGTGAAGGACCCGCTGCCAAAGACCCGGAGCTTCTTCCGCTCCGGGTCTTCGGCGGCAATTCGGCGGCGGGTCCTTCACTCGCTCCGGGACCCGCCGCCAAAGTGCCCCGAAGACCCGGAGCGGAAGGACCCCCGCCGCCAAAGACCCCAGGTCCCCTGAATCCTCTGGGCGGCTCTGGTCGCATGTGACAACAGTCTTTCTACACCCCTAATACTGCTGCAGTGAGTGTCTTCAAGAGCAAACCAGGCAGTTGCTTTTCAGCACCAAGAGATTGACTTAGGTGATGGGAGCACATCCATCTGATTCCAAGCCAGTCCCCCGGCTCCTTGACTTCATAGCTGGCTTTTCAGCTAAAGGGATGTGGGTGCTGAGATTGTGGCCACCATGATGCTATGAGATAATGGGGACTCTTCTCTCTGTTTGATAGGTTTGAGAGCACTGTGCAGGTCAGCAAACTGCAGGACCTCATCAACCGCAGTAAAATGGCCAGATGTAGAGGACGATTTGTCTGCCCAGTCATTCTGTACAAGGGAAAGGTAAAGCTGCATAAGCACATTTGTCTCTGTTTGCTTGAACGTCAGGAATGTCCTTTCTCCCTGCATTCGGAACAGTGTTTCCTGGAGCTGTGCAGAGGCAGGTCTTTATGGGCCATCAGCTCTCTTGCCCCCTCCATTTACCGGAGATACTGCTGCCTGCTTCTTATTTATAATGTCACCTGAAAGTGAGAACAGGCTTTCGCGTGGCACTTTTGTAGCCGTCATTGCAAGGTATTTGCATGCCAGATATGCTAAACATTCGTATGCCCCTTCATGCTTCAGCCACCATTCCGGAGGATATGCTGATGATGTTCGTTAAAAAAAATAGTGCATTAATTAAATTTGTGACTGAACTCCTTGGGGGAAAATTGTATGTATCCTGTTCTATTTTACCCGCATTCTGCCATATATTTCATGTTATAGCAATCTCGGATGATGACCCAGCACATTTGATTTATGAACACTGTCACTGAAAATTTGACAAAATGCAAAGAAGGTGCCAATGTGAGATTTCTAAAAATAGCTACAGCGCACTACCAAAGGTTTAAGAATCAGAAGTGCCTTCCAAAATCTGAGCGGGACAAGGTGTGGAGCTTGCTTTCAGAAGTTTGACGTGGAAACTACAGAACCCGAACCACCAAAAAAGAAAATCAACCTTCTGCTGGTGGCATCTGACGCAGATGATGAAAACTGAACATGGGTCGGTCCACACTGCTTTTGGATTGTTATCGGGCAGAACCCGTCATCTGCATGGACGCATGTCCTCTGGAATGGTGGTTGAAGCATGAAGGGACATATGACTCTTGAGTGCATCTGGCATGTAAATATCTTGCGACGCTGGTTACAACAGTGCCATGCGAACACCTGTTCTCACTTTCAGGTGACGTTGTAAACAAGAAACGGGCAGCATTATCTCCTGCAAATGTAACCAAACTTGTTTTGTCTGTGCGATTGGCTGAACAAGAAGCAGGACTGAGTGGACTTATAGGCTCTAAAGTTTTAGATTATTTTATTTTTGAACTCAGTTATTTTTTTGTACATAATTCTACATTTGTAAGTTCAGCTTTCATGATAAAAAGATTGCACTACAGTACTTGTATTAGGTGAATTGAAATACTGTATATACTTGTTCATAAGCTGAATATTTTTGGTAAAAAAGTGATGCATCAAAGAGGGGGGTTCGGCTTATAAACGGGTCTACACCAAAATTTGATGATTTTAAACTCTATGGAATCATTGAATTGAATATCTAATACACTGTTGTTTTGTTTACCTGGAGCGACTGCAGGCATGGAGCCCCTCAGCTCCCTGTGGCCGCGGTTTGCCATTCCCAGCCAATGGGAGCTGTGGGAAGTGGCGCCACGTCCTGCAGCTCCCATTGGCTGGGAAGGGCAAACTGCAGCCACTGGGAGCTGAGCAGCTCCGTGCCTGTGAACGCTCCAGGTAAACAAAATGTCCAGGCCTGCTAGCAGCTTACCCTAATGGGCCAGGAGCCAAAGTTTTTGCCAACCCCTGAAATATAGGGTCGGCTTATGAAAGGGTCATACCGTTTTTGCTATTTTTACCTAACCATCTTAGGGGGTCGGCTTATAAACCAACGGGCTAATGAACGAGTATATACGGTATACTATTTCTTTTGTTTATTACAGTGGAAATATTTGTAATAAAAAATAAACATAAAGTGAGCAATGTACACTTTGTATTCTGTGTTGTAATCGAAATCAATATATTTGAAAATGTAAAAAACTTCCAAAAATATTTAAATAAATGGTGGAGCGATTAATTTTTTTAATCGCTTGTCAGCCCTATTATTTTCACATAGCAATTCACCAGAGCCCCTGAAAATTTCTGAGGTTCATGTTCAACCGATTCTCCTACCAATTTGCAGTGCTGCCTTTTGGACTGTCAGTAGCCCCTTGGATATTCATGAAATGCATGGCTGTAGCAGCGACATTCCTGCAAAGGTCAGGAGTCCACGTAATTCCTTACCTGGACGACTGGCTGGTCCAGATCTCAGGTACTCTCCAGTGTAGCCACTATTTGTACCACTTCCGAAGTGCTGGAGCTCCTAATCAGTACAGAGAAATCCATTCTGTCTCCTGTTCAAAGAACGGAATTTGTTGGGGGGGGGGGGGGGGGTCCTGGACTCTAGCAAGGCCAGGCTTTCCTGCCAGAGCCAGGGTTCCAGACAAAGTGGGTTGTTGCTCTAGATCTAGAGATGCACTGTCACCACGGTTCAGAACAGCCTCAGTCTTCTAGGACGCATATGCACTTATATGATGTGGCATGTCAGACTGCACCTCCAGAGCACTACAGGGTTGGCTAGCCATGGTGTACTCATCAGCTCATCATTATATATGCCTGCTTGGGTCTTGTCCTCCCTGTACTAGTGGGTAGAACATGCAAGGAGTTCCCTTTGCCCCTCCACTACAGACTCTCAACCTAGTCACAGATGCATCAGATCTAGGTTGGGGAGCCACTTAGGTCCTTTTCAGACTCAGGGCCTTTGGTCTCCCCAGGATCTAAGTCTCCATATGAATATCAAGGAGCTCTTGGCCATCTCTTTGGCTTCCGTGGCATTCCTTCTGCATATCGGGGTGGAATTTGTTGTTACTCATGGACAACACAGCAGCCATGTTCTATGTAAACAAGCAATGTGGGGAGGGGGGTAGAAGGAGGCTTGTCAAAGTTATGCCAGGAGGCGATCCTCCTTTGGGATTTCTGCATCACCAGTTCCATCAGCCTGAAAGCTGCTTACCTTCTGGGAGTTTGAACCGTCTGCCCGACCACTTGAGCAGGTTGTTTGCAGGACATCACGAGGGGTCTCTTCAACCAGATGTGTCCAGGTCCATTTTCCAGCGGTGGGGAAATTCCTCAATATGGTTGCAACAAGAGAAAACAAAAAAGTCATCTTTGTTGTTCCCAAGTGGGTCACAGCCCAGGTTCACTGACAGACGCTTTCCTCCTGGCCCGGTCAAGAGGTCTGCTGTATGCCTTCCCACCAGTTCTGCTCCTGCCCAAAGTCCTATCTGAAGTCAAGCAAGATTCCGCTCACCTTATTCTAAGAGTCCCTGCATGGCCCTGTCAACACTGGGGCTAGTAGAATTGAAAACCACTGATCAGACCTCCGCTGCTACTCCCAAGAGATGTGAATGTGATCTCCCAGGGCCACGGCCACTTCCTTCATCCCAGCCTTCAAGCCCTGCACCTCACTGCTTGGATGCTTCATGGCTGACTACCCCAAACGAGTTTGCTCTTGGGGGTGCAGGAAGCCCTCCAGTACATTGAGTAACCTTGATGAATGGAAGAGGTTCTCTGTCTGGGCCATACAAAGAGGCATGCCTCCTATCTCAAGCTCTAAATTGCCATTATCGTGGACTGTCTTTTGTTTCTGAACCAGGAAGGTTAGCTCTTAGTTCCATCAGCATCCACCTGGCAGCTATCTCAACTTTCCACCCTCCTGTGGATAACCAATCAACTTTTTCAAACCCTATGTCCATCAGATTTCTAAGAGGTTTGCAAAAGATTGTACCCACAGGTGTCATAGCCCAGTTCCACAGTAGAGTTTAAATTTAGTGCTAGCAAAGTTGATGGGTCCCTCCATTTAAGCCACTAGCAACTTGCTCTCTGTTATCTGTCTATGAAAGTGGGTTTTCTGGTTGCTATAACCTTGGCCAGGAGAAATGGAGAGCTGTAAGATTTAGTATCAGTCTCTCTGTACAACTTTCCTTGGGGACTAGCTTTTTCCTTTGACTGCACCCTAAATTCCTGTCTGAAGTGGTTTCCGAATTTCACATGAATCAAACCATTTATTTCCTGACTTTCTTTCCAAAGCCCCAGTTGAGTAGAGGGGAAGAAAAGCTCCATACTCTAGATGTTAGAAGAGCTTTGGCTTTTTATTGGATTGAACTAGATCTCTACTCTTCGTCACAGTGTCAGGCAGAGTAAAGGGCCACCCAGAGGGTCTCTGCCCGCATACATTTATGCCACTGATTACTCAGAGGTGGAACATCAGGTGAAGTGGTGGCTCAGTTGACCAGGTCGCAGGCAGCTTTTGCTGTCTTTCTGGCTTGTATTCACATTCTGATATTTGTAGGTTGGCAATCTGGTCAGCACGCCATACGTTTGCCTCTCACTCTGCCATCTCCCATCAATCTAGAGGCAATGCCAGATTTGGACAAGTGCTCCTACAGTCTTTGAGTAGACTCCAAGCCCAGCTCCAGTTCAAACCACGTGAGAGTCACCTACAGTGAAATGGATGTGAGCAATCACTTGAAGAAAAAACAGGTCCCTACCTTTCCATCATGGTGGTTCTTCAAGACGTGTTGCACATGCCCATTCCACAGCTTTCCCTCCTTCCCCTCTCAGTCGGAGTCTTTCCCAGGAAGAAAGGAACTGAGGGGAGTTGGGTAGGGTTACCATTCGTCCGGATTTACCCGGACATGTCCTCCTTTTTGTGTTAAAAATAGCGTCCGGGGGGGAATTTGTAAATCACTACAAATGTCCGGGATTTCCCCCCCATGCAGAGCAGAGCGAGCGGCTGGGAGGGCTGCAGGAAAGTCAGCTGCTCGCATGGGGCTCTGGCAGCCAGAGCCCTTCCCCCTGCAGCTTGCCGGGCTGGACTCCGGAGCAGCTGTAGAGCTTCCCCCCCCCCCATTCTGAGCCGGCCGGCCTGCTGGGCCGTTTGCATCGGGCCTCGGCAGCTCCTCCTCCCCTGCAGCCCAGCGCCCCGCTCCGGCAGCACTGTGCAGGGGCAGGGACACGGGTTGTGTGTTGCGCTGGGGAGCGCAGCCACGTGTCCGGCTCCGCATAGAGCCCAACACCATGTTCTGAGCGGCGGGGTAAGGGGGCCAGGGGGCAGGAGAAGGGGCAGGGAGATTTTGGAGGGGGCAGTCAAGAGACGGGGGGGGGGGGTCGGGAGTTCGGGGGGGGCTTTTTGGGGGTGGTGGAGAAGGTTTTGGGCAGTCAGGATACAGGTAGGGGGTAGGGTCCTGGGGGGCAGTTTGGGGGGGGGTCTTAGGAGGGGGCAGTTAGGGGACAAGGAACAGGGAGGCTTAGGTAGGGGGTGGGGTTCTGGAGGGCAGTTAGGAGCAGGGGTCCCAGGAGGGGGCAGTCAGGGGACAAGGAGCGGGGGGGGGGTGTTTGGGAGTTCTGGGGGGGGGCTGTCAGGGGGCAGGGGTGGGGAGAGGGATCGGAGCAGTCGGGACAGGGAGCAGAGGAGTTTAGATGGGTCGGTAGTTCTGGGGGGGGCTGTCAGGGGACAAGGAGCAGGGAGGGTTGGGAGTTCTGGGGGGGGCTGTCAGGGGACAGGGGACAAGAGGCAGGGAGGCTTAGGTAGGGGATGGAGTCCTGGGGGGCAATTAGGGGACAAGGAACGGGGGAGGGTTGGGGGTTCTGAGGGGGCGGGAAGTGGGAGGGGCAGGGGCGGGGCTCCTCCCGTCCTCTTTTTTGCTTGCTGAAATATGGTAACCCTAGAGTTGGGGGCAGTGTGGTCCTCTGTAGCTGCATGCAGTGGTGTGAGGCACAAGAGGGCGCTCCAGCTGCCCCAACAGGTACTGTGGAGGGGGAAATCTCCAACTGTGCGTGAGGTGCACGTTACTCCTGGGGGCATTCTGTGCCAAAACGTTAAAAATTCTGCGCACGATATTTACAAATTCTGCAAATTTTATTTGTCAAAATAACACTACATAATCACACCAGTTTGAGTTATTTTGGTAATTTATTTCAAAATACCTGTCAGCAAGTATGTCTGTAACAATACAGACACACACAAAAATTCCCCCAGGAGTAGAGAGTTAAAGAAATCCTGTGACAACCCAGTTCCTGTTTCTCTGCCCCCTTCCTCTGCCCCCCTCCCCTGAGCCCAGCCGGTTCCCCCCCCCAGCCCAGACACCCCCTCTCTCCCCCCTTCTCCCCCAGGGATCCAGAGGGAGAAACAGCCTGATGCTTGGTCCCAGGCTTGCACAGAGTTTCTTGCGTGCCGCCCTCTCCTTCCCTCAGGGCATGCTGGGAACTGCAGCTGCCGGGGAACCCTCTAGCTTCTCCTCCGGCCCCAGCAGTGTCTTCTATGTAAGAGCTGGCCTCTGCCGGGTCCAGCAGCCCCTAGTGGTGGCTAGCAGCACTGCAGCTCATTTCTGTGGGGGAAAGGAAATTCTGTGTGCACAATGTTAATTTCTGCAAAATTCTGCATTGCGCAGTGGCACAGAATTCCCCCAGGAGTAGCACATGCACCTACAGTGGAAGGACATGTGCGGCACAACTCTAAGAACTATGGTAACCGTCTTTTGTCTCATGATGTCTTACCTGAAACACGTTCATTTTGGCTTGGATAGGACAGTGTCACGTGGACTGACCTTGCTGGCCCTTAAGAACGAGTGAATCGATGTCATCAGTTGTTGGGGAGGGGGTAGTGAGGTAACGATTGGGAAGATCAGGTTCAGCCAGTATGTTATCAAAACTCCGACGTGACTAACTTAGTGAGAGCGAGGAAGATACAGGCACTAGAGGTCAGCAATGTGGAAAGAATTAACCCTGAAATTCGTCTGGAAAATACACAAGCTAATGAAAAAGAATCCAGACCATAGAGACTCCGTTCCAGGGAGAAACCTGTGAAGCGAGACTGCTGAGATAGCGGGCGCTCAGTGGACAGAAACGAGACATGGGCTTTCAGTGTAAATGGGCAGGAGGCCTGCAGAGGGATACAGCTTCTATAAGTGGTTAATAACGACGTTTTCTCCAGCATGTTTGTAGGTCAGCGACCCTGGCTGGATGGGGGGAACTGTATGGACGTACTGGGTACAACTACATTTTCTCAGGTAAGCGAGGCAGCACAGATATTTGAGTGGGCTGGCCAATGCCTGCAAATCAGTGTGAATGTAGCACCTGTGCACATCTGGGGGTGTGGGCGTGGGCCAGTGTGATGTCATCCCTGTCTGGTGTGGTGCCACCTGGAATACAGTGTCTATTTCTGGGCTCCTGATTACTAGAAAGGTATTGATACAGCTGAGAGTTCAATGAGCAGTAGCAAAAAATGTTTGTGGGATGGAGGAGGTGACTTATGGAGATCAGTATATCTAGCTTGGTTAAAGGGTAGCTGGTGGGGAGCATTGGTCTCAAATATTTGAAGGGTGTTGTCACTAACAGGGTGAAAAACTTCTTGTATTACATGGAATAAAATAGGAATAAGGGCATAAAATCTAGGTTTAGGGTTGTAACTCTGGTAATGGGAGCATGTATTAGTCGGTGAGAGTCTCAAGGGAAGTGGTAGGAGCCCATAACCCAGATCTTCTAAAACTAGACTGGACAAAACACTAATGCACATGGGTAACTTTTCTGCCGTAGCTGTCAGGGAATGGTTCTGTGCTCTAATGGCATCTTTCCGCTCTGGATTCCATCCTGGAATAGACCTGTCTAGGTTGTCCAAACCCTCTCTTGCTCTCGTTAAACTGATGGGCTTGGTGTGTGGGACAGTGGGGTCGTTTCTGGCTGGAGATGGTCACAGCTGAGAACTCTCTTAAGTGAGGTGACAAAGCCAACTTGTAACCCACTTGGATGGGAAGTGGGAGGGAGGTTGGAGTTGTTAAACAAGCGTTGGCCACTAATGCATGGTTCCGGCTGTGGCTTCCCTGCAGGGGGCTCTGATGATGCATGGGCTGATACCGAAGACCTTTCAGAAGAAGATTCTGCGTTCAGGTCTGTATGTGGTATTTGGGTGGGGGGAGAGGAGTTAAGAGCTGATTGGCTAGTTCAGCCTCTGAATTTCCAACTCCTTCCTGTCTAAGCTGAACTGTGGGAGCAATGTGGGGTCACTGCAGGCTGTGGGCTCTTGTTTTCCTTGCTCATAAAGATGAGCCCTTCAGAACGTCTCAGGATGTAGGTACCAAAACTAAAACCTAATGTGCTAGCACACTGGGGCCACCTAGCTAACGAAAGCCTCCCAATCTCCCACTGGAGGCTGAGAGGGGGAGGGACTGGGGCAGGCAGATCCCAAGTCATTAAAGAGGCTCCTAAATTATGCAGAAGTGGTACTTCTGGGTCTAGCAGGTGTATAATCCAGACCGAGGAGAAATGGTTCTGGACCTCTGCTTAGAGAGGAACAGGCTGCATATGTGACTGCAGCATGGTGATGGTTCAGGGCTGGAAGAAGGACACTGAAAGTAGCACCATTCTGCCTGCCAAACTGCAGCTGATGTACCTGGAAGGGAAATCCTGCTGAATTGAGACTCGATGGGTGGGAGAGCCATGTGGAGGCAGCAATGCTGAAAGACCTATGGGTGAAGGCGAACAGAACTAGACAGGTTCACAGCACAATACGGCAACAAAGTCAATGTGACTCTCAGCTGTATAAATGAGGCATCATGTTCACACTGTTGGACTTGAAGCAGGAATGAATTTAAGGAAGTCCTAGGTCTGTGTTGAGCAGGAGGTCAGACCAGTCTATCAGGGGTCCTGTCTGCCTGTTACATCTGTGAATCACACCAGGAAGCAGCTAGCCCCTTTCTACAGTTCTTGTTAGGCTATGGCTAGAGGGCTCCATTCACTTCTCAACACCGGGTTCTGACGCTTGCATGTTATAGTTACGTGGAACATAGAATCAGAGTATCAGGGTTGGAAGGGACCTCAGGAGGTCATCTAGTCCAACCCCCTGCTCAAAACAGGACCAGAGCTCTCCTACCCTACACCACAGGAATGGCTTCTGGACCCCTTCAGCAGAAACCTGCAACCAAGAAGCAAGCTGGTGCCATTCATTCCTACAACGACTGCCCAGCTGCTCACTAAGAACTCAGAGGGGTTAAAAGGGCTAATTTTATAACAAGGAATTAGGCAGAATCTCAAAAGAGCCATCAGAACCTGTGTGACTTTCTGCGATGTACTTATCCTTGAGAGAAAGCGCACAGCGCCAAGCAAGAAAAGCAGGCCTGTGAAGGGCAGGAATGCAGGCGCTGCCTCTGCAGATGGGGTAGCTCCAGGGCGTAAACTGGCTTTCAGTCTTCCAGGAGATTCTGCTTTCTGAGCATGTCCAGGTCTATAGGGGAAAGGCCTCCAGCCTTGAACTGAGGCCTGCTTTTCTTGCTTGGCGCTGTGCGCTTTCTCTCAAGGATAAGTACATCGCAGAAAGTCACACAGGTTCTGATAGGTTTCAGAGTAGCAGCCGTGTTAGTCTGTATCCGCAAAAAGAAGAACAGGAGTACTTGTGGCACCTTAGAGACTAACAAATTTATTAGAGCATAAGCATATGCATCCGAAGAAGTGGGCTGTAGTCCACGAAAGCTTATGCTCTAATAAATTTGTTAGTCTCTAAGGTGCCACAAGTACTCCTGTTCTTCTTTTTACAGGTTCTGATGGCTCTTCTGAGATTCTGCCTAATCCCTTGTTATAAAATTAGCCCTTTTAACCCCTCTAAGTTCTTAGTGAGCAGCTGGGCAGTCGTTGTAGGAATGAATGGCACCAGCTTGCTTCTTGGTTGCAGGTTTCTGCTGAAGGGGTCCAGAAGCCATTACTGTGGTGTAGGGCAGAAGAGCTCTGGACAGTGTGGCTCGAGTACTGCTAGTGGAGCTCTACTTCAGCAAGTATAATCCAGTCTCACCACAGCCCTGGGAAGGAAATCGAACCTGTCTGGGTGGCCCTGAGAATCTTGCCTTCCCTTGTACCTTGTTGCAGGAATGCAGACTCCCAGCTGTTTGACAAGGTCCGAGGACATGACATCAAGCTGCTTCGATACCTGTCTGTCAGATATATCTGTGACCTGATGGTGGAGAACAAGAAAGTGAAGTTTGGCTTAAAGTGAGTATGGCGTCCTTTGTCCATTCCAAAGCCCACATATGGAGCTGCTGTTTAGATTGTGCAGACCGGTGACTAAAGCAAGCACAAAAGTCTGACTTCCCCTAACTTTATTCCAGAAAGTTTCTAGATCCCTCATGGCAGGGTCTTCTAGAGATGTTATCCAGACATTCAGCCAGTGCCTTAAAGTGAAACCCCAGAGGTATATGAGGCTGTACGTCAAGCTCCTCTCTTCCATACCCAAGTCGAGCGTGCCAGTGCCTTTTTGTGAACACTGTGGAAGTGGGGTGAATAGCTGCTTAACTTTGCCGTCTTCTGCAGTCACAATAGGTTCCTGTTTGTCCTATGGCTTCTCTGAGTAGGGCGTGAGTGGGTGGATGTTGTGATCCATTGGGCACAATCCCACATGGCATCATAGCTGTGATGCGACTTCCTCCTGTGGGACTAGTTGGTGCAATGATCAGGAGACTCATTTTTGAGTGGGTGTGTCCTTCCAGTCTGTGGGTGGAGGAGTGACTGGGATGCCTCCCCTGGGATTCAGCTGAGCTGAGGGTGTGACTGTCCGTGAGCTGGACTCTTACTCCACAACCCAAAACTGGAGTCGGGGCTGTTCTATCATGTAGCACTGTAGGAGGAATTGCTTGACTATGCAGATTCTTCTAATAGGCCAGATGGAGTGGCTCTCCTGCCCTCTGGAGTTAGTGCCTTTGTGTTGAAGCACTAAATACATGCACTGTTCTCCTCTCGTCCTTCTCAGTGTGACGTCTTCCGAGAAAGTGGACAAAGCTCAGCGCTATGCCGACTTTACCCTCCTCTCCATCCCATATCCAGGTACAGGACTGATGTCCAGAGGGACTTCCAAGGGCCAGGTGACAATCTGCTGGTGGGGATTGGGAATTGTCTCTGTATGTGGTGAGGCAACTGGGAGTTGCTGGATGTTTCTCTTATTTTCTCTGGAGGGGGAACTCCTCTCCTGAGGGCAGCAGGGGAGGGACTAGAGGATGCAGCCAGAACCAATCTGCATTGAGCCCTCCTTGTGGTGGCAGAAGGGTCTCCAGTGCAGGGAGGAGGTCCCAAAGATGTAGCTGGGTTCAGAAGCTTCCTCTATGTATCCAGCCAGGGTACTGCAGCCCCAGCCCAGGCTGCATGCTTGGGAATTTGCCACGGAAGCCGCCTTTTGATGGAAAAACATTTTAAAGATGTTTCTACTCTTTGTCATTCTGAAGAGAACTGCCATGCTAGTCTGCAGTGCAATGCCCCGAGACTGCAAACTGGTATGAACTGCTCCGATTGGCCGTGCTGGCTGTGTTAGCTCTGGAGCGTAGCGAGGGCCCTTGTCAGTTACCGGTTAATGCTAATCACGTAAACACAAATGGAGAGGCTCAGCCTGCCCATTGATGCTGGGTTCAGGTACATGACTGAGTGTACAGAGGGTGAGATGGCTGCTTTCCGGGGGGGAAGGGGAGGGGAAGAGAGGGAAGGGACTCTCGAGGTTCAGTGCTCCATCCCTCTGCTCCTGCCCACAAAGGAAGGGGTGAAAGGGTGAAACCCAAGCTGTCTCCTCATCTCCCTTGCCAGACCTTCCAGCGTGTCCCCCCGATATCCTACAGTGAAGGTGCAAATTGAGACAAAGACCAGGGACAAAAGAAAACTGGGGGGGGCTGCATTAAAATAAGCTATGTAAACCAAGCTATGTACCAAGTTTGCTATGCCACATAGTCAAGGTGCCAAGAAGTGAAGCCAATGTCGTTGGCTTCTGGGATTAGCTCCATAAACATCCACCTGCCACTTCTACGCAACTTGAGTACCTGTGTGTGCAGCAGAGTTTAGGCCCAGTGAGCCATAATGTCCTCATGGTCAAGTCCGGTGGCTAATTCTGTGAAGGTTTTAGACAGAGGAGGGAGAATTACACAGGAGGTTGTGAAAACGAAATGCTGCTGTGTTGTGGGGCCTGGCACACCCCACTTATAATAGTCACAGTGACATCAAAACACTCCTTCCTCTCCTCATGCCCTTAGCAGCTCCTCGCTTCCATGCTGGAGTTTAATGTAACTAGAGTACCAGCCTCACCCCTTTCAGAGTGCTGCCTAATCACAGTAGTGGTGTGGAAGGAGAGTAATACTGTGCATTGCATTAAGCTAGGTGCATATACATACAAGCTGAGCAACATGGCAAATGGGTGGTAAAACTCAGTGCAAATACTCAAATTCAGGTTGCATTGTAAGAATTTCAGGTTCTTAGGCCTGGTCCCCACTAACCCCCCACTTCGGACTAAGGTACGCAAATTCGTAGCTGAATTCGAAGTACCTTAGTCCGAACTTAGGCTCCCCCGTCGATGCCGCGTACTCCTCTCGCCGAGCTGGAGTACCGGCGTTGACGGCGAGCACTTCCGGGATCGATCCGGGATTGATTTATCGCGTCTTAACCAGACGCGATAAATCGATCCCAGAACATCGATTGCCTGCCGCCGGACCCTCCGGTAAGTGTAGACGTACCCTTAGCCTGGCTTGCTCTGAGCTGGAGTTTCTAGAATGTAGTGAGCACATGTGTTGAAGGAGAGGGGTCTGTAGATGTGCTTATGCTCCCATGATTTAAATGGCTTCCTCTCATTCATAGAATCATAGAATATCAGGGTTGGAAGGGATCTCAGGAGGTCATCTAGTCCAACCCCCTGCTCAAAGCAGGACCAATCACCAACTAAATCATCCCAGCCAGGGCTTTGTCAAGCCTGACCTTAAAAACCTCTAAGAATGGAGATTCCACCACCTCTCTAGGGAACCCATTCCAGTGCTTCACCACCCTCCTAGTGAAAAAGCTTTTCCTAATATCCAACCTAAACCCCCTCCACTACAACTTGAGACCATTATTTGCAGACATCTGATGTGCCCATCACTGCGGTACTTAGGTGCCAGTTCTCACTGCCATCACTCTGAATTGGCTCTCTGGACTTCTTCTGTTTTGTGTTTGAAAAGCCCCCTTGGCAACTCAACAAAGTGTCTAGGAGCCTCTTACTGGGGTGGAGGTGGTGGGATTGGGTCAGCCACCATTTAAGCCAGATTTAAGTTTTATATTTAAAAAAAAAAAGGGCAATGTTTTTGATCCTTTTTGGTTCCTTGAATGTGAACTCTCTTGGGCAGAGACCATCTTGTGTGCAGTGCCTAACACAGTGGGGCCGTGATCCCTGATTGGTCTCTGCTCACTCCTGCTGCACAAACAGTGGTTCAGAAGAGCTCCTGCCTAGGGCAGTGTGGTCTGCCAGAGTCTGCAGACCGCTGTTAGCGCTGCTGTGCAGAGCTTTGCCAAGCAGCATTGAAGTGACTCTCACTGCTTGGTTCTGCGAACTTTGGGCAGTAATGACCTGTGCAGATGACAACAGAGGAGTAAGGTGGTTCATAGGAGAAGAGGATCCAAAAAACATAGGCTATAGGAAGTGTGGGCTAGTGGGTTTCCCCAGTCCACGAGGTGCAGGGGAAAGAGAGAGAGGTCTCTTTCCCTCCCAGCAGTCAGTGTGTACCAAAGGTTTACACTGACCAAACGTGGGGTTGTCTGAAACTTGTTGGGCTTCCCCCCCAGGGCATTGCCTCAGGACCTGCTAGTGTGGGTGGGGACTCAGCGCCCCACTTCCCTGTGACTAGCTGGCTAGCAGTCACTGTGCCACATCCGCTGAGCTCTCCTCAGGGTTACTGCAGGTGTGGGGCTCTGGTGCTCAGTGGCAGAGGACCTCTCTCCTAGTGTGCCAGGGCCCTTCAGCCCTGGCCGTCCCCCAGGGCTCTGCTGAGGCACTTCAGCCTGCCCCCAGACCTGTCGGGATCTCACGATACAGCCTTGTACTGGTCCTGGGGACTGGGGCTCACTGTGGGAAAGAGGCTGTTTGGAAAGGAGGGATATCGGGGTCCCTCGGGCTCCAGACGTGCTCAGTCTTTGGCATTTGCTCTCTCCGAGTCAGTGCTTTGGATCGTTGCTGCACGCCGCGCTGATTGCTGCTCTTTAACTCCTACAGACACTGTTGCTGATTCGCTTGGTGCTCTGGGGCCTCTGGCTCCGGAGCTAAGGCTGCCAGTCCCAAAGGGGCTTTTGCTGCTAGTGATCAGTTGTCTGCACTGTCGTTCATTACCTCTTCTCTTGCAGGCTGTGAATTTTTTAAGGAGTACAAAGACCGGGATTACAGAGCTGAGGGTCTCGTATTTAACTGGAAGCAGGTACCAAGATCTCTCTGACGGGGTAGCTCTCGGTTCTGTTATGCCTAGCAATTGAATTTGGACTTTCAAAATAGCAGGTGAAGTCTGTGCTTCCTCCCTGGCACGGGAAGGGAATCAGCAGCCCTCAAATCAACAAATGGAGGGCATCTCTGAATGCTAACTCCTTAAAGAGTAGCTCAGGCCAATGGTCCAGCCTCCTATGGCAAGTATGGTGTCCTGGTGTCCAGCAACATGATATCATCGTGTAATAGATGTCCTCTGTATTTGGTTTGTCTGTCCTTCATGGGAGGACAGGGGACAGCCTGGGGGACCCTTGAGCTCACCTGGCTGTAGGCTGTACTGTAATGCTCCCCTCTCTTGTGGGGCAGACAGAGCGTAACAGAAGTGATGTAGTCTGCCCCGGATGCTGGCAGTGCAAGGAGAATGGGAACGAATGCCTTGCAGCTACTGGTCCTGGTGTCTCCTATTTTGGAGGCGCGTGCTGCAGTGCAAGGGGAATGTGGGCGTGAGAGCGTGAGGAAAGCTGTCTGTTGGGGTCTGGTAATAACCCAAGTCAGGAGAATTTCTGGGGTGGTGGGCGGCGGGCGGCACGTTGTGATGTGTGGAGTCTCTGTGGGAGCTCCTCTGTACTGTAGGGTGGGAGGAATATGCTGCTCTCTTCAGGGGAATGGTCTCTCAAAGCTGAGACGACGTTTCCAGTCTCCAAGCGCTGTGCAAGGGCATCACTTCTTCGTTCATAGAATGCTGAGGGACACTGCGGACAACTGGCTTCAGCTCTCAAGCAGCCTGTGTTCTTGGGTGGGAGTGGCTCTGGGACAGCTCTGCAATGGAGAACCCCTGGAAATGGCTGGAGACTGCTTTGTCCCCAGCTTTCTCCTCTCCTGATGGGGGAAACAGTCACGGTGTATGCCAATCACTCCAGCAGGTCCTAAGCATTCACCTCACGGCAGGCGTTCCCATTCAGAGGCGCTCTGTAACCCTCCTTAGGCAGAAACAGTCGTGCACTGGTAGCATCCAGAACACGAGCAGTGATCAAGTCACTCCACAGTTTGTGCTACTGGGCCCCCTTCTGCTAGAAGCATTGTTGGTCTCTTGCTGTTTTGCTGTCTGTAACTGGTTGCCTCCCAATGGCTTCTCTTCAGCAGTACTCTGTGATTGACTGAGGTGTCTCTTTACAGGATTACGTAGATGCTCCATTAAGTATCCCAGTGTCTCTGACTCGGTCTTTGAACATTGACTGGAGCGAGTACCAGGTGAGGAGTGGGGTGCTCGCTGGTGAATTCAGAGTAAGGCCAGAAGGGGCCATTCTGGTTCTCTAGTCTGTCCTCTTGCATGGTGCAGGTTGTGCAGCATCACCCGGTGAGTCTGGGTGGCAGGTTTAGCTGCATGCTCTGCTGGGATGGCTCCCCGGCGGCAGAGCTCTGTGAGTAGGAACATGCTTGTCACACAAGAGCTCAGATCGTGAGGCTGTCACTCCCTGCATCTAAAAGCAGGGAGCTGCACGTACAGAATGAGCCCTCTCATCACTGCAGGTGAGGCAGTTCCATCCAAAATGCCACTGCCCAAATCCTTTCCTGCTTCTCGCTTCCAAGCATGGTCCTCTATGCCTCCCGCCCCATCGGTGTTGCTTCACTGGGGTCCTCGCATCTGCATTTGCTCTTGCCTTCAAAGTGTGTGCGCTTGTGTGGCCTCCTTTTGTGTCCCCACCACTCTTCCAGTGACTCCAGCCTCCACTTCCTTTTCTTTTTCTCTCCGGAAGATCTCCATGCTGTCCTGTGTGCACGGAATCGCCTTGTGGAACCATCCCTCCACCTTTGTGTGGTCTAATCACTCCAACACCCCCTTGTAGTATTGCCTAGAAAAGCAGCTGACTTACCCTCTAAACCAGAAATGTCACTAACATGGGGCATTCCTGGCCTCAGCCATTTTGCTTGCATGCATCGGTGCCATTGCAAATTAAGCTGGGCAGTGGGGAGACAGCAACATGGCTGCCTGTTTTCTAGATGGGTTCCAAATCCCCAGAGAAACAGGCAGTTCTGTTCTAACATGCCCCGTGTTGTTACTGTCCCTCACACACCGCTAACGAGGCCCTTCTTGGATTTGAAAACTACACCCCTCAGTTTCAGAGTAGCCAAATAGTAGCTGCAGTAAATTACCCAATCCCAGCTCTACAGGCCTCGCTTGTGTAGGCTCACAGGGTGGGTTCGTGGAGTTATGCCTGTGAAAGGAACGCGAGACCTGCCTTCTCCAGAGAAGGGTTCCCGTTTGACGGATCGCTGAAGCGATGACCCATCCTGCTCCATAGAGCCCTCGAGGTGCGATTGTTTAGTGTGGTGATGGCCTGCGAAGATGGAGTACATACAAGTGATTGTAAAATACATGCCATGCCATCGCGTCGCTGGCATAGCCGGCATTTCATCCTGTTCTATTGATACTTCACCAGCAAAAAGCAAAATCTGGGCCAAGCTCCGTAAATGCCGAGTATTGCGCACACACCCTACCGCACTCGCTAGACACTTCCAGAAGGAGCGTGCCTTCCGTGGCACTTCTGGACAGATTTCACTTGATACTGAAAGATTATCAGCCAGGGCTTTTCCTTCTGCCCTTCACGGTGCCAGGTGAGTCAGTGCTCTTGGTTCAGACCTGCAGCGGTGTCTGTAGTCCATGTTCCTGTCTGAACTGACAACTCTCCACCTGACCCGTGTGCTCCCCTCATTCACTACTGCAGCAGCAGTGCGAGTTACCGCTGAGGTTCCCACGGCTTCCTTAGTGCTTGCATTTCCACGCTGCATTAGAGCGCAGCGGTACTACAGGCTGTTCCACTTCGCTTCCTGACCTTCCGCAGCTCCCTCAGCCGCTCCGGTTTTCCATGGCAAGTTGTAGTACGGAAGCGCCTGGCACACTCCATCCTCCACTGCTCACCCTGGAGAACTAAGAGGCTCTCTCAGCCTCTCAGAGTTGGTGCCATTATTTGTCAAAGGATCAGCAACGAAAATATTAAAATACCAACATAAACAACATGAATCAAAAGTAACCAGCAATCTCAGAGCGGAGCCAGTCAGAGCACAGATGCCCTGGAGCACAGCCGACTCTATTCATCAGAATACCTGGCACTCTGGGAATCGCTCACCCCAGGTATCCTGACAAGACTGGGGGGAGAGCAGATGAAAGGCCCAACCTAAAATGTTGGGAGGACATGTGTCCCTGCCCCCTAGGCATATGGTGTGTCCCTTCCCCCCACTTACCTGTTTCTGAGATTGCAGGCTTTGCAGAGCAGGACAGGTGTCTTTGTACGTGTGACGAACTGGGACTGTTCTTGCTGGGGTGTGGGAATGCTGAGAGGGGAGTGTGACTAGGATGGTCTGCATCGGAGGATGGGAGTCTGCCCGAGGGAACATACCTGAGCTTGTAACATGAGAACCCAGGAGGGGGTTGGAGGTCAGGTGACTCCGGGGCCCGGGAAACTGAACAAAGGCTGTGGGAGGGGTGGCTGAAGGGGGTGTGCTGGAAGCAGGCTGGAGAGATGGCTGGGAGGCAGAGATGGCTCTGACCCCCCAAAGGGGGGTGGGCTGGGATGCCCTGGGACCCCAAGCTGGACCTCACTGAGAGGTATCCTGTTGTCTGTGCCTGCAAGACCTGTCTTGGACTGTATTCCTGTCATCCAAATAAACCTTCTGCCTTACTGGCTGGCTGAGAGTCATGGTGAATCGCAGGAGGCCGGGGGTGCAGGGCCCTGAGTCCCCCAATACTCCGTGACAACTGATGGCAGCGGCGGGATCTACTGCACCCCGTGGACGGCGCTTCCTGCAGTAAGTGACTGGGGAGCAGTAAAACGAAGGGGGATTGACGGGGACCAGGCGTGCTGAAGAGTGAGAGAGAGACGGTTATTACCCCTGGGAGTGTGTGACCAGCGAGAAGGACTTTTGCAGTAACAGGGTCCCCCGGGGGGATCGCAGCGAGTGGTCCCAGGGGCGGAGGAGTCTGCAGCTCGACCCTGGCAGAGAGGTGGTGACCTCGAGAAGGGCTGGCACACTAGGGGGCCCCCTGGGAACTGTGGGGAGCTGTGAGCACACAGGCCGGTGAGTGGCCAGCAGGAAGATGTATGCCAAGCGGCTTAAGAGCGACCTGGTGGAGCTGTGCAAGCAGAGGGGGCTGTGCATTGGGAGGCTCACCAAAGAACAGCTCATTGCCCGGCTGGAGGCGGAAGATCGCGCGAATGAACTGATCCCTGTGTCTCAGGGAAGCAGCCTGGCAAATGCAGCGCAGGCACCAGTGTCTGTCCCAGCTGGGAGTGGTCAGCCGGCTGCTGAGGGCTTCCCGAGACCCCTCCTTCCTATGCCTAGGGGAAGGGTGGGGAGGAGCCCAGCAAATACCGAGGGCGCCGTGACCCCCCCGGCCAGCAGGGGATCCTCCCCGCGACGTCCGGCATCCGTGGAGCGGAATTGGCTGGAATGGGAGAAAGAGCTAAAACGGAGAGAGCTGGAGGATCGTGAACAACAGAGACAGCATGAACGGGAGGAGAATGAGAGACAGCATCAGCGTGAACTGGAACTGGCGAGACTGAGGGGCAGCGAACCCCCGGCTGCGGTGAGTGAGGGAGGACCCAGGACTGCACGGAGCTTTGATAAGTGCATCCTGGCCCCACACAAGGAGGGGGAGGACATGGATGACTTCCTGGAGGCCTTTGAGACGGCCTGCGAGCTGCACCGGGTTGATCCCGCGGACAGACTCCGGGTCCTTACCCCCTTACTGGACCCCAAATCCGTGGCATTGTACCGCCAACTGGGAGAGGCAGAGAAAGGGGACTACGAACTATTCAAAAGGGCCCTGCTACGAGAGTTTGGGCTGACTCCGGAGATGTACCGGGAAAGGTTCCGGAGTCAGGATAAAACCCCTGAGATCTCATATCTGCAACTAGCCGTCCGCATGGAAGGATACGCCAGCAAGTGGGCTGATGGAGCCCAGACGAAGGAGGACCTGGTCAAACTGCTGGTACTGGAGCAACTGTATGAGCGGTGCCCATCCGACCTGAGGCTGTGGTTGGTGGACAGAAAGCCAGAGAACCCGCGACAGGCAGGCCGGCTGGCCGATGAGTTTGTAAAGAGCCGGTCAGGAGATAAAAGGGAGGAGTCCCAAAGGAACAGTCCCACCACAACGCAGAGAGAGAGTCACCATGGGACCTCCCCATGGGAAAATACAGAAAAAACCCATCAGAGGGGATCATCCGGCATCAGGACCATCCGACCTACTCAAGGGGACCCATGGGACATGGGCTGCTACCACTGTGGCCAAAAGGGCCACATACGGGCCCAGTGCCCTAGGCTCAGGGACAGACTGAACAGACCGAACCCACAGAGGGTTGACTGGGTAGAGACCCAGCCCGGCGAGAGGCAGCATTCCCAGGGAAGGGGGGCTGGCAGAGTACCACCTGCTAAAGAGGGAGGAGAGCTCCAGGCCAGCTCCTCTAGGGGGCTGGATGCTCCAGACTCAGGGTTTCTGGTTTATACGGTAGGCGCGGGGCTGTCCCTCCGGAGAGAGTACCTTGTTCCCCTGGAGGTGGATGGGAGGAAGGTAAATGGATACTGGGATACGGGCGCAGAGGTGACGCTGGCCCGGCCCGAGGTGGTGGCCCCAGATCAGGTGGTGCCCAACACCTACCTGACCCTGACGGGGGTGGGCGGAACACCAGTCAAAGTGCCCGTGGCAAGGGTACACCTGAAGTGGGGGGCCAAGGAGGGCCCCAAGGATGTGGGGGTACACTCGTATTTGCCCACTGAGGTATTGATGGGGGGGGACCTGGAGAACTGGCCAAGCAACCCCCAAAAGGCACTGGTTGTGACCCGCAGTCAGAGCCGGCGAGGGGCCCGGCGCTCTGGCCTTGGGGGGGGTGCCTTGCCTGAGGCGCAGGACCCTAACCTGGTGGGGAGGGAACGCCCAGGGACACGGCTCAGGGAGGCTGCAGCTTCAGGCCCAGCGGGCGAGGAAGAGCAGGTGGCCATCCCTGTCCCAGCTGCTGAGTTCCAGGCCGAGTTACAGAGAGATCCCTCCTTGCGGAAGATAAGGGACCTAGCCGACCTCAATGCGGTACAGACCATGGGACGAGGTGGCCAGAAAAGGTTCCTGTGGGAGAAGGGGTTCCTGTACCGAGAATGGGCTCCCCCAGGGAAAATGGAGTCAGGGGGGATCAGGAGGCAGCTGGTGGTACCCCAGAAGTATTGCCGCCAGCTGCTGTGCCGGGCCCATGACATTCCCCTCTCAGGGCACCAGGGAACCTGGCGTACCCAGCAGAGGCTGCTACGGAGCTTTTACTGGCCTGGGGTCTTTGTTACTGTCCGACAGTACTGCGGATCCTGTGACCCCTGTCAGAGGGGGAGGAAGGCCTGGGACAAGGGGAAAACAGCTTTAGGACCCTTGCCCAGCATAAAGGATCCTTTCCAGAGAGTGGCCAAGGCTAAAAGGGCGGCTCTAAACCAAGAGAGCCCAAAGCACAGACCTCCAGACTGGAGCGCTGGGAGAAGACCACAGCCCAGTTGGAACCCCAGAGGTATGGGGGTGGGGAAAGGGCACAGGCCGCATAAACCTTCCCACATGCGAACTGCGAGTGCCATCAAGCACCCCCGACCTAAGGGGGGGCGTGAAACTGGAGGGGCCTGGTGTAATTCCCACCAAGGAACTGGAGGGATGCGGGGGCATCCATGGGAACGGGGGTAGGTTCGAACTTCCCCAGGTCACTGGCTAAAGTGACCCCGCTCAGTTCGGTCTCGAAGGGGGGAGAGATGTGACGAACTGGGACTGTTCTTGCTGGGGTGTGGGAATGCTGAGAGGGGAGTGTGACTAGGATGGTCTGCATCGGAGGATGGGAGTCTGCCCGAGGGAACATACCTGAGCTTGTAACATGAGAACCCAGGAGGGGGTTGGAGGTCAGGTGACTCCGGGGCCCGGGAAACTGAACAAAGGCTGTGGGAGGGGTGGCTGAAGGGGGTGTGCTGGAAGCAGGCTGGAGAGATGGCTGGGAGGCAGAGATGGCTCTGACCCCCCAAAGGGGGGTGGGCTGGGATGCCCTGGGACCCCAAGCTGGATCTCACTGAGAGGTATCCTGTTGTCTGTGCCTGCAAGACCTGTCTTGGACTGTATTCCTGTCATCCAAATAAACCTTCTGCCTTACTGGCTGGCTGAGAGTCATGGTGAATCGCAGGAGGCCGGGGGTGCAGGGCCCTGAGTCCCCCAATACTCCGTGACAGTACGTCTGACCATCACCGAGCGCTTTTGGGTGCTACTGCAGTGTTCTGTCCCCTGCTGCTGGAGCAGGGCTGAGAGGAGACTCCGTTCATTCACTGGCAGTGGGGAAGATTAGAAGGCTCGGTTGCCTGCACCTTCCATGCCTTCCCCAAACGCAGCCTTGCTGGGGTGGTGAGTGCAGGCTGCCGAAGAGGCAGAGCCCCCTGAAGTCAGTCACCACTTGATGGCCAAATGCTGATGGGCTGTGATCGTGCTAATAGGGCACTGGAAGGGTTTTGTTTAGGGAGGTAAAATATATCCTTCCCGTGACCCTTTAGCATTTGAGCTCTCTGGATTTAGCCACCCTCCTGTGCTACTGCTGGGAATGCCGTGGCTCCAGAAGTCTGTTACCTGTCTGTGGAGCAAGGGGAGGGGGTCACTTAGACAGGCTTGTCTGAGCCTTGCAGGCAGAGCACTCCAGTCACAGGGGAGGCTCTCCTCACCACGGCATGCCTGTCCCAGCGCACGCTGCAGCTGGAACCCCACCACTCAGTCACCCTTCCCCATACGCATTTGGGGTTTTGGCAGAAATGGGTCGGCACTCAGTAGGGAGTTCTTTGGCTCTGGGTCGTCGTCCTGAACGTACTGTGGCCCAGGGAGAGCTCAGCAGAATGTCTGTATTTCCTATGCTGCTTGGTCCGCCTTGCTGCTGTGATGGCAAAATGGGTTCTGTGTCCTCCCTTCAGTCAAAAGAACCTGTTCTCAGAGGTTTGAACAGCTTCTTGGGGAAGTCCTGTGAGCAGCAGAATTGCTTTCGTTGCCCAACCCCTGGTCCCAATCTCTGCCTTGTCGGCAGGGTCTCCTGGACTGCACGGCTGGCAACTTGGCACGCCAGTGGGAGGCCGGGTAGGGAGGGGAAGGACTGCCCCCTTGGACATTGCCATGGGATTGTCTGAGCCCTCGCGCCCTCTTCCTGCATTCAGCCATGGAAAGAGGAGGGCCGGCTCCCTATGCTGCAGGGCAGTGGTTAATTGTATGCAAGGCCTCACCTCCTGTTCTCCACAGAGCTGGGACCTGGTGCAACAGACACAGAACTACCTGAAGCTGCTGATCTTACTCATCAATGGGGACGGTAAGGTTTGCTCCTTCTCTGCACTCCCAGCTGGCTCTGTGGCCAGAGCATATGGGCTTTCTCCAGGGCACTAACACTGCCACTCTCCAGTCCTGTTAGAGAACGTGACTTTCTGCCCCTTGTGGGGTGTTGTCCTGGACGTCAGTACTCAAAGGGGAGTCCTGTTACCCAGGAAAATCCCAACCCTTGGACGAGGCCTCTCCTTCCCCACTGGCTGGGCGGCTGATTATGTACAAATCAAATTGTCAAAGGCCAAGGTCCCATTTTCCACGAAAGTGACTTAGACCCCAGCTCTGAGCCTCCCTGGTGCGATGAGATGGGCTCCAAGTCACTTTGATGCTTTTGAGAGCTGTGCACTAAGACTAGGGTTTGTAGAAGCTGAAGGGAAAAGCCTGCTGTTCCTGTCTTGCTGGGGCCGTTTCTCTGGGTTTGGCCTCAGAAGGGGCTCCAAAAGGGTCTCCTTTTATCTGTTTCATTTTCATTCCCTTCTTGCCAAGCCCCTAGGCTCTGGGCTGGTGGCATGTAGATCTAGAGCCGTGTCAGACACTGCACTCAACACTCGCAGACTTAGATCCATCAGATCACTGCCAACACCCTCACAGCCTAGGAGGAGCCAGGGGTGACTTAGCAGCCAAGTTGTGTGCTGCTGCCACATGGCCTATGCCCTGTGAACAGTCTGTATAATGGAGGTGGTGGTGGCCTGTTCTTGGCCACTCTGCTCTGTGGAGATGTCGTCACATCTCTGGGGTGAAAGGGGACCTGCTGCTCCTGGAGCCGAGGTCTAGCTCACTCAGACTGGGAAAAGGATGGAAATGCTCACCCCAGGCAGGCTTGGTGCTTTGATTGGTGAGGGGCTGGGGAGGTGTAACCGGGCAGCTCTAGGCTGTGGGCCGGCTGGTCCCCGCCATGGAGATTCCTTACTCCTAGCAGCTGGGGAGACTAGGATTGCAGCAGTTTGGCATGACATGCTGAATCCAGGGACCTTCCAAGTCCTTCATTCTGGAGACAGCCCTCTCCCAAGAGGACGTTCTAGCTAGTAAGGCCAGCTGTGCTCCCCCTTCCCTCCCCTGCAAACAGCCCTCGGTGCTGCGGGGGGGAGGCATGCAGTGAATCACAGGGATAGTGCAAGTAACCCTCCATTCTCCTTACAAAGCTCTCTCTCTCCCTCTCCTTCCCGCCCCTGGAGCAGATGACAGCGGGCTTCTGGTACACTGTATATCCGGCTGGGACCGAACCCCTCTCTTCGTCGCCCTCCTGCGCCTCTCCTTGTGGGCCGTGAGTACGGAATGGACGTGCTGCGCCTCGGGGAGTGACAGCTTGGGGGTGGCTGAGCAGCCATGTGACCCAAAGAGGGTGAAGAGCAGTCGCTGTTCCTAGCTACCAGAGCAGCGTCTGCAGAGGGGTGTGGGAATGGGCTGTGGAGGCACAGCCTGGTGCGCTGGCCTGTACTGAGGCCCAGTATTCCCAGGGGGCAAGGTAAGGCACCTGCAGCTCTGCATGAGGGCTGCATCTGCACTTGCAGCCTGGCGAGAAACTGCTTTGGACATGAGATGCCATGTAACGGAGACGGGGGCTGGTCTGCACCTGGGGGGGAGGGGGTAGAGCCAGCTGGACGTCCCCCTTTGTGGTGCTGGGAGACGCTCTCCTTGGCAGTTCCCAGTGGGGCTTGCACCCTCAGCCCCAGTTCTAGTGGCTGCTGCATCCCTGAGGCTTCCCTCCTCTTTCCTTTCCAGGATGGGCTTATCCATGCCTCGCTGGAGCCTGCCGAGATTCTTTACCTGACAGTGGCCTATGACTGGTTCCTTTTCGGGTAGGTTCGCTGAGAGGTGCAGACACTGCCCAGGGCTGGGCAGGCTCTCAGAGGGGCCCTCTCATGGTCTGGTTCGGGGGTGACCTGCTTGGGTTGAGGGGATGGCTTTCCTCGGGGGACTTGGCACATCTGCTTAAAGCTGCTGGGCGGGAGGGGCTCGTGCAGGTTCTGCCGACGCCTACGGCCGCTGCCTGTGCCTGACAGCTCATGGCCTGGTCCTTCACTGCTCGTTCTCATTCCTACTTTGTGATCTCCTTTCCCTTGCTCTCTTTCCAGGCACATGCTGGTTGATCGGCTCAGTAAAGGAGAAGAGGTGAGTGGCCCGGCAGGAGGCGAGCAGGGCCTGAGTGCAGTACTCTGCCACTAGGCAGCAGGCTCAAGGTAGTAGCCGTCTTTGCAGCTCGGCGTCTCATTGACCTGGCTGGGCATCCATTGTAGCCAGGCCTTGGCGGTATTAGGACTGTACCTTGTGTCTGCTCCTTCCTTCCGTGAAGGAACGCTGTCCCAGGGCCCAAGGACTGAATGTGGGTAGATTAGATCTTGTAATCCCAACGTCTCCGCTGTCAGCGCAGCAGGGCCTTCCTTACCTCATCTCGGACAACAGTGCCCGGAGATATAACGGTTCGCTTCAGCTCTGAGAAGGGACGCTTCAGGCTTCTAAATTCAGAGTGCCGAAACGTAGTTAGTTGAGAAGTTGTTCACAAACTGGGTGGCTAACCCACACGCCTCTCTGCGGGGCGCTCTGGCACCGGGGGGTTCATAGCTGCTGTTTAGCTGGTAGAGCTGTGGGCTGATGCACCACAGTCCTGAGGCTTGTGATCCTTGCAGATAAGCCGTCCTGTTGCTGTCATTCTGGCAAGAGACATTTGTGTCGGGCGGTGGGAGCTGTGTGGGGCGCAGCCAGATCAGAGAGCAGACTGTGCCGTGATACTTGGTGTTGGGGAGGTCACTGCTCTCCTGAGCGTCCCTGTTCTGCTGCTGGGTGACCCTTACCCTCTGGTGCTGCATTGGCAAAGACACAGGACCTGTCCTGGCCCTTCTCGACTAGGGTGGGCCTTGTGTGAAGGTCCTTGGTTAAGAGCTTTCTGACATGCACTCGCCCAGCTGGCCCGTTCGGTGGGCAAGGGAACCTCCCTTGGCCAGGGAAGGATGGTGGTACCACACCTGGTGCGGGGGCTTCCACACTCAGATCCAGGGCAAGCCAGCAGAGGGCTCTGAAACAGAAGGCCCAAAACGTGACTCTGACTAACGCTGAACTCTCTGGTGGTAGCTGCAGGTGCATTGCTGCCCCCTCCCCTCAGCATCCTCCCCCCATTAAAATAAGAGGCTGCAGCCCCTGTGGATTCTTCTCAAGCTTCTCTTCTCTCTCCCTTTGCACAGATTTTCTTTTTCTGCTTCAATTTTCTGAAGCACATCACCTCTGAGGAGTTCTCTGCTGTGAAGCTGCAGAGGTAAGGAGCTTGTGCTGGCTGCTGCCTGGACTAAAGAGCCAAGCAACTCGTTAGTGCTGTTACCATGGGGAGATGGAGGCCCTGGTGTCCTGGCCCAATTTCCCTTAATTTATTCTGCACTCAGAAGGCTGAAGAATGGGGCCAAGGCTTGTGAGGTGCGCACGTCACCCTCGGAAAAGCTGCCCAGGCTGAAATGTGCGCTCAGCTGAATGAAGTGTCTGTAGGGTCCATTAGCCCGGCTGAGTCAATGGCCGAGAGGGCTCTGACTCGCCTTCTGGCCATGCAGCAAGTCCCGTCTGTGCTGCTGTAAGAGAAGGGCCTCGGGGGAGCAGAGAGGGCTGGACAATAGCCCCTCGGTGTGTAGGGATGGCAGGAATCCAGCCCCTCCCTGGAGGAGGCTTCTAACAGCTTTAACTAAACCTCTCTGCATAGAGTTCTGCCGGGTCCCTCCAAGCTGCAGGAGCTGAGCGCTCTCCTCCCTTCCCACCCCAGCTGGGAGTTGGGGGTAGAAGCACGTCCGTTACCATCACCCCAGCCAGGGACTGCTCCGTGTCGGCTCCTCTGGAAGGGGAACTTTGGGACCCACAGCACTGCAAACACCAGTTCTGTCACGGGCCAGGCGAGCAGAGGGACAAGCCCCATTCTATTTGCCGTCCTTTGCTGTGACGGAAGGCAGCGGGCATGCGGGCTGGGGACAGGTCGAGGGTCAGTTAGTGCTCTGAGATCCCTAAACTGCACGGGCCCCTCTCCACTGGCCTGGCCTGGCAGGATGGCAGCAGACGTCCCGTAGTTCTGATCCTGTGTAACCGTTTCCCATTCCCCCCAGGAGGAAGAGCCTGCTGCCTGGCTTCACGGTGGAAGAAATCTGCATGCTCAGTGAGTGCTGTCCCGGAACGCCGGCCACTCCCCTGGGTCGAGTGCAGAGCTCGGGGCTGAAGGGGTTTCTGGGGGAGGTGCCACGAGCTGTTCGTTTCGTTCTCCACTCCACACGCCTGAAGCCCTCGGGCACCAGCAAGGATGGGGGTGGGAAGTAGGATGGGGATGAGGCTAATCAAAGGCTCCCAGGCTTGGCTTCAGTCTGCTCCTGTCTTCCTTCTTGCAGAGCAGAGGGATCGGGGCAGCACCACGAGCCTGAGCAGTGACTTCTCCCTAGTGCTGGAGAGTTCACCAGGAGCAGCTGGGAGCTTCACCTCTGAGGCTGTGGAGCTGATGCCAGCTGGCGCGCAGACCCAGGCCGCTTGGTAAGAAGCCACCCAAGCACCTGGCCAGGGCATAGCAGGCAGGGGCAGGTTCAAGCTGTTGCCTTGTGCAGTGCTCAGAAGGTGGCGTATTGAGCAGGGAGTTGCCATCCCCTCGCTGAGCGCCCGCTCCATGTGGCACAGGCACCAGCAGGACACTGCAGAGAGCGAAGGAAGGAATTCAGCTGTAGCACTAACCCGGGCCCGTGCTACAGAGCTCCAGGGCCTTCTGTTCCAGGAGGTACTGAGAATGCTCCTGCCGTGAGGGGCTGCCGTGCGCTTCCGCGGGAGGCCTTCGCCTACAGCCTGGCCCATGATCTGAGGACAGAGCAGCTGCTCGCATGGCCTGGGCCTGCTTTGTTTGTTTCTGAAATGCACTTAAATCACATCAAAGCCTGTTGTTTCTTGCAGTCTTGCCTGCTGTGGAGCTGCGGGTCCATTTCCCCCAGTGGTTCCATACATGGAGTGGCTTTCTTACTTCCCATTAGTGACTCTGCATCTCCCAGGGGACTTGGGAGAAGAATGATCACTCCAAAAGCAGGACTTCTTGGAGCAGTCCTCGCTCCCCGTGCACCCAGCTGGCGTCTCCTCCCACTTCCGCAGTGTGGAGGTGCCAGCTGTAGCCAGGGTTAACCTTGTACAGGGGCTGCCCAAGCTAATAGCCGTCACTGTAAAGCCAAGTACCGGCCTGGGGGCTGAAGCTGGCCAGATAGTTGGTTACTGCTCTTGGAGATGGCTCCAAAAAAGATTGCAAAACCCTAACCACTCCTCCTTAAAAGTGACAGGAGAGAGTCTCTCCTAGGTCTGGTTACCCCGTGGCTGATGTGAAGCCACAGTGGTGAAACTGGGGTCAGGAAAGGGGCTGTATCTGGCAGACTCACTATTGTAGGGGCAGCTGGGTTTGGGGATTTCAGAGCCTTTCTCTGGGGTTGCCCCTCTGAGTTTAATTCCTTTCTCTCCTCTCCCTAAACGCAAGCAGCGATGCGACTTTGTGCCGCAATTATTTTAAATTAAATCTGGGCTGTGCTTGGGGCATCTGGAAATGCTCTGGGGGAGAGTAACCTGCGGCACGCTTCTGGCAGCCCAGGCTTCCTCGTATCTTGTGCAGGGAAATGTTTAACGAACCTGGGGACCATGAGAGCAGGGATGAGACGGCTGAAACAGCGCACTTGCATACCTGACCTAGTGCAGGGTCACCTCTAACATGAGCGACTGTCTGTCCACAGCAAACCGACCGTGACAAGTACAAAGCAGTCCCCCCACCCCAGGGCTCTGGGTAATGGCCAGTGCTTCCTAGGACCCACAATGGTAGGCCACAGACTCAAAACCTGAATAGCATTGTTCCTCCCCCTGGCGCTTCCTGTTGAAGCAAAACATGGACTAGCCAGGATGTATTGGGAAGGCTAGAGGAGGAAACAGCTGCTGTTCTTGTGGGGCTGACTCACACTTGTGTATTTTTGCTTCACTCGCTTACTGTGGGTGCCGGGGGGCTGGGGTGTTGCTGTGGGTGCCAAACAATTCCATGTACATGCGTTCTGCCAAACGCGCAGGCTCTCCTTGCTTAGGTAGACACTGAGATCCCTGCAGGTTACGCAGGGAGGAATGTTGGCAGAGTGCTGACCTGAGGTCCATACACGTCGTTAGCAGCTGAAGGGTGGGACATTTGAGGCCTGGTCTACACTAAACGTTTAGATCAACATAAACACTTGCTCAGAGGTGTGAAAAAACTGAGCACTGTCGCTGTGCCTGCCTAACCCCAGCATAGAGACAGCTGCGTCGACAGAAGAATGCTTCTCCACCTAGCTACTGCCTCTCGGGAGATGGAGTTCCTCCAGCATTGGAAAAACCCTTCCATGGCTGTGACAGCAGCATTGCTGGGGCACCTCAGCCCCCGTGGTGCAGACAAACCCTTGCGGGGTGAGGGGAGGACATAGTGTTCTCCTCCTCTGTACACAGAGCTGGGTTTAGCTGTGGAGTCTCAGGTGTCTGTACTTGTGGTCTCTCTGGAGGCCAGGATGGCTACACTAGCTTGTAGGGGGCCTTGGATTGAAAACCTTCCTTCAGGGCTCTGCCTGCCCCAGTTCTTGTCACCATATTGGGCATTTCATTAGCTCTGCTGGTTTGCACTGAGGACAACACTGCAGTAACAGCAAGAGGGTAAGGGCTAGAGCGGGCTTTGGCCAACTGTTTGTCGTTTGGGAGAACGGAGCTAGTGCTCCTCCCAGAAAATCCTTGGTGTCTGAGGAGAACCCTGATTGACTTGCAAGGCTGGGGGATCAGTTCATAACTCTCCCTCCATTGGCAGGCATGTAAGGGAAGCAGTAATGGCTTTCAGCTAGGAGGCGGTGGTGGGCAGCAAACTGGACAGGAGTTTGGAGTGTGGTATGACTAGAAGAGGGTCAATGCAGAGACATGCTAGCCATGTAGGGAGAGCAGCCCTGTCTCTAGAGCTGTGATGCGACTGCACCCTTCAGTGGGGGGCCTAAACGGAGGAGTGACAGCGATCAGAGGCCTGGCACAGCTGGCTGACTTGTCAAGAAAGATTGAAGGGACACAGAGGTTCTGTCCTCTCACATCCCTCCCCTCCAGCTGCTTACACAGTTTTATTCACCTGGGTATGTCTACACTGCTGTGAAACCCCCACCGCTGGCCTGCGTTGGCTGACTCCGGCTCTTGGGGAAGTAACATCGCAGCATAGATGTTTGGGCTCAGGCTGCAGCCCAAGTTCTGGGTCCCCCTGTGCCCAAAGGTCTACATGTCAATTTTACAGCCCCGCAGGTCGAGTCAGCTGCCACGATCCAGCTGCAAGTGTTTCATTGCAGTGCAGACATACCCTTCATGACAGCACTGCACGCGTCTGTGGGTGTTCACTGGAGTCGTCTTTCCCCAGGGACATGCTGGGAGGCCTGGCACTTGGGGCATGTTAAAATTAGATGGGACATAGAATGTGCCCGTATAGGCCGATCCTGCCCTGGCCCCAGGCGATGGGCCAGAATGGCTTCTTGCTCCCTCTCTTCTCTGACGTGCCGCACTCCAGAAGTGTGAGCTGGCTCGGGGGGCGAGAGCTCAGCAGATGCTAGGGGCAGGGCACATCTGTCTGGCAGACTCTGCTGGTGCAGTTACACCTGACTAATTGGTCCTCCTGGGCTCGGCGGGAGCTGAATCTCTGGGGGGCGGGGGGGTGGAATCTCTGCCCTGACATGGAATGGCTTCCTGCATGGGGAAGTTGACGTCTCACCCAGGGCTCCTGTTGTCCTGCAGGCGGAAGAGCCGCACATCCTCTCCCCAAACGGTGCTCTGGAGCCGGACCCCACAGTCTGAAGACCGACCGCCTTACCAGGAAGCAAAGTCCTCTAGCTCCTCCTCCTCAAACCATTCTGACACCTTCCTGAGGGTTGGAAGCAGCCCACTGGAGGTCCCGAAACCCAGGTGAGGTGCACCAAAGCAGACCATTTCTTAGCAAAATAAAGGTCGGGTATAGGGAGCATGCTGCTCTGAAGACCTGGTGTGCAGTGGGTTCATAGACTGAAGCTCAGAAGGGGGCCATTATCTGTATAATACAGGCCAGAGAAATGCTCCCGGTGATTCTTGCCTCAGTCCATATGCACAAATAACATAAGTGTGCGGAGGCAGAACTGGTGGTGGCGGTCCCACCTGACGTGAGCTGCGCGCCGGTCTCGGCCCCGCTGATTCAGTAAGTGCAGGGTTTCTGGTCTCTCCCTCCTGCATGCTCAGCTCTCCCGGTGCTGGAAGCGCACTCTGTGCTTGGAAGCAAGTGTTCAGTACGTGCACAGGAGACGTGAAGCAAAGTGTCATGTGGCGGCAGGGGGGTGGGGACCTGCTCCAACGAACTGCACCCATTGACATCCGAGTCTGTTCCCCTGAACCCCTGGGCGCCCCGGCAGAGGAAGATGTAATCGCGAAGAGCGGGCGGTCAGGCTTGCACAGCGCAGGGGCTCTGAGCCTGTGCGTCGGGCTGTGTGGTGGCTGTGCATTCCCACAGTGCAGGGGGGCGTGGTGAGAACCCAGGGAAGCCAGGAGATTAGGCAGGACACAGGCTAAAACTTGGGCTAAAACCAAGTGAGTTGCTTTCCATAACGAAGAGCATTCCAGCAGCCTCTGGAGTCTGATCACTGCCTTTGTGCAGCACCAGTGAGTTGGGGTACTAGGGAGGGGAGTCTGGGGAGCGAGGGATGGAGAGGAGCCTGCAGCGTGTTGAGGGCCAGTGAGAAAGAAGATGTTGTTAAGCCCTTGTTCACAATTACGTGGGGTTTCCTGTTGAGTTGTCGCTGGTGACTCCTATCACAACAGCCGCCATTTAAATTGTATTGACCTCTCCTCAATCCAGAGAGACGGAAGGAAAACAGGTAGAGCCTTTAATTGCACTTGGTGTGTGTGTGGAGTCTGTGTTACAGCGAGAAATCACTGATCGTCTCCGTCGCTAGTCTGAAGGGTCCTCTCTGCGCCGCAGGCAGTCATTTCGATTCTCTTGAGCTGCTGCCGCCGTTTTGTCTTGGAATGAACAGGCTCAAACGCTGGGAAGATAATGGTCCAAGGAGGGCAGGGGAATAGCAAAGAGAAATGCAGCTTCTGTCTCTTGATAGCTGCTTTTGCTTGCAACCTCCCTGCTGGAGTAACAGGCCCAGCATAGCCCCTCACTGACACGGCTAAGCTGCCTCTCCAGTCACAGGCTCCCAGTTTGCTGTGAAAGGAGGCGCTGTCTTGGCAACTCAGCCAGTCTTTTTGCCTCTGTCTTATAAGAGGGGAAGGAAGAGAAACAAGGTGGGGGAAGGAAAAGTGACCCCGGGGAGGGATGACAGCAGGACCCCAGTGTTCAGGATTTAGCAGAAGCCAGTGCAGCTAATGTCCCTCCCCGAGTCTGTCTGGTTAGGATGCCTTTCCCACTCGGGGTAAACATCCAAGAGAGTCGTGCTGGATTCTGGGGTCCCAAGAGATGGCTGGGGAGAGGCAGTAGCAGCCAGTAGGGTAAAGTTTGTTCTGTCCATCCATAGGCCCTGCTGGTAGCTCTTTCTCTGCCCTGATAAACAGTGCCCAAGAAGGGGTGGCGGTCTCATGCCGTTAACTAGGACCAAGCAGAAGTACACCGAGATTTCCACTAGGAACATTCCTCCCCTTCCTAGAGTCTTCCAGCTCGTCGTTACGCTGATCCGTGACTTCCCCAGGAACTCTGAGCACAGCTCTTCTAACGTGACAAGTCCTGTTCATACTGGCTCCAGCCCTGGCTGCCTCGTGGAGACAGTTGTATGTAATGGGCTGAGTTGGACTCTCGTTCCCTTGGACAATTGGAATATACAGGCTCCCAGCAGCGCCAGCACAGAGTAGAGATGTGCTTCCCTTGATACAGAAGCAGCTTGGATTTCCTCTCCACCCCTGTGTCCCCGAAAGCCGGCTGTAAGCTCGTGGCTGGGTGACCCTAGGAAAGGGGTGCAGTTGGCAGGGCAGCAGTTACACTGCTCCAGCTCCCACTTCTCTGCTGAATCCAGCCACCTCTTGGTCCATACACAGCCTTCCGTCCGTCTCCAGGGATTGAGCTGATCACTCCCGGGCGAGCTGGGAGCATGGTCCAAATACACCCTTCTAATTAGAGACGGACATGGCTGGGGCGAGGAAGGGATTGTATCACCCCACTCAGCACTGCTAGGGCCTCCTCTCTGGCTACGTGAATCCAGGTCACATCCAGTCAGAGGGTCTATCACAATCTCCAGCTGAAGTTCTACCTGGGGACGGGGGGAACATACATTTGAATGCAAAATAGGCAATATTATTATTTCCTATCTAGTGTGTTTCATCAGTAGATCTCAGAGTGCTTCCCACTCATCAGTGTATTTATCCCTACACCGCCCTGTGAGATGGGAGAACATGACTAGCCCCATTGTACAGAGAAGCTAGGTGACTTGTCCCAGGTCTCCCATGGCCCAGGCCAGCACCCTACCCACTGACCTGTCCATCCAGCATCACTGTGCTGGAGGGAGAGGGGCATATGTGAGAGTGGAGCAAGGAGGAAGCCCTTTCCCTTGGCCCCTTTATGAACAGACACTTGGCTGGAGTGTCCTCACGGGAGCGGCTGGAGTCCACTAGCTGACCATGCTGCTAGAAATGCTCTTGTCTCTACAGCTGGAGGCTGGTTCTTGGGGAAGGTCTAAACTGAGGAAACAACTGCACTTGACTATCTTGACCTCTGGCCATGTGGTCATGGCAACAAAACACTTGGCCCTGACAGCAGCAGCCGGGGAAACATGGACTGTTCCTAGTGGGCCAACAGCACTTCAAGCAGCTAATCCCAGTTGTTCCAGGTGCAGCCAGCGTGGAGAGCAGAGGAATGCCGACGAGTAGTGGAGGAAGGGGAAGGGCACCTGAGCGGGATACCTAAAGGTTGAACACCAGGATGACCCTTTAGGTGTTTCCACTGGGGCATCCTAGAAGGAAACGTTGAATTTGTGACACTTGGCCAGTGTGTGGGCTTCTCCGGGGGCTGGAGCTTCTGTCAGACTAATAATGTGATTAGTGGCCCATGACCCAGTCCAAAGGCAAAGTCAGATGTCAGGTCTCTGGTTGACAGAAAACCACTTCCCACCACATCTCTGCATAGGCTGTGTCCCAAACTTGCTAGGCATTTGCAGAGCAGGGCACGATGATCTCGCCAGCTGAATGCTTTGTGTCTAGAAACAACACAAGTTGCCTCTAACTCCTTGTGCCTGTGTGGACTGGGCTGTAAAGATACAGTGCCCTGAAGCTCATGTTTCACACTACTCCTGGGAGTAGTAGCCAGTGAAGTTGCAGAAAAATGCAGTGTGTCTGCACTGGGGCATTGACTCGCGAGCACACACACACATGACGCTGGATTAGCAAACTGAACAAATGTTGCCTGTGCTTTTGTTAAGTCTATTAATCAACCCTGGTGTGCTGTGCTCTGTTAAGAGGCAAGGAATCCAGCCCCGGGGTCTTCTGGTGGCTGTGTGAATCACAGGAAACCCTAGCTCTTTAAATGCTGCTGCAGCCAGTTCAGTAATGTGCTCTGACTGCAAAGAGCAGCTCCCCAGTGCGTGTGGCTACTCAGTGGGATCTGTGGATGCTGTAGTTGGTGACCATGGATTCTCTTCAGCCAGCATTGGGACATTTTTCTCATAGTTGCTTTGAGGTGCTTGGTAGCTAGAGGTTTTACCATGTCTGTGCTGGGCATCTGTCATTCTCTGTCCTAAAGAGAAACCAGGCCCAAAGCTTGCCAGGACCAGGACTGAAACACCTGACAGCAGAAGGAAATGAGGAGTCTTTCCAGAACTGAAGCTCTGATTATGCTACAAATTGAACTGATACTGTGGTGAAGAGTGTGACGTTGCCAAGGCCCTGACGGAGGTCCCAGAAGACTGGAGAAGGGCTAACGTTGTGCCCATCTTAAAAAAGGGGGGAAAGGAGGAGCCAGGGAACTACAGATCAGTCAGCCTGACTTTGATACCTGGGAAGCTACGGGAGCCATGTATAAAACATTCCATTTGCAAATACCGGGAGGATGGAGGGTGATCACTAGCAGCCAGCATGGATTTACCTAGAACAAATCCTGCCAAACCAGCTGGATTTCCCTCTTTGACAGGGTAACTGGTTTGGTGAATAGGGGGAATGCAGTGGACATAATATACCTGGACATCAGCAAGGCTTTGGACACAGTCCCACATGACATTCTGATAAGTAAGCTGGAGAAAAGCAGGCTCGACAGAACTACCGTTAAGTGGATACATGATTAGTTAAACAACCGCAAACAAAGAGTCACTATTAATGGAATGATGTGGGGTTGGTGGGAGGTCTCAACTGGGGTTCTACAGGGATCTGGTCTGGGTCTGGTGTTGTTAACATCTTTATTAATGACCTAGATGCAGATATAGAGAGCAGACTGATCAAGTTTGCAGATGACACACAGCTGGGGGGCGGAGGGGAGTTGCCAACACTTGGGAGGATGGAGCTAAAATTCAGAGGGACCTTGATAAGTCGGAGAACTGGACTATAGACAACAAAAGGAAATTCAACAAAGACAAATGTGAGGTGCTGCACTTAGGGAAGAAAAAACAAATGCGCAAATACAGACTGGGGGAAAACTGGCTTGGCAGCAGCACTGCTGAGAAGGATCTGGGCGTTGTGGTGGATCACAGCCTCCGAATAAGTCGGCAACGCGATGCTGTTGCAAAAAAAGCAAATGCAATTTTAGGTTGCATGAACAGAAGCATAGCATGCAAGTCACGGGAGGCGGTAGTAGCCTTCTATTCAGCGCTGGTTAGACCTCAGCTGGAGTAGTGGTGTCCAACTTTGGTCACCAATGTATAGAAAGGATGTACAGAAATTGGAAAGGATCCAGAGGCGAGCGACAAAGATGATCAAAGGGAAGGAATGCAGCCATATGAGCAAAGGCTGAAGGAACTGGGTATGGTTAGTTTGGAAAAGAGGAAATTAAAGGTGTGGGGGGGGGCGGAATCTGACAGTGGTCTTCAGATACTTGAAAGGCTGCCACAAAAAAAATGGAGAAAAGTTGTTCTCTTTTGCCACCAAGGGCAGAACAAGAAGCAATGGGTTCAAGCACAGAAAAAAATTCTTAACTATAAGAACAGTAGGACAGTGGAACAGAGGCCTCGGGAGGTCGTGGAAGCTCCTTCACTGGAGGTTACCCAAAGGAGGCTGGAGCCACCTGTCTTGGATGGTTTAACACAACAAATCCTGCACCTTGGCAGGGGGTTAGACTAGATGACCCTTGTGGTCCCTGCTAACCTGTAGTTCTGTGATTGGCACGTGGCTTATGTTGCAAGGGAATTGTGCTCGTACAGTATTGTGCTCCAGGATGCTACAGCGTTAAGAAGACTGGTAAATAGGTGCCTGAGATTTAGCCAATATTGTAAATGCCAATAGCTGCCAAGTGCCACTTACCAGCTGTTTCCATCCGAGGGCTGGAAGGGGCTGCAAGAAACCTGCCTGTCCTTCCTCTGGAATCAGTGCTCTAGTCCAGTTTGTGATCGTTTTAACCTTCTAAAGAGCATTCATACTTTGCAGCTGAATTTGGTGATGCTTGCACTAGTGTAAGGGTGTAGGAAATGCAGCCTCTTCTCCACACGGTTTATAACAACATGGACAAATGGCAGAAAAGGGGTGAGATGCAAGCCAAGCTGCCAGGCTGGCTGACACGAGTCCTCTCACACTTCGTAGGAGAGGAACTAGTCTTGGCTGCTCCTGTGCTGTCTCCCTCCGTGCAGGCGGAAGTCCGCATGCTCAGAAAGCCAGAGAGCGTTCTGTGGGGAAAGGTGCTGCATGGGGAGCCGTGACCTAATTAAATGGAACCATTTTAGGGTAGCAGTTGCTAGTTTGTGGCCCGCCTAGGGAGCCAGCAGACTTAATGGTCCTGCTGCACTTGCGTAAAGGGTCAGCCGTGCCACTCCTCTTTATATTCTGTCCATCTTGTCTCACTAGCCTGTCTCTTATTTCTGAGGGATTCTCCTCCCACTCGGGGGGGTCTGAGGCTCATTTTCATCCTAGCATCCCCTCTCCGCCATCGGAGGTTTGTGAGAAGGGCACAGCTCTGATGCAGATCCCGCTGTGACAGCATATAGTTGTGTGCACCCCCTGCAGACAGCTTCGTTCCTAAACTAGCTAAACTATTGCCCTCTTCAGACCTGAATCTCAGTTGTGCTGGTGTGCATGCCACCCAGTCTCCCTTCCCCTGCTCTGTGGGGTACACCTCCATCGCGCCTGCATGTGGCCATCGCCCCGGTGCCTGTGCTTTGGATGTGGTCCACACTAGAGCTGTAGCTCTTGTCCCTTTCCCAAGTGCTCTAGGGATTTTTCAGTTATTTGACATAGTTAATGTGGGGCCAGTGCAAACCTGAATGGAATATTAAAATAGACTTGGGCCGCTGTACCCCCACCACTCACTTTCCATTTAATTAAAAACGACTCTTGGTTCGATGAGTCTGCCCCAGCAGGGAGTCTCCGAATCCAGGAATCTTGCTACAGAATCTAGGTCCAGTTGGACCTTTATTATTTATGCTCTAGGTGTTGTATCAGGTGACTGCCTGACATATTCCTTTTGAACTAAAATCTCTGTCTGGGATACTCGTTCCTCACACCTGCCACCACCTCTCCCTTTGGTACGTTTAACCGAGGAAGAAGGGATTCCGCTCCAGGGGGAGAGGGTGTTTGTAACGCTCCTAGATGGAACATGGAGGCCCAGGAGGCCGAGGCAGTGGGGAAGTAGACTGGGGTAAGAGGAGTTCAGTCATTCCACCAAAAATCAAAAGGCCGTTGTGGGATTTCCAGGGCCCGTATGAGCTACAGCCATGAACCTTGCTGCACTAAGGCATTCTCGATGGCTGATTACAACTGGGAATAAACACTTGAACGTTTGAAAAGTCCTTTTCTAGCCTAGGTCACCAAAAGGTTAGTCTGGCAACTTACACAAACTGTATAGCTGTCTTCCAAAAAGTGGCCATGTGTGGTTGGGTAAAAAAAATATGCAGCTGTCACCAACTTTTAACTGATTGTAGCCAAGAAAACTCTTGGAGAAGAATGGCTGCTCAGGCATTGTTGAGGATGGTCAGGCCAACCCACAGGCATGTGTGACGAAATAGGAATGTTCTTAATGTTTTCTCTGAATACTGTGTGGGTGCCTCAGTTTCCCCTGTGCCTTTCTTAAGTATCTAGGTGGTGGGATAAGGGGGTGTGATTGTTGCAGAGCCTTAGAGGGCAGGTGTGCAGGGGTCTGCACAGAGAATGGCCGACACCCTGTTTCCTGGCAGCTGATGGCCTGGGCCCTGCCCCTGCAAAGGTACCAACTGAAGGTGTTGGAGAACAAAGAGATCAGGTGGCCTCCTGGCCCGGGAAAGACGCAGAGTCTGGATCTGGGCTCCCCACCCCCCAAGATGGACCTGACTTAGGGGTCCTATTCTCTGTACCTACAAACTCTGTTTTGGACTGTGTTCCTGCCATCTACTAAACCTGCTGTGTTACCGGCTGGCTGAGAGTCCCGGTGAATTGCAGGAAGTGGGGGGGGTGCAGGGCCCTGACTCCCCCACACACACCCCCACGCTCCGTGACAGCATGTTGCTCTGCTTGTTTTATTATCCACATCCCTTTTATAAGGAAAGGAGTTGGAGGGCTGTTGTAATAGACGTATCCAGAGGATCCCGACCAAGCTCTGCCGAAAGGCAAACATGCTCTTGTGCAGTGTCTGCGTCGTAGGAATAGCCCAATTCCTGTAGCAATAGTTAGCAAAGGCACAAATTTGCCTATTGTACATGGAACCTCAACCTCACACCTGATTGCGGTGTGCAGGGCTGGCTTTCTGACGTGGAGCTTCTGGAGTGGCTAGGATCTGCTCTACAAGAGGAGAAATTGGCATCTGGAGCTGCACGTACCTAGCTTCAAAACCAAGTGTTAAGGCCACTTCTCTGACAATTCTTGGGGCTCCGAACCACTGTTTCTGTTTCAGCAGAACCATAATTGGAGGGTGGCTTCCTGTCTGTCCTCTAGGCCAGTTCCATTTCAGTGTCTTTACTGCTCTGAACGTCCCCGTTTCCTGGACAGAGCTTTTGTGTGGCAGCACAGTAATAGCCACGTGAAATGGGAATGAGATTCTCCCGTCTGGTAAATCAGCAGCAGATGACGTGTGGTGAAGGCCCTGACCTTAGCAAGCAGAAGGAAAAAATTCCAATTCTGGAGGATACAGCAAGAGTTGGGGGTGCAACTGCTCTGGGGCAGTGGGACGGGCAGGATGGGCCATAAGGAGACTCCACGCCACTGATCCAGTTCAAATAGTATTCATCTCCCCTTTGGCCTTGGAGTCGATGCTTTGTGCTTTCTGTTGTCTTTTTCCTCTTCGGCCTGCAGTGCCTCCTTTTAAGGACTCCCAAATACAAGGGTTTTAGGCACATCCTTGCATTTGGATGCCTATGGCCCCCACAAGACTAAAGCTAAAAGAGCAAATTGCTCACTGGTGCAAGTGTTCTGGACCTCCGAGTTCACAGCCATGAGGAGTCTGGCCCAGAATCATCCTTGTCCATGTCACAGGTGGGCTTGGAGAATCCAGACACGTGCAGCCCCGTTTTCCCCAGGAGCCTCCAAAGTCCTTGTGGGGATGTTGCTGTCATTCCGCTCCAGGCTTGTCCCTTCCGTTAGCCCTGGCCGGTGCTGAAGGTGGCAGTGGCCTGGACAGAATTGAACTACTGGGCTATAACCACAACAGCTGCTGTGTAGTTAGTTCCTCACTGCCTAGAGGCTTCAAAGAAGAGGGATGAAAAACCTGCCTTACAGGGAGACTTCAAAGCTCTACCTAGTCAGCTTACCCAAGAGAGGATTTGAGGTGACCTGATCACTCTGGAAGTACCTATGTGGGGACGAGGTGTCTGATACTAGAGGGCTCTTCAGGCTAGCAGACAAAAGCACAAGATGCAATGGCTGGAAGTTGAAGCTAGCCAAATTCGGGTTCTAAATACGAGGCAAATTTTTAAGTGGGGGTGATTAACCATTGGCCCAACTTCGCGAGCGTTCGGGTGGTTGCTGTGACTCCATGTTTGAATCTGTTTTCCCCCCAGTGCAGGCTGTACAATCTCATTGTGGGTCTGCAGAGGCTATAAAACAAATGATTTTGGCAGAAGACCGTTCTTTACAGTTGCCCCTTGTTCTAGAGCGCTGGCACGTTCCTGTCTGCCTCCAAGCAGTCTCTTCTCTTCCCTCTGCCTCCAAAACCTTGCTGTGCCATTAGTCTCACTGCCCGGACTTCTCCTGCAGCTGGGATCATCTCACCTCGACATGAACCTGGCCTCACCTAGTTACACCAGCAGAGCACTCCTCTGTGTCCCCCCTGGTAATGCCCCTGCTGCACTTCATCCCGCCTCGCTCTCCCCTGCCTTACTGACCTCACCCTCAGAATCCATCGTGGCTCCTCACCCTCGGCTCTTCTCTCACTGGCTGGTGCCCCTGCTCTCCCTTCTGTGCATTCACTCTGGGACTTGTCTCATCCCTCTCCACCCTGGCTTCTTCTCAAACTCCACTCCTCCAGAATAGATCTCCTCACCTTTCTGCCCAGCCCCTGCCCCCGGCTTCTCTTGCCTGGTTCTATTGGCAACTCACAATCCTTCCCATAATCCTGCTGTCATTTCACGTGTCCCCTCTCCCCACAGCCAATTGCTAAGTTCTCTTGCTGCTTTGTCGAGCTCTAATTCACCTTCCTTCCACCTGCCTGCAATGCACCGTAGCTACTGTCGCCTCCCGGCCTCTGATTGCTCCTTACTGGGGCTCCAAAGGCACAGCTGATGTCCCCTTCCTCACCTCTTCTTTGAATTCCCATTGCCTCTTGCTACAGCCTTGTCCTCACCCAGACGCCAGCCCTCACCTGCAGTTCCACTCTCATTTCCCCTGCTGCTCCTTGCTTCCTGTCCCCTCTTCTGGCTCTCAGCATTGTACTGTCCTCATCTGCCCAGCATCCTCTCTTCCTTTAGATCCCTGCTCCTTTCTCTCAAGGAGATCTAAGAGGGGACGGGGAGAGCACCTCTGAACTGTGGCTCTGGGTATGAGGAGCTCCTTGGGCTAGGGCGTGGGATGTCCTTGTTACCGGTTTGCAAAGCACCATGTAAGTGTAGCCTTGGGGGAGCAAACTGGCTTCTTTACATTTATCCCCTAAACCTTGTGCTTCAGCGACGCCCACCTGCCAGAGCAGGGAATTCTTCCCTGTAGTGAACATCACTTGGGATCAGCCCTCAGAACCTGGCTTCTGTGTTTCCACCTGTGACATGCAGCATTCCAGCGCTCACTGGAAGCATTGGAGCGGGCTCTGCTCTTACCACCAACAGCTCTTACTGCTTGGGTTCGTGCCCTCTTTCCTGGGAACCAGGAGATCCTTCTTCCAACCTTGAAATAGCATAGTCATTCTCCGGGGAGGGTGTTCCCAGAAGCTTTTATCTGCTGGGATGGGAGTCCTCGCCAGGGGAAAGCAGCAGAATCCCTGGAAAATCAATGAACTGGAGAGTCTGGGGACAGGGCTATACATCTCTCAGCACAGGCACCCAGGTAACAGGCAAGTGATAAGCTTTAACAGCCAACCCCCATTCTGGGAGAGGCCTGTGCTAATTCTGAGCCACGTTAAGAATCCAGAGGTTGTTGCGTTGAGAACCGATCAAGAGTCTCTGATCTAGGCCTTTTACAGCTGGAGACGCACTCTTCTCTGCATGGACCGGTGACCTTTAAGACTCTGGGTGGCTACTGCTAGTCAAAGGCAAACTCCAGCCTGTAGCAATGCCAGCAGCTGCCGAGCTCCAGGCTATGATGGCGAATAGCCCAGGGATTTTTCTTCAGTTCTTCCTTAGGTTGCTACTGTAAAATCAGCAAGTAAACGGCAATGCCGGTTTGCTCTCCAGCTCCCCACCATCATGCTGTCACACCTTTCAGATTGCTGAGAATTCTGCGTCATGGGCCATGTGCCTACACTGCCACGTTATAGGGTCCAATGCCTTTAGGCACTCCCAGGCGTCTGCTCGTGGAGATTGTCAGAGGAACTCCTCCAGTCCTCTCATGTTTCTCTTTCTGGTAGGAGGCTGCATGCATTGAGTACATCCTCTTTTCTGGGCTCCTTTTCCTGTCCTTTTGCCGAACTGCCTGCTACTGCAGCATCCCACTCCTGATGAGTGAATACAAAGCGTCTTCATAGGTCTTCAGTTCTGTGCTCGCTGGGCACACCAGGCGCAGGTGTGGCTGCTCTGTCTTCTCCCCCAAGATCAGGGTTCCCTCAGGGACTCGCATTCCACTGACTGCAGAAGCAGAGCTCTCGAGGACTCTCCCAAACTGTCTCCAGTACATGAAGGCACCAGACAAGCCACATTCTTATTCTCAAAGTCCCCGCAGTTGCATTTGGATGTGTTAATAGCTGAAGTGGGCTGTGGAGGCATGCCCTTTGTGGGGCAGTGTCCATGGTTCTGGTTCTGGGGGCAGGACGTACTGATGGGTTTCCCTGTTCCTGCATGATCCTCTGTTTCTTGCTAGCTTTGCTCTACCAGCTCACAAATGAATCTACTGCTTTCTCAGTCACAACCAGCTTGGCTTCTCCTTTTGCTTTTGGAAGGAAGGTTTGCCTTGTGCTATGTGCCAGAATCACTTGTCAGCGCACCCTCACCTCCAGCATCGGAACGTGCTGGCACAAATGTTGGCAGTCAACCCCACTGTGCCCACTGGCACAAGAGTTTAGCAGAAAAGCCTGTGATTGCATGACTTCACTGACTGCCCCATGTCCCCTCTCTCTTTCTGACCCAGATCAGTGGACCACTCCCTGCCTGGATCCTCCGTTTCTACAGACTTTGGCAGCTGGCAGATGGTAACAGGGTGTGGCAGTATTCAGGAGCATGCAATCCTGAGCACAGACGCCGCTCTCCCTGGCAGCTTCCCGGATGAGCTCCCTAACAGTTGCCTGTAAGTGTATTGAGCACAGAGGATGGCTCCCTGTGCGTAACAGTTGGCTGGCTAGGAAACTGGGACAAGCCCGAGAGCTGCATTAGCCTCAAGAATAATTAGGGCTCCAGAAGTCTCCCCTGCCTTAACGCTTGTCAGAAGTGCACTCTGAGCTAAGCCACGGCGCACACACTACCTGGTTGCTGAGTGCTGGGTGACCCGTGCCCAGCCTTGAGGCAGGGGAAGGAATCCGGGCTCTTCGCTGGAGCCATTGCACCAGTTGGGCACAAGTTCAGAGAGAGGCTGCAGTTCTGCCATATAACATTGAGGGGGGATGGGAGGAGTGAGTCAGGCCTGTTTGTTTCCCTGGATCCCACTTAGCCTCGCTGGGTCTGTCCACACAGCAAAGAACCCAGCTGACTCTGACTCGCAGGGCTGTTTCATTGCTATGTTGATTTCTGGGCTCCAGCCCACAGCAGTGAAACAGCCCCACAGCCCGAGTCAGCTGGCACAGGCCGGCCATGGTTTTTTCTTTCCTGTGTAGATAGACCCTTTATCTCTACCATAGAATCATAGAACTGGAAGGGACCTCAAGAGGTCATCCCGTCCCGTCCCATCCCCTGCACTCAAGGATTCCAGACCCTCCAAACTATTTGAGCTGCTGCTTTTTCCCCTTCCTTTCCTCCACCCTCAGCTTGTCTTACAGCCGTCCACTTGCTCATGCTGTATCAGAGCATGGGTCCGTTCACCCCACAGTGCCAACATTTGCTTCATCGAACTGTTGTGAAGCAAACTCTCTGCTCCAGAAACAGAGAGTTACTTGTGAGGGAACTTCAAAGACATTAAATGCATTTTAATTGCAACTAAAAAAATGTAGGCCGGTGCCTCTACCCTCTGAACTGTCAATCTAGTGATTGCAAAGTGGTGGAGTCAGTCTGTGCGCTGCACTGTGAGCTAATCTTATTGCTCTAGTTTTGAAGACAACTGCACTGCTCTCTCCTAGCAGCCTTTTAACGTACTGAGTGAGGGCTTCAGGAAGCCTCATAAAATGAGGTGAGGTGGAGGGTCGGAGACCTGGAAAACACATTGTTGTTTTTAGACAAACTCTCCGTGCGACCAGCCGTAGTTGATGAAATGTGACCATCTGTTGTCCTGCAGGCCAGAACCGCAGCAGCAGCTTCTGTACCTTCCTGCACTGCCACAAACCCTAAACTAACAGCCAGAAACCCCGGGAGGGATGCTGGGCACGATCTCAGAAAGGCCTCTTCTAACCCAAGCTTCCGCCACACAAGGTGGTGACAAGTCCTCCTTTGCGAGAAGCCCTCGGTGCAGCTCTGAGCTGTGATTGACAGCCAGGAAGGGGGGGAGGAGAAATCTTGAAGGACATAGTGTCAGTGAGTGACCAGTCTAATCCATGTCTGTCCTTTGGTGACTGCTGCAGGTTTCTTACCCAATACGTAATGAGTCGTCCATTCCCCCCGGGGTCGGGCCGTGGGGTTGCAGCTGAGGCTCACTCTGAAGTCCTAGGTGGGTCTGGACGTGTTGCCTCTGGTTTGGGATTTCAGTGTGAAGAGAGTCACTAGTTCCACAGCTGTGACTTGTGGGTCCTGGCAAGGTCCTTCTGCTGCAGGGGACAGGTCTGCACCTGGAATCTGGAGCCTGTGAAGTGCTCAGAGTGTAACTTCTGGGCCCAGTCAGACCGAGGGCAATGGACAAGGGAGAATTGCGCATTTCCTCAGATTTGTATAATCAATTAACCGCTGCTACCCCCAAAATATTCACAACTGAGACCATGGCCCCGATGTCCACCTGCCTTGGGTTTCCATGGCTTTCAGACCTGTAACCTACTTAACCTCCACATGCTGGGGCTAGACCGGCCCTTGGGAGTGGTCTGCCTCTGGGTCAAGTGGGGTAATCCAGGGCACTTCTCCAAGCCTGCTCTGGGGTTCACGTCCGTACTTCTCTGCTGAGTAGCAGCCTTTGTTGGTAACCGTTGCAGCTGTCTCTTAGGTCAGGGTGCAAACCAATTTCCATTTTAATTCCCTCTGGCTATGCAGCTAATGGGCTGAGCTGTCCCAGGCTTGCTCTCTGCTGCCAGGACATTTTCCAAAGAGTCGTTACGCAGAATCGCTTGTGGGCCTCTACCACAAAGGCTCCAGTTTGAAGTTTTGGCCTGGACATAGTCTTGTCTCATGTGCTGCATCCTCTTGCCCCCTTAACTGGGGTTTAAACATCCCGTGAAGCTTTAACACCTCCGCAGTATCCAAACCTACCATCTATATGATGGCAAAACTGGGCATCTGGCTGAAAGCCTGCCTCAGATCTTTGACTGCTCATCAGTGGGTGTATACAGGACTTAGTCTGCAGTGCCAACAACCATTAGTTGACGTCTCTCTGTTGAAGGAAACCAGGCCACGTTTTTTTCCCTTCAAAAATAAACAGGGAATCTAAATATGAAGCACTACGGTAAAGCTGCGCAGGTAAGCAGCTGCCAGTTGGGAAGTAAATAGACGGCAAGTCCAGCTGCACAGCTGAAGATCTGCCCTTGTTTCTATGCTGCATGAAACAGTCTGATTCTCTGAACACCAGGAGATTTTTTTTATTTGTCATATAAATGTGTCATTCTTTTTTTGAATGTGAACAAGTTGCCGTAATCTCCTGTGCCAGGGACTTCCACAGGCTAAAGTAGTTCCTCTGTGTCTGTTAAGTGTGTTGCCTCTCCAGCATGCCCTCCTGCTTGGCTTTCAGGACAGTAACTAGCCGCCTGGTCGGCTGCCTCATATCACTTGGTGTTTTTAAGCCTCCCACCCGATCTCCCCTCTTGCTGCTGTTTCCGGACGAATGCTGTGGGCTGTGGGCGGTTAACGCTTCCATTCCCTAACTGTGCCAAGGGAGAGCCAGCCAGGCGCTAGTGAGATTCAAGGGAAGCCTCTAGGGGAAGGTTTGTGCTCTGCCCTTGGCATGGCCTTTGAGGAATGTCGTCTTCTCTCTGGGAACCACGCTCTGCTCTGCTCGGTGGTGGAGACACAGCAAGGACTGCTTCAATCTAAACCCTAGAACAGTTGCCTTTGAACTGTAATCACTCTCATCTGGAATATCACGTTATCTTCTCTCTCCTCCCCTGTCCTGAAGCTGTACCTCGAGCAGCTGGAGAGGAGAGCAGGTCCCAGGGGAGCCAGGCCCTGCTCTAGGAGAGTGACGCAGACACAGCGCAGGCTTGCAGTGGGACAGATGTGAAAAATCTCTTCACTCTAGTGCCTGTGGCTGGAACCCTTGGGGATTTCACCCCCTCACCCACCTCCAATAATCCAACCTAGCTTGTCCCGTGCTCCGAGCTGGCTGTACGAGGATGGGAGGTGAGAGGGGCACAAGAAAGTGGGAAATACCCAAAGATCCCTACATGCTATCACTATAATCGTCAGTCCAGAAGGATCCCAATGCACCCAACTGCAACTCACTACAAAGGAAGTGAAGTGTAGTGGTATCCACTTAAACTGCATGTGGGACCCACTAAGGTTGGAATTTGGCCAGGATCCAGGGTAAAATCTGACCTGTGAACTCAGAAATGAAGTGTACCGTTTTCCACACAAACGGCTCCCAAGGGCCTTGCAGACGTGGGCAGGCGAAGCAAAAAGCGAGGTCTTGGCAAGGGACAATGGAGCTGCACCGAGGCACTGGCAGGCGGCAGAAGCTGCAGGCCCACCTCTTGGCCTGTCAGCTGCAAAGCCAACTGCTGAGGCCAGTGTGGACGGAGGGAGACAGCTCGTGATGCTGTCTGCTGGGAGATCTGGGACTGTTGTAAAAACGAGGGATGTCGGGGGGGGGGGGGGGTGTTTAGAGGGGGAGGGGAGGCAGAGAGAAGGGCTGCTTCTACTGCCTTCATGGGGGGAGAAAGTAGCACCCACAGCACCTGGGCCATGGTGCTGCGAGTTGGGGCTTGGAACCCGGAGCCGAGGCTAGCATGGGGCCAGGACACCAGCCAGGATCCCCTGCTCTAGCACCAGCTGCCAGGGACTGGTTAGTAACAGGTTCTACCTGGAAGAACCTTTCTGCTGCCAACTCCCTGGCTTGGAGCCATCTGGGGTTAGCTGGCGGGAGGTCGCAGCCAGACTCCGCGGGGGGCTGCCTTGCTGGGGAAGGGCTGATGTGAACCCACTGTGGGGTACAGCTGGGGCTAGCTGGCTCTAGGGAAGGCAGTTGCTGACCCCTCTCCCTTCTGTCTTGCAGGCTGGTGCCAGTGGCAGGCCGCGAGTCCCGGCTGGAGGAGGTGCGCTCTGCTTTCCTAGCCACCTACAGCAGCACCATTGGCCTGAAGGCTGCGCCCTCCAGCCCCTCTGGAGCCCTTGGGGGCCTGCTGGAGCAGTTTGCACGGGGCGTTGGACTGAGAGGAAGCAGTAGCACCCTCTGAACATGTTGCACATCTTGGACTGGCTCCTATGTGTGTCCAGCAGCTGAAGGAACCTAAAAGCCATGCGAGTGCCAGAGCTGCCCCTTGGCCCTGCCTGCCGCCTGCACCTGGGGCCCGGCCCAGAGCGGGCAGGGGCTCCTCGCCCTGCCAGGCGGAGACAGATCTTTTCAGTAAAGGCATCTGCCCCACTGCCTTTGCCCTGCCTCTTGTTTCAGGCCACGGCAGCACTGGGGAAGGGGGAAAGGCCTTGGGTGCTTCCCTTTGCTTAGCATCCCCTGGGGTCTGAGTGCCGGGCTGGCAGATGCTCTGGGCCTGAGTCGGCTTGGGCCAGCGTGGCCACGAGGCTGATCTCCTGCTGGAGCGGGGCATCAGGGCTGTGTGCCATGGGCAGGGCTGCAGATGGGGGGAGGGACAAGCAGCCCCTGGCCCCATCGGGCTGGTGCTGTGGGGCCGGGGGGGCGTCCTGTGCAATGCCACTCTCGGACCTTGGGCCTGGCAGCAGGGCTGGAGTTCTGCTCCTACCCCCAGCGGCCTGGGGCTGGGCGGGGGTCCTGGCTCTTTACCCCCTCCCCATTGGGAGCCGGGGCGGGGGTCCTGGCTCTTTACCCCCCCCCCCGGGAGCCGGGGCGGGGGTCCTGGCTCTTTGCCCCCCCCCCATGGGAGCCGGGACGGGGGTGTGGGGGCCGCTCTGCCCTGCCTGGGGGCGGGGAGGGGTCCCTGCGCGGCGCCTGGTGCTCAGGGCTCCGCTGGCCCCTCGACGGAGCTTTCACGAGGGCCGGGCGGGGCGCACCGCGGGCTCCCAGGGGCCGGGGCCGGGGCCGGTCCCGGCGCGGGCGGGGAGGGGGCCGCGGGCGGACGCGCTGCGCCGGGCGAGCGGAGCGGAGCGGACGCAGGCGGGGCGGAGGCGGAGGCAGGGCGCCCGCGGGAGGCTCCGGCTCGGCTCGGCGCACGGACCTGCCCGGGGCCGCCGCTTCCCCGCCCATGGAGCCCGCCCCGCGCCTGCCTTAGCGCGGCGCGCCCGGAGCGCGGCAGCCGGCAGCGGGGATGGCGTCTCCGGGAGCCCTGGAGCCGGCGCCCGCCGGCGTCCCGGCCACCAAGCTGGAGCTCTCCGTCTCCTGCAGGTGCGGGGCCGCGGGCAGCGCCGGGCGCGGGCGGGAGCCTCCGGCAGCCGGGGCCGAGCCACAACTTCCCTCCCCGGCCCGGCCCGGCGCGGCGCGGCGCGGCGCGGGGCCGTCGGGGAAGGGGGCGCGGGGCGGGCAGCTTGGGACGGGCGCCTCGGCTAGAGAGAGACTGAGCGTGCAACGCCTGGCCATCGTGCGTGTGAGCGTGCAACGCCTGGCCATCGTGTGTGTGAGAGAGACAGCATGTGTGCGTGCAACGCCTGGCCATCGTGCATGTGTGCGTGCAACGCCTGGCCATCGTGTGTGTGAGTGTGCAACGCCTGGCCATCGTGCATGTGTGAGTGTGCAACGCCTGGCCATCGTGCATGTGTGCGTGCAACGCCTGGCCATCGTGCATGTGTGCGTGCAACGCCTGGCCATCGTGCATGTGAGCGTGCAACGGCTGGCCATCATGTGTGTGAGAGAGACAGCATGTGAGCATGCAACGCCTGGCCATCGTGTGTGTGAGTGTGCAACGCCTGGCCATCGTGCATGTGTGCGTGCAACGCCTGGCCATCGTGCATGTGTGAGTGTGCAATGCCTGGCCATCGTGCATGTGTGAGTGTGCAACGCCTGGCCATCGTGCATGTGTGCGTGCAACGCCTGGCCATCGTGCATGTGAGCGTGCAACGGCTGGCCATCATGTGTGTGAGAGAGACAGCATGTGAGCATGCAACGCCTGGCCATCGTGTGTGTGAGAGAGACAGCATGTGAGCGTGCAACACCTGGCCATTGTACATGTGTGAGAGAGAGACAACATGTGAGCGTGCAACGCCTGGCCGTGTGTGTGGGGAACAGCATGTGAGTGTGTGTGGGGGACAGCCTGTGAGCGTGCATTGCCTGGCCATCATGTGTGTGGGGAACAGCATGTGAGTGTGCAACACCTGGCCATTGTATGTGTGTGTGTGAGAGACAGCATGTGAGCATGCAATGCCTGGCCATCGTGTGTGTGTGTGTGTGTGTGTGTGTGTGTGTGTGAGAGAGAGAGAGAGACAGCATGTGAGTGTGCAACGCCTGGCCATCGTGTGTGTGTGAGGGAGACAGCATGTGAGCATGCAACCCCTGGCCATGTGTGTGGGGAACAGCATGTGGGGGGAACAGCATGTGAGTGTGCAACACCTGGCCATTGTGTGTGTGTGTGTGCGTGTGGGGGACAGTGTGTGAGCGTGCAATGCCTGGCCATCGTGTGTGTGTGGGGATAGCATGTGAGCGTGCAACGCCTGGCCATTGTGTGTGTGGGACAGCATGTGAGCGTGCAACGCCCGTCCATCGTGTGTGCGGGGGACAGCGTGTGAGCGTGCAACACCTGGCCATCATGTATGTGTGGGACAATGTGAGAGTGCAACGCATGGCCGGTGTGTGTGGGGGACAGCGTGAAAGTGTGCAACGCATGGCCACCTTGTGTGGTGGGGACAGCATGTGAGTGTGCAACGCATGGTGATTATGTGGGGGGGACTGTGTGAGTATGCAATGCATGGCCACTGTATGTGTGTGGAACAGTGTGTGAGCGTGCAACACATGGCCATCATGTGTGTGTGGGACAGCGTGTGAGCATGCAACACATGTCCATTGTGTGTGCATGTTTGACAGCATGTGAGCATGTGACGCATGTCCATTGTGTGTGGGGGACAGAGTGTGAGCGTGTAATGCATGACCATCATGTGGGGGGCATCATGTGAGCATGCAACACATGCCCATTATGTGGGGGGGCAGCAGGGGAACGTGCAATGTATGTCTATTGTGTGGGGGGGGACAGTGATTGAGCATGTAACACATGTCCATCGTGTGTTTGTGTGCAACAGAATGAGAGCATGCAATGCATGCCTACCATGTGTGTTTGACAGCATGTAAGCGTGGAGCTCATGCCCACTGTTTATATGTGGGGCAGCCTATCAGCATGCAATGCATGTCCATCGTGTGTTCGTGTGCAACAGTATGTGAGCCTTCAATGAATTCCCCTTGTGTGGGTGTGTGCATGCGACTGTGAGCGTGCAATGCATGCCCACCATGTGTGTGCATCGGACAACGTGTAAATGTGCAGTGCATTCCCATTTGTGTGCAACAGCATGTGAGCAACGTATGCCCATTGTGTGCGTGCATGGGACAGCATGCGAGTTTGCAATGCATGCCCAGCATGTGTGTGCATGCGACGGCCTGTGAGCATGTAACACATGCACAGCGTGTGTGCGCATATGACAGCATGTGAGCATGAAACGCATGCCCACCGTACATGTACATGCAACCATGTGAGTGTACAACACATGCCCATTGTGTGTGCATGTGCAATAGCACATGAGCGTGCAAAGGACGTCCATCATGTGTGCCTGTGTGACAGCATGTGAGCGTGAAAGGACATCCAGCATGTATGTGTGTGTGATGGCATGTGAGCATGTAATGCACAGCCAGCCTGTGCACAGAGCGTGAGTGTGCAATGCATGCATGTATGCCTGCTGTGTGTGCATGTGAGCATGCATGCATGTCTACCATGTGTGCATAGAGGGGGTGTACATAAGCGTGTGTGCAGGGATAGTGTGTGTGACGCACGTGCAGCCTGCGCTCACAGCAAACTTGCTGTTCGGTGATTATTTCCTCTTAACCCCTAAATGTAAATGCAGTTTTCGTGCTGTTTGCTGGTGTGAGCGACACCCACCAGCCCTCACCCCCGCTTACTGAGACTTTGTCGGCATGACCATGGTGCAAGGGCCGTGTAAGAGTCTGGTCCCGCTCGGGGAAGAGCATGGCCTGCCCGGGATAGAGCTGGCCCACGCCCAGTGTGCCCCCGTCTCCCCCCGCTCGCTCTCCCCCAGCTCTGTACGGCCTGGCTCTTAGCCTCAGGCCCCGGCAAAGACAACAGCTGAGGTTTTCCCAGTGGCTCCCTAGCTTGCAGCTTGGGAGTCCCACCCAGCTGGTCTGTGGCAGGGAGCCCCAGAGCCCCCGGGCGGGCTGCAGGTTCCTAGGCGCACACGGGGTGGTACCAAAGGCAGCCAGGTAGGCATGTGGAAGCCCTGGCCGTGCCGGAAGATTGCACCCAGCAGTGCAGCCGGGCACCAGCCAACGCTAGTGCAGCACGGCCCAAATGTCAGGCGGACGCGTCCGCGCAGGCTGGGGGCCCATTGCCTGTTCTGCCCTGGGGCCCAGAATTGGGGCCTGGGCCCCGGAGCTGCTCTGCTGCCACCTGGGAACGAGACGGGGGAAGGTACGTGCGGAGGAGCGGGTGGGGTCCCTGGCTGCACATGGCTCCATGGCCAGCGTTTGCTCACGTTCTCACCACGTCTCCAGAGCGCCCCAGGTTCTGACCCCAGCCCAGGTTTTGGACGGGACAGAAGGCGCTTTCAGGGCTGTCCGAGGAGGCTGCAGGAGGGAGGGGACAAGGGGCAGAGCCATCGGGTGTCCTGGGGAACATGCCCACTCTGTGCAGCGGCCAGACGCCTGAGCTCTGGTTCAGGTTCATCCCTGGTTTTCAGCTGGGTCTGACAGCACCGTGTGCTCACGAGGGTTTTGGTGAGGCAGGGCCAGGGTACGAGGGGGCTGTGAAGCGGCACCGTCTGCCCAGCTCCTCGCCAGGGAAGCCTGAGGGGTTACTGGGCCCGTGTGTACCCCTGGGATCCCAGCCCGACTGGTGCGAAGGGAAGCCCCAAAACAGCGAAATGAACTGAACGATTGCGACCCCTCGAGGCTCTGGTTAAAAATAGGCCTGCAGGGAGAAGCGCCCCTGCCAGCTGGGAAAGCAGCCAGGGCTGTGACTGGCTCGGAGCAGATGGAGACCCGCACCCCCTTCCTGCAGGAGCAGGGACTAACTGTCTGATCTCGAAGGGCAGCGAGGAAGCTCTCACCCCAGGAGGCGGGGGGCATGGGCCGGAGCAGCAGGGATGGATCGCTCACATCGCCCTGGGCTTTGGGGGGGCGAGATGCAGAAATGGCATCCTCTCCCCAAGGAGGCGTGTCTGCCCTTTACCGCTGTTCTGAATTCAGCAGTTGTTGCCTTAGCCAGGGGAGCTCTCTGGATCAAGAGAGCTGAGCTCCGCACGTACCCAGAGCACGAGGCTCGGGCGCCCGAGCATCTCAGCTTTCCCCGGGCCTCACCAGATCACCTCCCTAAGGAAACGGACCTGCTGGGCTTGGCCCCTGCTTCCAAAGGCTTTGGGCCCTTTCCCCTCTGCATGGCCGTACGGGGGCTGGAACAGTTTGTGCAGAGGGGGGCTGAGAGCCAGTGAACCAAACTGCAACACCTGGATATGATGGAAACCACTTCAAGCCAGGGGTGCTGCAGCCCGCCTAGTTCTAGGCCATAGCTTGGAGCCTGCCCTCAAATGTCTGCTCTTTCGCTGCCATGGGATGGGCACGTCAGACCTATAGGGATTGAGGGTGGGGAGCGGGAGGGAGGCCAGGTAACAGTTCTTGGAGTGGTCACTCCTGGGTCTCCTTCCTTGTGGCCCCCTGTGCAAGGTGCGACCTGAGCTCATCTGCTTGGTCCCTCTTCGCCCCCTGCCACCTGCTTCTGACAGACCCAGCTGCTCACAGCAAATCCAGGTGACTTGTAGAGAACTCCCCTTTCCCTCACCTGCCCGTCCGTCCCTCCTCAGACTGAGCCGGGACGCGCCCGGGGGGTGGGGGGGGGGGCGTGGGGGACGGGACTCTGTTGCAAACAGATATGAAGGAACAGTGAGAATTTTGGAAGTGTTGCAGGGAGGGGCCTGGGTGTGTCTGTGCCAGGATGGGACAGGGACCCTTGGTGTTTTACAGCCCCCAGGCCTAGAACGGCTGGCAGCTGGTCTGAGGGGCTCTAGTGAGCTGGGACCCAGGCCCGAAGGGTCCCTTCTCCAGCTGAACTATCTTCCCTTGTGTGGCTCTGCCCAGCAGAGTGTTAAACACCTGTGGGTCCTGCTCCGCTGGCCGGGGCCGTGTCCCCAGCGCAGGTGGGGAAGAGTGGAGGGACCCCTCTGTTCTGGCTGAGTTCCTGAGCAGTCCCAGCTGGGTGGGGGGCTCAGGCCCCCTGGGACCCTGGCCCGGAGTCAGGCCGGGCAGAACCCTGCTCTGAATGTGCCACTGGCCTTGGGCTGGGGTCTCCCATCCCTGGTGAGAGCGGGTGTCATGGGGCACCGGAAAGAGCTGGGTGGATTTAATAGCAGCCTTTGGTGCTTTTCAGTGTCAAACTCTGCGCAGTCAGGAATGATCAAAGTGCTGCGGCTGCTGCTATTTCGGTGGCGGGGGGGGGGGGGCAGCCCCTGGCACCCGCTCGCTCAGTCAGGCTATTCAGATCTTGCTCAGTGTCTCTTTTCTTCTCACTTTGCCCCCCCGCCCCAGCCCATCACTCAGCCACCACCGAGTGCGCTAGTAAATGGGTTGCCTGTCATGTTCAATCACCGTCTGGGCCAGAGACGCTGCTTCTTCCTCCCCCCCCCCCCCCCGTTCAGCTCACCGACCCTACCTCCCCCCCGTGCACGCTCTGCAGTGCCCTGCCAGTGCAGCCCCCTCCCTGCACTGCTCTGCTGGTCTCCAAGCACCTGCGTCCCAGCACCAGCTCTCGGCCCTGTGGATCGGCCCCGGGCTCACATCCCTCGCGAGCCCCACGAGAAACAGGGCCCTGAGTGGGCCGTGATGGTGCCCCCAGCTGGTAACTGACAACAGAAACCAGGAGTGCTGGGCCCTGTCGCTCAGCTGGGCCTGGTGCTCGTCCCTGTAGCCCTGTGATCCCCCCCTTTCCTCCTCTTACACTCACTGATTGTGTGTTGGGAGCTCTTCGGGGCAGGGACCTTCGCTGTGCGTGAGCAGCGCCCAGCAACGGGGCCCAGACCCAGACCTGTGGGCGCAAGGCCTCTCCCTGCTCTGCGCCCTCTGCCTTGGCGTCCCCCGGGGCTCCCGGGTGTAGGGGGACCACACGTCTAGTTTTGGCCGGGACAGTCCCTTTTTTAAGCCCTGTCCCGGCTGTCCCAACTTTTTTGGCAAAAGTGGGAACTTGTCCCGTTGGTTCTTGCCGACTAGATCAAAGAGCAAATGGGACAAATGTCCACTTTTGTCAAAAATGTGGGGTGCCGAGCAGCAACCCCAGCCCAGTCAGGGGGCAGACAGGGCTCGAGCGAGCAGCGACCCCAGCCTCGTGTGAGGAGGAGGGCTTGGGCAAGTGGGGACGGCCAGCCCTGTGGGGCAGAGGGGGTCTCAGGCCAGCCCTGTGGTGCGGAGGGGGTCCAGGCCAGCCCTGTGGGGCGGAGGGGGTCTCAGGCCAGCCCTGTGGGGCGGAGGGGGTCCAGGCCAGCCCTGTGGGGCGGAGGGGGTCTCAGGCCAGCCCTGTGGGGCGGAGAGGGTCCAGGCCAGCCCTGTGGGGCAGAGGGGGTCTCAGGCCAGCCCTGTGGGGCGGAGGGGGTCCAGGCCAGCCCGCGCAGTGTCCTGTTTCCCGTTTGGGAGCGTCGCTGGCACAGCGCACATGGGGGCTGTTTCCGCTCAGCTGGTTGGGCCTGTTCACCAGGTTGGGTCCCCAGCCCCCAGCCAGAGTCGGCGCGGCCGCAGGACTCCTGGCCTGGCCGGAGAGTGCATCCCTCAGCAGCAGCTCAGAGCCAGGCCGGAGGAGCTGCCTGTGCCCCGCCAGCTGCGTCGGGCTGAGTCGTGCTGCCAGCAGGGTCTTCGCAACAGGCCCTTTGCTACCGGGCGATGAGATCAAACCGCTCCAGCCCCACATTCACCAGCACCTGCCCCCCACACAGGGGGGTTCCTAGGCGCCTCCCATCCCTGTGGTCTCTGGCCTCGGGGCTGCAGCCCAGGGGCTGGCACCCGCCCGCAGGGACGCTCTGATGCCTTATCTTTATGTTGAAGGCATAAGAAGGGAGCTCAAAGGGACTTGTTCTTTGGCTGCGGCAGGTAACGTGGGTCCCTTGCGGCTGTGCAGTTGCCTGGCCTGTGCTGGCTGGGAAAGAATGAAACCCCGGGGCTGGGGAAGCCTGGAGCTCCGCCCCCACAGCGCCTCCTCCTGGGAGCTCCGCCCCCCAGCCAGCGCCCTGCCCCACCCCCACAGCACCCCCTGCTGGGAGCCCCCCCACAGCCAGTGCCCTGCCCCGCCCCCACAGCGCCCCCTGCTGGGAGCTCCCCCACAGCCAGTGCCCTGCCCTGCCCCCACAGCACCTCCTGCTGGGAGCTCTGACCCACAGCCAGCCCCCTGCCCCATCCCCACAGTGCCCCCTGCTGGGAGCTCCACCCCCCAGCCAGCGCCCTGCCCCCACAGCGCCCCCTGCTGGGAGCCCCCCCACAGCCAGCACCCTGCCCCATCCCCACAGCGCCCCCTGCTGGGAGCACCCCCACAGCCAGTGCCCTGCCCCCACAGCCAGCGCCCTGCCCCGCCCCCACAGCGCCTCCTGCTGGGAGCCCCCCCACAGCCAGCGCCCTGCCCCGCCCCCACAGCGCCTCCTGCTGGGAGCCCCCCCACAGCCAGTGCCCTGCTCCACCCCCACAGCGCCTCCTGCTGGGAGCTCCCCCCCCAGCCAGCGCCCTGCCCCACCCCCACAGCGCCTCCTGCTGGGAGCCCCCCCACAGCCAGTGCCCTGCCCCGCCCCCACAGCACCTCCTGCTGGGAGCTCTGACCCACAACCAGCACCCTGCCCTGCCCCCACAGCGCCCCCTGCTGGGAGCTCCCCCCACAGCCAGCGCCCTGCCCCGCCCCCACAGTGCCTCCTGCTGGGAGCTCCGCCCCCCAGCCAGCCCCCTGCCCTGCCCCCACAGCGCCCCCTGCTGGGAGCCCCCCCACAGCCAGCCCCCTGCCCCACCCCCACAGCGCCTCCTGCTGGGATTGCCCCATGCCCACAGCCATCTTGGTTTCTTGCCAGGGTTTATAAAGTGGGGGTTATTCTGTTTGTTTAAAGTGCTGCCTGTGATGGCGACTGACGGGGAGCCGAGGGCTGGGCTCCCCGCGCCTGTGCACACCTTGAGCCCTCTGGGCAAAGGGGAACAGCCGCATTTCCACCGCGCACTGCACCGGGCGGATGTTTCTCCCCGAGGCCCCGAAAGGAGAGACAGGCCCCCGGGGCTGGTACAGGAGCCTGGACAACCAGGGCTGGGGCTGCAGGGTCAGGGCACCCCCAGCTAGTAACTGTCGCCCAGCTGAGTCCCCTCTGCCCCCCCGCACCACCCTGGGGTGCTCCAGCCCCTCGCCCAGCTGGACTCCCCGGTGGATCTGCCCAGGAGGTCGGGGCTGCAGGGACCAGCTGTTAAGAGAAGTATTCATTGTAGGGACTGTTTGTGCCGCTGCCATGGCAACGAGGAGAGGTTCTCCTGAGGGCCAGGCAGGCCCCCCTGAGCTTTGGGGGAGGGGTGGGGCCCCCACCACACACAGACACTGGCCTCCTCTCCCAGCCCCCAACCCCCTCCGCCCGGCCCGGGGACCCCGCGCCTGAGCTCCTGGGTGCAGTGTCCACTGACGTGTCTGGTTCTGGCTGAAGGGTTTAATGCGGACGGACTCCAGCGGCTCCGGGGGGAGGCCTGGGCGGGGGCCCAATGCTCGGGGGCTGCAAGTTCTGCAGTCGTTGGGGCTCCCGCTGGAGCCAGGTTCGTAGACCCCGGTTCCCCCACTTCTCCCCTGGCTGGATGAGTTTCCAGCCTGGCTCACGTCCGTCTGTCTGTCTCCCCAGGAACTTGCTGGACATGGACACCTTCTCCAAGTCTGACCCTGGTACGTGTGGGGAGTGGAGCTGGCTGGGGACCGGCCTCAGGGCGAAGCCCCTGGCAGAGCAGGGGGCAGCGAGGCCTGGGCAGTGGGAGGGGCCCGTGAGTGCATCGGGCTGCACAGCCTGGGCAGAGACAAACCTCCGGAGCAGGGGAGCCGCACAGGCCGGCTTGGCCCCCTCAGCTGAGATGAGCACTAGAGCCTCGTGGCAGAAGCAGCTTTTGAGAAGGAGACGGGCTGGTGTGCACAGTGTGTGCGTGCAATGCCGGGGGATGGGGGTGTGTGCATGCAGTGTGCTGCATGTCTGGGGTGGGGGTGTGCACAGTGTGTGAAGGGGTACATGGGGGCGTTCATGAAGCATGTATGCTTGGTGTGCACAAGGGTTGTGCACAGTGTGTGCAGGGGCATGGAGAGAGTGCAGAGCTGGGATGAGCAAGGTTAATGTGTATATGGGGTGAGCAAGGTGTGCCCGCAGTGAGCAAGGTTAATGTGTATATGCAATGTGGTGCACAAGGTATGCCTGTGTGTACGCATGCAGTGTGATGTGCAAGGTATATGCGTGCAGTGGGTTGGTGTCCACGAGGTGTGCATCTGCAAAGTGCCCATGTGGGGTAGGGGAGTGCACATGCAGTGTGTGCACAAAGGGATGGGGTGTGCAGTGTATATTTGCGAGGTGTATATGTGCAGTGAGGTGTGTGTGTAGTCACTGTGATGTGCAAAGCATGTGTGCACAGTGGGGGACTGCATGAGGTGTGCGTGCACAGGGTGCACCTGCATGAGGTGGGGACAGTGTGCGTACAGTGTGTGTGAGAGACATGCAGTGGGATGGGGTGTGGGGGTGCAGTGTGTGAGGTGCAGTGGGATGGGGTGTGGGGAGGTGCAGTGTGTGAGACATGCAGTGGGATGGGGTGTGTCGGGGTGCAGTGTGTGAGATGCAATGAGGTGGGTGTGGGGGTGCAGTCTGAGATGCAGTGGGATGGGGTGTGGAGGTGCAGTGTGTGAGATGCAGTGGGATGGGATGTTGGGAGGTGCAGTGTGTGAGATGCAGTGGGATGGGATGTTGGGAGGTGCAGTGTGTGAGATGCAGTGGGATGGGGTGTGGGGGGTGCGGTGTGAGATGCAGTGGGATGGGATGTGGAGGTGCAGTGTGTGAGATGCAGTGGGGTGGGGGTGCAGTGTGTGAGATGCAGTGGGATGGGGTGTGGGGGGTGCGGTGTGAGATGCAGTGGGATGTGGAGGTGCAGTGTGTGAGTGTGACGGAGCAGGGAGCGGGGCAGATTTGACCTGGGAATGTTGCAGGGGGATTGCAGTGGGGATGGGGGACTTCCCTTGAAGGAAGCTACCTGAGCTGTAACCTGAGCCAGGAATGGGGGTGGGGAGAATTAACACCTTCTGCCCGGGAGACTGAACAAAGGAGAGGAGGAGCAGGGAAGAGAGGAGCAGCAGGAGGAGTTTTGGTTTAGTTTCAGTTTGGGCTGGGTGGTGCAACGCAGGGAACCCCAAGCTGGGGTCTAAGCTCCCTGAACCTCCCAGAGGGACCTAATTGAGGGGGTCTGGTCGTACCTACACGCTCTGCTTGAGACTGTGTTCCTGTCCTTAAATAAAACCTTCTGCTTTACTGGCTGGTTGAGAGTCGCAGTGAATCTCAGGAAGAGGGGTGCAGGGCCCTGACCCCCCCACACTCCGCTACAGTGAGATGCAGTGGGATGGGTGTGGGGTGCAGTGTGAGATGCAGTGGGGTGGGGTGTGTTGGGGTGCAGTGTGTGAGATGCAGTGGGATGGGTGTGGGGGGTGCAGTGTGTGAGATGAAGTGGGATGCGGTGGCTTCTGATGCAGAGGCAGTCATTAACCCCATGCTCTCCTCTCTGCAGTAGTGGTTCTGTTCGTCCAGGGGAGTGGCAGCAAGGAATGGAGGGAGGTGAGTGCCCAGCGTCAGAGCAGTGGGGCCCGTCCCAGTGCCCGGAGCCGGCGCCCTGTCGGCTGCCCACACCCTGCCCCCACTGCAGCAGGGGTCGATGTTTGTCCTGCTCTGGCACGGCTCCTTACGGGGTGCTCGGGAGACCCGCTTGTCACCCCAGCTCCAGCTGCCAATGCGCCCGTCTAGCCCTGTGCCCCCCACCCCCCAACAAGCCAGTGGGCTCATCTGCCACGGCTGAGTCTTTGTCAAGGAGAGCGCAAAGCTGAGCAGTCCAGGGCGAGACTTAGCCACTTGACACTGTCTCCTCCCGCTCCCCTGGAGCCCGGCCCCGTGCCCGGCAGCTCCCAGAGCCCGGCCCCGTGCCCGGCGGCTCCCAGAGCCCGGCCCCGTGCCCGGCGGCTCCCAGAGCCCGGCCCCGTGCCCGGCGGCTCCCAGAGCCCAACCCCGTGCCCAGCAGCTCCCAGAGCCCGGCCTCGTTCCCAGCAGTTCCCAGAGCCCGGCCCCATTCCCGGCGGCTCCCAGAGCCCAGCCCCATCCCCGGCGGCTCCCAGAGCCCGGCCCCGTGCCCAGCAGCTCCCAGAGCCCGGCCCCGTGCCCAGCAGCTCCCAGAGCCCGGCCCCGAGCCCAGCAGCTCCCAGAGCCCGGCCCCGAGCCCGGCGGCTCCCAGAGCCCAGCCCCGAGCCCGGCGGCTCCCAGAGCCCGGCCCCGTGCCCGGCGGCTCCCAGAGCCCGGCCCCGTGCCCGGCGGCTCCCAGAGCCCGGCCCCGTGCCCGGCGGCTCCCAGAGCCCGGCCCCGTTCCCAACAGCTCCCAGAGCCCAGCCCCGTGCCCGGCGGCTCCCAGAGCCCGGCCCCGTGCCCGGCGGCTCCCAGAGCCCGGCCCCGTGCCCAGCAGCTCCCAGAGCCCGGCCCCATGCCCGGCAGCTCCCAGATCCTGGCCCTGCACTCCCAGCGGCTCTGAGTCATTTTCAGAGAGGGTTCCTTGTCTAACTCCTTCATACCCATGGGCCTGGCTGCTCCTGGACCCAGCGGCAGGTTCGCTGGCGGCCGAGCAGGGCCCCTGACTCCCCGTTCACCTGGAGGGGGCTGCGTTGGCAGCAGAGCAATGACCAGCCTTCGGCCTGGCCCCTCTCCTCAGCACCACTGCCCGTCTCGCAGCCTCAGGCTAGGGCGAGTTCACAGCTTCGCTGCATGGCGTCTCCTGGGGCACTGCCAGCAGCGTGTCTGCTTCCCCTGCGTCACGCTGCGGCTGCCTGACTTCCCTGCTGGCGCTGGCCTGCTCCGCGCCAGCCCCATGCACCCTGCTGCTTCTGGGGCAGCACCAGGCTCCTGCCCTGGGCTCAGGTCCCGGCCCGGGGGGGGATGCTGCGTGGCCAGAAGCAAAGTCTGCTGCAGCTCCCTGAGCCGGGGCTGAGACCTGCAGGCCTGGGGATTTCCAGATCCGTCCCCTCGGCCCAGCAGAGATCAGCCGGAGCTGGGGCCGCGGGACGGGGCTGCCCAGGGACTGGAACAGATTCTTTCTGGGGGCTGCACCTGCTCCGCTAGCCAGTCTGAGCAGGGCCCAGCCATCGCTCCGGGCACCAGCTCCAGGAGCAACAGTGCAGCCCCTGGCCCAGCTGGGGGTTCCACAGCGCCCCCTTGCTGAGGGGCTGGGCCTGCCCCACTCTGAACCCTGGGGGGCTCCCGGCTGGGGCCGCCTAATCGCCTGCTCTGCTAAACTGGCCCATATGGCCTCCTGCTCCCGCGCTAATGATCTGGCTCTGCCGTTGGCCTTAATCCCAGGGAATCTGGATTACAGGCCAGGGAGGCAGCTGGAATTAAACAGGGGGCTCTGGGACACTTTCCCCTCCTCACATACGTGCTGGGACACAGGGGCCATGCCACGGCCATGTGGCCCCAGGTGGCCCCTCTGGGTTGGGTTGGGTGCTGTCCCCTCACCTCCTTCTCCCCTCAGTTTGGACGCACCGAAGTGATTGACAACACCCTGAACCCCGACTTCGTCCGCAAGTTCGTCCTTGATTATTTCTTTGAGGAGAAGCAGAACCTGCGCTTTGATGTGTGAGTGAAACCTGATCCCCTCCCCCACCAGATCCCTCTGCCCCCCTCCCTCAGCTCCCCCCCGCCCAGTTCCCCTCCCTGGTCTCTCCTCTGCTCCCCCCCCCGCCGATTCCTCTCCCCCACCCCGCCTTGGCTCTGCTCACCCCGCCCAGTTCCCCTCCCCCGTCCCTCCTCTGCTCCCCCCCCCCCGTTCCTCTCCCCCACCCCGCCTTGGCTCTGCTCACCCCGCCCAGTTCCCCTCCCCCGTCCCTCCTCTGCTCCCCCCCCCCACCGATTCCTCTCCCCCACCCCGCCTTGGCTCTGCTCACCCCGCCCAGTTCCCCTCCCCCGTCCCTCCTCTGCTCCCCCCCCCCCCCGTTCCTCTCCCCCACCCCGCCTTGGCTCTGCTCACCCCGCCCAGTTCCCCTCCCCCGTCCCTCCTCTGCTCCGCCCCCCCCGGTTCCTCTCCCCCACCCTGCCTTGGCTCTGCTCACCCCGCCCAGTTCCCCTCCCCCGTCCCTCCTCTGCTCCCCCCCCCCACCGATTCCTCTCCCCCACCCCGCCTTGGCTCTGCTCACCCCGCCCAGTTCCCCTCCCCCGTCCCTCCTCTGCTTCCCCCCCCCACCGATTCCTCTCCCCCACCCCGCCTTGGCTCTGCTCACCCCGCCCAGTTCCCCTCCCCCGTCCCTCCTCTGCTTCCCCCCCCCCCACCGATTCCTCTCCCCCACCCTGCCTTGGCTCTGCTCACCCCGCCCAGTTCTCCTCCCCCGTCCCTCCTCTGCTCCCCCCCCCCCGTTCCTCTCCCCCACCCTGCCTTGGCTCTGCTCACCCCGCCCAGTTCCCCTCCCCCGTCCCTCCTCTGCTCCCCCCCCCCGTTCCTCTCCCCCACCCCGCCTTGGCTCTGCTCCCCCCCTGCTTTCCCGCTTGGCCCTTAGTTGGAGACCAGGTTATTTGTGGCATGGCTGCCAGCTGGGCTAAAGTGGAGTCCTTCCTGGGAGAGCTGGAGGTGAGGGTGCAAAGCTCTGGGGCGGTGGCTGGGGTGGCTACGGGGGGGCTGTGGCGGCTGCAGGGTGGCGTAACGGAGCAACTGTGGGGTAGTGGGGCGGCTGTGGTGGCTGTGGGGTTAGTGTGGTGGCGGCTGCAGGGTGGCTGTGGGGTGGCTGTGGGGTGGTGGAGCGGCTGCAGGGCGGTTGTGGGGCGGCTGTGATGGCTGTGGGGTGGTGGAGCGGCTGCAGGGTGGCTGTGGGGCGGCTGTGGTGGCGGTGGGGCGGCTGCAGGTTGGCTGTGGGGTGGCGTGTTAGGGCGGCTGCAGGATGGTGTGACGGAGCGGCTGTGGGGTGGTGGAGCGGCTGTGGGGTGGCTGTGGGGCGGCTGTGGGGTGGTGGAGTGGCTGCGGGGCAGTTGTGGGGCGGCTGTGATGGCTGTGGGGTGGTGGAGTGGCTGCAGGGTGGCTGCGGGGTGGTGGGGCGGCTGTGATGTCTGTGGGGTGGCAGGGTGGCTGCAGGTTGGCTGTGGGGTGGCGTGTCAGGGCGGCTGCAGGGTGATGTGACGGTGCGGCTGTGGGGTGGTGGAGCGGCTGCAGGGTGGCTGTGGGGTGGCTGTGGGGTGGTGGAGCGGCTGCAGGATGGTGTGACGGAGCGGCTGTGGGGTGGTGGAGCGGCTGTGGGGCGGCTGTGGGGTGGTGGAGCGGCTGCAGGGTGATGTGACGGGGCGGCTGTGGGGTGGTGGAGCGGCTGCAGGATGGTGTGACGGAGCGGCTGTGGGGTGGTGGAGCGGCTGTGGGGTGGCTGTGGGGTGGTGGAGCGGCTGCAGGATGGTGTGACGGAGCGTCTGTGGGGTGGTGGAGCGGCTGCAGGGTGATGTGACGGGGCGGCTGTGGGGTGGTGGAGCGGCTGCAGGGTGATGTGACGGAGCGGCTGTGGGGTGGTGGAGCGGCTGCAGGATGGTGTGACGGAGCGGCTGTGGGGTGGTGGAGTGGCTGTGGGGTGGCTGTGGGGTGGCTGTGGGGTGGTGGAGCGGCTGCAGGGTGATGTGACGGGGCGGCTGTGGGGTGGTGGAGCGGCTGCAGGGTGATGTGACGGAGCGGCTGTGGGGTGGTGGAGCGGCTGTGGGGTGGCTGTGGGGTGGCTGTGGGGTGGTGGAGCGGCTGCAGGATGGTGTGACGGAGCGTCTGTGGGGTGGTGGAGCGGCTGCAGGATGGTGTGACGGAGCGGCTGTGGGGTGGTGGAGCGGCTGCAGGATGGTGTGACGGAGCGGCTGTGGGGTGGTGGAGCGGCTGTGGGGCGGCTGTGGGGTGGTGGAGCGGCTGCAGGGTGATGTGACGGGGCGGCTGTGGGGTGGTGGAGCGGCTGCAGGGTGATGTGACGGGGCGGCTGTGGGGTGGTGGAGCGGCTGCAGGGTGATGTGACGGAGCGGCTGTGGGGTGGTGGAGCGGCTGTGGGGTGGCTGTGGGGTGGCTGTGGGGTGGTGGAGCGGCTGCAGGATGGTGTGACGGAGCGGCTGTGGGGTGGTGGAGTGGCTGTGGGGTGGCTGTGGGGTGGTGGAGCGGCTGCAGGGTGATGTGACGGGGCGGCTGTGGGGTGGTGGAGCGGCTGCAGCAAGGCTGGACGATGACAAGGCTCCTCATGGTGCTCCCAGGGTTCCTGACTCTGCCGTAGGCAGAAACAGAAGCTCTTCCGGCCAGCGTGTAACATGGGCCCAGCCTGAAGTCGTCGTGACCCGGGAACGCAGGGCAGGAGCCCAGTGGTGCGACAACACCCAGCAGCGCCCGGGGTGGGCGAGAACATGAGACGTGGGGGCTGGAGAACAGCTGTGCCTGGTGCCAGGGGCACGTCTGGGCCTGTCTCTGTCTGTGCAGGGCCCAGCTCCCAGTGGCCTGAGGACACAGCGGGCGCCGGTGCTTCGAAGCGGTGCCCCCCCAGTCGCTGAGCGACGCAGCCCCAGCTGTGTGTCCGCATCAGTGCCCCACAACAAGGGGTCCAGGAGCCCCAGGCCTCTCCGGGCAGTGCTGGGCGTCAGGGCGGCCACCGGGCGCCAGCCTCCATCACCTGCTGGTGCTCAGTACCCTGCATGTGGGACCCCGTAGCCCCCGTCTCGTCCCAGCGCTGCCCCGGATAGAGCTTGTTCCTGGGGGGGGTCCTGCGCCCATTGCAAGGCGCTCACGGCTCTCCTCTCTTCCCCACAAGCTACAATGTGGATTCCAAGAGCTGCAACATCTCTAAACACGTGAGTGTGGACCTGGACCCGCCCCCGGCTCTCCCCCCCTTGGACTGAGCCCCCCCCAGACTCAGGCCCCTGCTCTGCCCCCCCCCAGCCTTCGTCTCTGCCCCCCCAGACTCAGCCCCCCCCGCTCAGCACCCCGCTCTGCCCCCCTCCGGACCCAACCTCCGGCTCAGCCCCCCCTGCTCAGCACCCCGCTTGGCCCCCCCTGGACTCAGCCCCCCTGCTTTGCTCCCCCCTCCCCACTCAGCCCCCCACTCTGCCTCCCTCCGGACCCAACCTCCGGCTCAGCCCCCCCCCGCTCAGCCCCCCGCTCTGCTCCCGCCCCGCTCAGCCCCCCCACTCTGCCTCCCCTGTGCTCAGCCCTCCCCTGTCACCATGTGTCTTGCGGGTCCCTAGTCTCAGCCGTGTTGCTGGACCAGTGAGACGCTGCGGCTCTGTGGCCTGGGGGGGGGGGTGTTCAGGGTCTCCCCAGCTGTGGTGCAGAGGCAGCTCGGCCCTGTCTGTAGGGGGCACAGACTGAGCCCCGTTGCTGGGGCACCTCGCAGCCCCACTGCACAGATGGGAATTGCGGCCTGGCGAGGCAGGGACTGGCCAGAGGCCGCCCAGGGGCTGAGCCGGTTCCCAGGCAGGGCCCCAGGCGTGGGCCTGGCCCAGCGGGAGCAGCTAGCCATCTGGTCCTGGCAGGAGAGCGCAGTGTAGGCGCCGAATGCCCAAGGAGCTGCACTGCGTGTCTGGCACAGAGAACACGGGCCTGGCCCTGGCCGCTGCTTGGCGCCGCTCACCCAGGCTCTGACCCCGGCTCTCTGGCATCCCCTCCCTGCTGCTCTCCGGAGCCTGCCCCCAGGGTGCCTGGCTGGATCCGGTGCTGCCAGTGACCCAGAGCGATGGGGCAACCCGCTACCTGCTGCTGGCCCTCAGAGGGGTGGCAGCCCGGGCTCCATCATCACCCTAGTCTAACCTGCTCTCTCTCTCTGCTGCCCACCCTGGGACCACAGAAGGTACGTGCCTCTCCTGCTCACAGTGGCAAATGGGCAAAGCACAGCCGGAGCGAGGGGTGGGCTGGGGGAGTCCCAGGTGGGCAGGGGCCGTTTGTCACCAGGGACTGAACCCTGCCTATGCTGGTTACCCCTGCAGGGAGTGCCCCCCCTCCCAGCCGGGAGGGCCTGGGGGCCCTGGACAGGACTCCCGGCGCAGGGAAGCAGTTGGCGCCGTTGCAGCGCAGAGCCGTGGTACCTGTGCCTCCCGCCATGGGGGGCCTCTCTTCTCCTGGGCGGCCGGGGGAACATCCCTCCCCACATCCTGTCCTGGGCCTGGCCGGTGCTCCTGCAGCTCCGGAACACAAAGGGCTGGTGGAGGTTGCCAACCAAGACATGAGCCATCCCTCCCCATCGGGGTGCCCCACAGCTCCTGCTCCCCACTGCAGCACTGGCCTCATTTCAGCAGCAAGCTCTGGCTGGCAGGGGGCAGGCAAGAATCCAGAACATCAGCACAGCCGTGCTGGGTCAGAGCAATGGTCCGTCAGCCCGTGTCCTGGCTCTGGCAGGCCAGGTGCAGCAGGGAACCAGGGCAGGGATCCAGGGATCCAGCCCGTCGCCCACTCCCAGCTGCTGGCCGTCGGAAGCTTAGGGACCCCCAGCGCACGGGGTCCCCTCCCGGCCCATCCTGGCTAACAGCCATTGATGGACCCAACCTGCAGGAACTGAGCTAGGTCGGGTCTGACCCCAGTTACACTTTTGGCCTTCCCGTCCCCTGGCAACGAAACTGGCATCCTCCGCAGACTGACTGCGCTGCGTGGAGAAGCACGGCCTGGGGTTTGTTTAACCTGCTGCCTAGAATTGCATTGGGTGACACCAAGTTCATGCATTATGAGAAGGAGTAAATAACACTTCACTATTCACTTTCTCCACCCAGTTATGATTTTATAGACCTCTATCATATCCCCCCTTAGTCGCCTCTTTTCCAAGCTGAAAAGTCCCAGTTTTATTAATCTCTCCTCAGACGGAAGCCGTTCCATATCCCTAATCATGTCTGTTGCCCTTCTCTGAACCTTTTCCAATTCCAATCTAGCTTTTTTGAGATGAGGTGACCACATCTGCACGCAGTATTCCAGATGTGGGCGTCCCATGGATTTATATAGCGGCAACATGATATTTTTTGTCTTATTATCTATCCCTTTCCTAATGATTCCCAACATTCTGTTCGCCTTTTTGACGCCGCTGCACAGTGAGTGGATGTTTTCAGAGAACTCGCCACGAACCCGAGAGCTCTCTCGAGGGGTCACAGCTCACTCAGACCCCATCATTTTGTAGGTACACCTGAGAGGCGCATAATGGAGGCTGAGGGAGGCTAAGCCTCCCCAAACCTCGTGCTGCCGGGGAGGGGGGGACCAGTGACGGATTACTGCATGGGCCACAGGGCCTGTGCCAAGGAGCACCGGCCAATTTGGGGCCCTGAGAAAAATCTCCCCCGCCATGGGCTTTTTTAGTCTTGGAGCCGCAGCGGGGGGTGGTTGGGGGGAGGGGGAGGAGGAGTGAGCGGGGGGAGGTTGGGGGGAGCTGGAGGAGCAAGCGGGGGGGTTGGGGGAGGGGGAGGAGTGAGCGGGGGGGGCTGTGGGTGGAACAGGGCGGAGCCCATGGAGGAAGGGGTGCAGCCATGGGTGGGGTGGCAGCCCTGACCGAGCTCTCAACTCCCACCCCAGCCGGAGCCATAGGAGGAGGGTCCGAGCTCTCAGCCCCCCTGCCCTGGCTGGGACTAGCGGTGCAGGGGGGCTGAGAGCAGCAAGCGGGGGCGAGGCCTCAAATGGAAGAGGTGGAGTAGGGGGCTAGCCACCCCAAGGGGACGCTTCGCCCACTGCCCACGTATGTAGTGTCAGGATTATGTTTCCAGTGTGCTTTACTTTGCATATGTCAACACTGAATTTCATCTGCTAGTTCGTTGCCCTGTCACCCCGTTTTGGGAGGTCCCTTGGTGGCTCTTTGCAGGCTACTTTGGACTTAACTATCCTAGTAATTTAGTGTCATCTGCAAACTTTGACACCACCTGGGTGGGGTGTGCTCTGAGCCGCCCAGCTCTGGGGGCACCCCAGGGTGGGACTTGGGGCTTCCGAGCTGTCCTGCCCTGGGGGCGCCCTGGGGTGGGGGTTGGGGACACGCCATGGTCTGCCCTCCCCACCTGCGGGCGAGACCAGTGATCTGTGTGCCCTAACTAGCGAATCTTGTTGGCAGGACTTTCTGGGCCAGGCGTTCGTGGCCCTGGGCGAAGTGATCGGATCCCAGCGGAGCCGCTTGGAGAGACCCCTCACGTGAGCCTCCCTTCGCCTGCTCCTGGGGGCTCTGTGCAGGGGGGAGGGCTGGGGCAGGACTCCTATAACCCTGCATACTGCCCCCAACCAGCCAGTTCCTACCCCCCCACATACTGCCCCCCAGCCAGCCAGTCCCTACCCCCCCACATACTGCCCCCCAGCCAACCAGTCCTTGCCCCCCCATAATGCCCCCAACCAGCCAGTCCCTACCCCCACACATACTGTCCCCCAGCCAGCCAGTCCCTACCCCCCGCATACAGCCCCCCAGCCAACCAGTCCTTGCCCCCCCATAATGCCCCCAACCAGCCAGTCCCTACCCCCAAACATACTGCCCCCCAGCCAGCCAGTCCCTACCCCCCCACATACTGCCCCCTAGCTAGCCAGTCCCTGCCCCCCCACATACTGCCCCCCAGCCAACCAGTCCTTGCCCCCCCATAATGCCCCCAACCAGCCAGTCCCTACCCCCACACATACTGTCCCCCAGCCAGCCAGTCCCTACCCCCCACATACAGCCCCCCAGCCAACCAGTCCTTGCCCCCCCATAATGCCCCCAACCAGCCAGTCCCTACCCCCAAACATACTGTCCCCCAGCCAGCCAGTCCCTGCCCCCCCACATACTGCCCCCCAGCCAGCCAGCCCGCCCCTGCCCTGGAGCTAGGTCAGAGCCAGCGCCCCCCAGAGGGGAAAGGCCCCGTGTCCCAGGCCCATGCCACAGTGCACATGGGGAGCTGGCTGGGCAGGCCTGTCGCGGTACCTGGAGCAGCAGGGCCAGCCGCACTCAGACACAGGCCCAGGAAGAGAGTGAGACGACTTCAGGGTGTAGCTGGGGGAGGCTGTGCTGAGGCGGGGACCCCCAACAACATCCCGCAGCCCCAGGGACCATCCTGCCCTGCCCCCAGGGCTCCTGGCCCTGCCCGCTGGCAGAAAGGCGGCTTGGAGGGGCCAGCGAGTCCCCATGGGCTTGGTCCCCTGTGGGGCGCGGATCCCCGAGGGAAGGGGGCCCGCGGCCGGCAGGGCACGTGCTCTCCCTCCTGAGGGCAGTGGGGATGTGCCAAGCAAACCCCCCTGAAATCTGCAGGGCCTGCTTCGTGCAGCACAGGGGGCTGGGAGCCCGGGAGCCTCGTCTGACCTGCCGCCCCCGTGGTGGGCGTCTCAGGCTCAGGCCCTGCTGCCGGCCACACTCCAGCTCCCTCAGGGACAGTGCGGCAGGGACGTGCCCAGCACAGGGGGCCAGGGAGACACCAGAGCTCCCTGCCACCCACCACACCTGTCACTGTATCTGCTCCCCCCAGCCCAGGGCGCTGCCCTGCCCCCCCCAGTCTCCCTGCTGGGAGCCACCCCACAGCCAGCGCCCTGCCCCACCCCCACAGCACCCCCTGCTGGGAGCCCCCCCACAGCCAGCGCCCTGCCCCACCCCCACAGCGCCCCCTGTTGGGAGCTCCCCCCACAGCCAGCGTCCTGCCCCGCCCCCACAGCACCCCCTGCTGGGAGCCCCCCCACAGCCAGCGCCCTGCCCCACCCCCACAGCACCCCCTGCTGGGAGCCCCCCCACAACCAGCGCCCTGCCCCACCCCCACAGCGCCCCCTGCTGGGAGCTCCCCCCACAGCCAGCACCCTGCCCTGCCCCCACAGCACCCCCTGCTGGGAGCTCCCCCCACAGCCAGCGCCCTGCCCCGCCCCCACAGCACCCCCTGCTGGGAGCCCCCCCACAGCCAGTGCTCTGTCCCACCCCCACAGCGCCCCCTGCTGGGAGCCCCCCCACAGCCAGCGCCCTGCCCTGCCCCCACAGCACCCCCTGCTGGGAGCCCCCCCACAGCCAGCGCCCTGCCCCGCCCCCACAGCACCCCCTGCTGGGAGCCCCCCCACAGCCAGCGCCCTGCCCCACCCCCACAGCACCCCCTGCTGGGAGCCCCCCCACAACCAGCGCCCTGCCCCACCCCCACAGCGCCCCCTGCTGGGAGCTCCCCCCACAGCCAGCGCCCTGCCCCACCCCCACAGCGCCCCCTGCTGGGAGCTCCCCCCACAGCCAGCGCCCTGCCCTGCCCCCACAGCGCCCCCTGCTGGGAGCTCCCCCCACAGCGCCCCCTGCTGGGCAAGTGCTCTGCTCTGGTCATTGGCTTTGGCCCTTCAGGGGGCTGAAATGCTGATTTCACAATGGGGCAGACAGGACCCGGGGGTGGGGGGGGAGCAGCCAAACCCGCTGCAGCCGCACCCCTGTCCTGCCTGCCGTCCGCTCCTGCCAGCACTAACGGGATGTTTCTTGTCCCAGGGGGGTCCCAGGGAAGAAGTGTGGGACCATCCTGCTGTCAGCTGAGGAGCTCAGCAACTGCCGGGTGAGTGCATCTCACGGGCCCGGGCGTGCTGCCTCCGCTCGGGGCTGGCTGCAGGACCCACGGGACGCTGGGGGGGCCGATGGTAGCAGGGGAGGGCTGAGGCATGTGTACGTGGGGGGCTGTGTTGGGGGGCCGAAGGGGTGTGCGTGTGGAGAAGGCATAGGTCTGGGCAGGGCGCCACTCTCCCCATGTCAGTGGGGTGGCCCAGGTCGGGCAGGGCCTGCCCTACAGGCTCTGAACACGCCATCTGCCTGGGGCCTGCACTGGCCCTGGCTCCCTGCCCCAGTGCCCAGTTAGTCGTGTGGGCAGCAGGGGGCTGAGGGCAGGATGGGGGGCACGGGTAAAGTTGGGGGTGCAGGATGGGGTAGCAGGGGGCTGATGGCAGGATGGGGGGCACTGGTAGAGTTGGGGGGCAGGATGGAGTAGCAAGGGGCTGATGGCAGGATGGGGGTGTCACGGAGTCCCCGGGCGATGCTGGAGCTGCTCCCTACGAAGCCGGGCAGGGCTCTGGTGAAGTCTCTCTCGGAGCAGACTGTCCCCAGGGCAAGAAGCTCTCACGGCTTCACTTTCCTGGGTCTGACCTTGGAGCATTCAGCATCTTCTGCCCCACCGTGCGCTTCCCACAGCGAGTCCACCCAGGCAGGGTCCTGAGGAAGCCAGAGGGTCCTGCCCCCCCAACTCCGCAGTCAGACGTGACTCTCAGCCAGTGTAAAACAGAGGTTTATTAGATGACAGGAACATGGTCTAAAACAGAGCTTGTAGGTACAGCAAACAGGACCCCTCAGCCAGGTCCATTTTGGGGGCAGTGAGCCAGACACCCACATCTGTACTCACTCCACGTCCCCAGCCAGCCCCAAACTGACTCACCCTCCAGCCCCTCGACCTCTGGGCTTTGTTCCTTTCCCGGGCCAGGAGGTTACCTGATTCCTTTGTTCTCCCACACCTTTAGCATCCCCTTGCAGGGGGGAAGGGCCCGGCCTTTAGTTGCCAGGAGACAGAGTGTCGGCCCTTTGCTCTGCAACAATTACACCCCCTTATCCCACCACCTAGAGGCTTAAGAAATGCATAGGGGAAACTGAGGCACTCCTACAGTATTCAGAGGAAACAAGAACAGTCCCACTTCATCACAGGGGGGCACTGGTAGAGTTGGGCAGGATGGGGTAGCAGGGGGCTGATGGCAGGATGGGGGTGTGACGGGTTGGATCACAGAAACCCCCTTGGGAGCTGCCACCCGATGTGCAAAGACTACCCCTGCTTCTGTTTTCCCTGCCAGCTCAGGACTCCAGCACCCTGTCTTGCTGAGCCAGACACTCCTGTCTGGCTCTAACACAGACCCCAGGGTCTGAATCACTTGTCCCAAAGCTGCAGGTTTACCTGAAAACAGCTCACAGACGTGTGCTTGTCTTTAGCACTCAGATGCCCAACTCCCAATGGGGTCTAAACCCAGATAAATCCGTTTTACCCTGTATAAAGCTTATGCAGGGCAAACTCATCAATTGTTCGCCCTCTATAACACTGATAGAGAGATATGCACAGTTGTTTGCTCCCCCAGGTATTAATACATACTCTGAGTAAATTACTAAATAAAAAGTGATTGTATTAAATACAGACAGTAGGATTTAAGTGGTTCCAAGTAGTAACAGACAGAACAAAGTAAGTCACCAAGCAAAATAAAATAAAATGCGCGTATCTATGCCTAATCAAACTGAATACAGATAATCTCACCCTCAGAGATGCTTCAGTAAGTTTTTCCTCAGACTGGACACCTTCCAGGCCTGGGCACAATTCTTTCCCCTGGTACAGCTCTTGTTACAGCTCAGGTGATAGCTAGGGGATTCTTCATGATGGCTCCTCTCTCTCCTTTGTTCTCTTCCCCCCTTTATATATCTTTTGCATAAGGCGGGAACCCTTTGTCCCTCTGAGTTTCCACACACACACACCCCCCCACACTGGAAAAGCAGCAGGTTAAAGATGGATTCCAGTTCAGGTGACATGATCACATGTCACTGCAAGACTTCATTACTCACTTGCCAGCACTCTAATAAATTTGTTAGTCTCTAAGGTGCCACAAGTACTCCTGTTCTTTCTACATACAGGAAGACTCACAGGTAAATACAGCCATCTGCAGACAATGGTAGTCATCAAGATTCCAAACCATCCTTAATGGCCCACACTTTACATAATTACAGTAGGCCCTCAGAGTTATGTTTTATATTTCTAGTTTTAGATACAAGAGTGGTACATTTCTACAAATAGGATGATCACACTCAGTAGATTATGAGCTTTGTAATGATACCTTGCAAGAGACCTTTTGCATGAAGCATATCCCAGTTACATTATATTCACTTATATTTTTATAAAACCATATAGACTGCACAACGTCACAGGGGGGCACTGGTAGAGTTGTGGAGCAGGATGGGGTAGCAGGGGGCTGATGGCAGGACGGGGGCACTGATAGAGTTGGGGGCAGGATGGGGTAATGGGGGACTGATGGCAGGATCGGGGGCACTGGTAGAGTTGTGGGGCAGGATGGGGTAGCAGGGGGCTGATGGCAGGACGGGGGCACTGATAGAGTTGGGGGCAGGATGGGGTAATGGGGGACTGATGGCAGGATGGGGGGCACTGGTAGAGTTGTGGGGCAGGATGGGGTAGCAGGGGGCTGATGGCAGGATGGGATAGCAGGGAGCTTATGGCAGGATGGGGGGCACTGGTAGAGTTGGGGGGCAGGATGGGGTACCAGGGGGCTTGGCTACCATGGTGCAGGCCCCTCCTGCCTGCATCAGCAGCTGCCCCTCACCATCCACCCTGTGCCTGGATCCTGACCCGCCCCACCCTGATGGAGTCCGTTTCTTTCAGGACATTGTCACCATGCAGCTCTGCGCCAACAAGCTGGACAAGAAGGACTTCTTCGGGAAATCCGACCCCTTCCTCGTCTTCTACCGCAGCAACGAGGACGGCACGTACGTGTGGGGCCGTGCGACGCCCCACCCTGCATGGGGCAGGCGCCCAGCGAGGAGCAGCTGGGGTGGGTTCCTACCTGCTAGTGCCTGCCCTCAGCCCCACTTCTCTGGTGCCTCCTCCAGGTTCACGATTTGCCACAAGACAGAAGTAGTGAAAAACACACTCAACCCGGTGTGGCAGCCATTCTCCATCCCCGTGCGAGCCTTGTGCAACGGGGACTACGACAGGTCAGGAGCCAGACACGTGTCCATCCTGTCCTGCCACCGGGGGCTGAACGCACAGAGCCAGAACGCGGGCAGATCCCAGACACACAAACTCCGGGGCCCAGCAGAGCCCTGGGGGAGGGGCAGCTCTCTAGGCCAGTCCTGGGGGGGGGGAAGGAGGGGCTTGGACTGGGGGAGGAGGAGGGGATGGTGGAGCAGGGCCCTGGGGGCGGGGATGGGGGAGTTGGGAAGGGGTTGGCCGAGCGGGGCTCTGGGAGCAGGGGAGGGGATGGGGGAGCGGGGCCAGGGATGGAGGAACAGGGCCCCGGTGGAGGAGTGGGGGAGGGATGGGGGAGTGGGGACCCATGGACGGGGATGGGGGAGCAGGGCCCCAGCAGGGATGTGGGCGCAGGGATGGGGGAGTGGGGCCCTGGGGGTGAGGTCAGGGGAGCGGATCCCTGGCAGGGGAGGGGATGGGAGCAGGGGAGCAGGGCCCCAGCAGGGGAGTGGGGGAAGTGATGGGGGAGTGTGGGTGGGGATGGGGGAGTGGGGAAACAGAGCCCCAGTGGACTAGTGGGGGATGGGGGAGTGGGAGCCCTGGGGGCGGGGATGGGGAACAGGGCCCCAGCAGAGGAGTGGGGGGCCCGGGGGTGGAGATCGGGGAGTGGGGGCAGGGATGGGGGAGCAGGGCCCCAGCAGAGGAGTGGGGGAAGGGATGGGGGACTGGGGGACCAGGGCCCCGGCGGAGGAGTGGGGGAGGGATGGGGGAGCGGGGGCCTGGGGGTGGGGACAGGGGAGGGGGAGCAGGGCCCCAGTGGGGGCCCGGGGGCGGGGAGGTTGAAGCATGGGGTGCCAGGCCCCGCAGGGCTCTCCAGGCCCATCCTGGGTGCTCTCTAACCTGCTGCCTGCATTTGTATTTCAGGACGGTGAAGATAGACGTGTACGACTGGGACCGGGATGGAAGGTGGGACCAGGCCGTGAGGAGCCCAGGGGCAGGCGGGGGCACGTCCCCAGTGCCTTCCCCCCCCCCCCCCCCCCCCCGGTCCAGCTACTGTCTGGCCTTAGGCCTGATCCTTGGTCTGCCCTGGCCATAACTCCCTCCCCCTTGCTCTCCCTGGGCTCACCCTGGGCTGCTGCCTGTGCGCATGATCTCCTGGCCACCCCGCAGCCAGTGGGTCTCCTCAGCCGGCCTCCAAGCTCTGGGGCCCAGGGAGCCAGTCCCTGAGTCTGTCCAGAGCGAGCGGGAGCAGCCCTTGGCCTGGCTGGGTTCCTGCCCCTACCCGCTGGGCCCCACCTCGCCGCCCTGCTGGGGCTGCCTGCTGGAAGGCTCCTGTGTCTGGGCACCAGGGCTGCCCCTTCTCTCATCCTCCAGCCACCCCGTTTCTGCCCTGCCTGTGAGGCAAGGGCTAGTGGGCACTGGGCTGGGAGCCAGGACTCCTGAGTTCTCTCCCCGGCCCTGGGAGCGGAGTGGGGGCCGGTGGGTTAGAGCAGGGGGGCTGGGAGCCAGGACTCCTGGGTTCTCTCCCCCGGCGCTGGGAGGGGAGTGGGGGCTGGTGGGTTGGATCAGGGGGGCTGGGAGCCAGGACTCCTGGGTTCTCTCCCCCGGCTCTGGGAGGGAGTGGGGGCTGGTGGGTTAGAGCAGGGGGGCTGGGAGCCAGGACTCCTGGGTTCTCTCCCCCGGCTCTGGGAGGGGAGTGGGGGCCGGTGGGTTAGAGCAGGGGGGCTGGGAGCCAGGACTCCTGGGTTCTCTCCCCCGGCTCTGGGAGGGGGAGTGGGGGCTGGTGGGTTAGAGCAGGGGGGCTGGGAGCCAGGACTCCTGGGTTCTCTCCCCGGCGCTGGGAGCGGAGTGGGGTCTAGTGGGTTGGATCAGGGGGGCTGGGAGCCAGGACTCCTGGGTTCTCTCCCCGGCCCTGGGAGCGGAGTGGGGTCTAGTGGGTTGGATCAGGGGGGCTGGGAGCCAGGACTCCTGGGTTCTCTCCCCGGCCCTGGGAGCGGAGTGGGGTCTAGTGGGTTGGATCAGGGGGCTGGGAGCCAGGACTCCTGGGTTCTCTCCCTGTGTAACGGTGACAGACCCCGTGAGCTAAAGGCATGAGCCTCTACTGGATGAGCTAAAAGCTACACAGCCCTTAGCTAAGTGATCTCAGTGCCACTAGATGGGACAGCACCACGCCCAGCAGGGCTCTCCCTGGCTCTGGGAGGGGAGTGAGGTCTAGTGGTTAGAGCACGGGGGGCTGGGAGCCAGGACTCCTGGGTTCTGTCCCCAGCTCTGGGAGGGGAGCGGGGACTGGTGCATTAGAGCAGCGGGGGCTGGGAGCCAGGACTCCTGGATTCTCTCCCCAGCTCTGGGAGGGGAGTGGGGTTGAGAGGTCAGAGTAGGGGGCTGGGAGCCAGGACTCCTGGGTTCTCTCCCTGGTTCTGGGAGGGGAGTGAGGTCTAGTGGTTAGAGCAGGGGGGGGCTGGGAGCCAGGACTCCTGGGTTCTGTCCCCAGCTCTGGGAGGAGAGCGGGGGCTGGTGGATTAGAGCAGGGGGGGCTGGGAGCCAGGACTCCTGGGTTCTGTCCCCAGCTCTGGAAGGGGAGTGGGGTTGAGAGGTCAGAGTAGGGGGCTGGGAGCCAGGACTCCTGGGTTCTCTCCCCAGCTCTAGGAGGAGAGTGGGGTTGAGAGGTCAGAGTAGGGGGCTGTCTCCCAGGCTGTGCCCATGGTGTGCCAGGTTATAGTGGGCGAGGCCCCCTGTGCCCTCTCCCCCCATGACAGGCTGAGTGAGTATCCGTGCTGCCCACTAACACCTGCCTTGTGCTCGTTCTCTGCACACAGCCACGATTTCATCGGGGAGTTTGCCACGAGCTACCGGGAGCTTTCCCGCGCTCAGAGCCAGTTCACAGTCTATGAGGTGAGGCCTGCTGCTGCCCAGCTCTCCTGGTTCCCCCCACACCCGTCTCAGCCCCGCTGGGGTTGGGGGCCTGGGCCAGCTCGGGGGCCTGGAGGAGTTCTCCCAGTGGGCAGCTCTGGGCTGGTAGGCGTTTGCCCGGACTGGCGGCTCTCGTGGGGGCCTCACTCACGTGGCGTTTGCTGCAGGGGTTAGAATCCAGGCGAGATTCTGGGCTTGGGAATTTAACTGGCAGCAAAGAGGGGCTGTCTGGAATGGCTGGGGTAGATGACAGCCCAGGGGGGCCATCAGGAACGGCCAGCAGGGCTGGCGGTACAGGGCAGCTGGTAGTATGGGGGGGTGTCTCAAGAACAGCCTGGGGGGCTGGCAGCAAAGGGGGGCTGTCAGGAATGGCCACGGGGCTGTCGGCCCGGGGGGGGCTGTCAGGAATGGCTGGAGGGATTGCAGCCTGGGGGGGGGGGCTGGTAACCCGGGGGGGTGGTTCTCAGGAACGGCGGGGGGGGGGCTGGCGGCCTGGGGGCGCTGTCAGGAACAGCCAGGGGTGACGATATGGGGGTGCTGTCAGGAGCAGCTGCGGGGGCTGGCAGCATGGTCGGGGGCTGACAGTAACTGCCAGTGGGGCTGGCAGCACGGAGGGGCTGGTTCGCCGGGGCGGGGCTGTCAGGAACACCTGGGGGCTGGCTGCTGGGGGGGCTGTCAGGAACACCTGGGGGGCTGGCAGCTGGGGGGGCTGTCAGGAACACCTGGGGTGTGTGTGCTGATGTTGGGGTCTCTGAACTATTCCTCTGCTTCCATCAGGTGTTAAATCCAAAGAAGAAATGCAAGAAGAAGAAATACATCAACTCTGGAACGGTGAGTGAAACCTGCCGGAGCCCCTGAGGGAATGCACGCCCCCGCCAGGCCAGGCAGTGCCCCCGACTCCCTCTTTGCCCCTTGCCCACTGCATGCTGCCCCTGCCCCCTTGGTGACGCACCTCACGGCTCCCTCCCTTCAGCTCCGACGACCCCTGCGCCTGCCCTGCAGCCTCTGTCTGTCCTGGGGGGGACAGGAGAGGGGTGTCTCCAGCTCTGTCTCCCTGCAGAGTGGGGGAGGGTTTCTTTGGGAGACAGGGGGTATTTGGGGGGTCTCTATGTGGAGGGGCAGAGGTCTGTTGGGGGGTCTGTCCGGGGGGTGGTCTCTGACATTCTGTTTCCAGTAACTGTCTCTAGATGTCTCTCTGGGGGTCTGTCTCTGGGGAGAGTGGGGCTCTGTCTCTGGGGGCTGTCTGTAGGGGGGGGCCTATCTCAGGGGGCTGTTTTGGGGGCTGTCTGTGGGGAGGGGGGCCTGTCTCGGGGTGTGTGACAATGCGGTTCTGGCGGAACCCAACTGAGAGTGCCAACTCAGGACAAATTGCTCAAATAGGGCAGTTACAGCCCAAGGCTGGGGTTTTTCCACCTCTAAGGCAAACCAAACCAGCCAGACTAGGAGGACTTCGGTCTCACCCCACTGGCTAACTGCAAGTCTCACAAGCAATCTCCTTAGACACTCCAGTTTCCCAGTATTACCACCAGTGCCACTCGTTATGGGGACAAATGGTTATGAAAACCAATACCCCAGTAAAAGAAAAAGGTTCTCCTGATCCCAAAGGACCAAGCCCCAGACCCAGGTCAATATACAAATCAGATCTTACCCACAAATCACGCTGTTGCCAATCCTTTAGAATCTAAAATCTAAAGGTTTATTCATAAAAGGAAAAAGATAGAGATGAGAATTAGAATTGGTTAAATGGAATCAATTACATACAGTAATGGCAAAGTTCTTGGTTCAGGCTTGCAGCAGCGATGGAATAAACTGCAGGTTCAAATCAAGTCTCTGGAATACATCCCCCGCTGGGATGGGTCCTCAGTCCTTTGTTCAAAGCTTCAGCTTGTAGCAGAGTTCTTCCAGTGGTATGAAGCAGGATTGAAGACAAGATGGAGATGAGGCATCAGCCTTATATAGTCTTTTCCAGGTGTAAGAACACCTCTTTGTTCTTACTGTGGAAAATTACAGGAAAATGGAGTCTGGAGTCACATGGGCAAGTTCCTGCATACTTTGTTGAGTCTCAAGGCATATTTGCCTTCTCTCAGTGGGTCCATTGTATAGCTGATGGTCCTTAATGGGCCATCAAGCAGGCTAGGCAGAGCTAACACCAGTTTGTCTGGGATGTCACCCAGAAGCATAGCATAAGTTTGAAATACAGACAGTATAGAGCCAATATTCATAACTTCAACTACAAAAGTGATACACATACATAGACAGCATAATCATAATCAGTAAACCATAACCTTGTCTTAGACACCCCATTTGACCCCCTTTATACAAGATTTGCGTGCCACTACAGGACCTTGGTTGCAACAATGATCTATATGGTCCCAGATTATATCAATAACGTCACAGGGGGCTGTCTCAGGGGGCTGTCTGTGGGGAGGGGGGCCCTGTCTCGGGGGGCTGTCTGTGGGGGGCTGTTTCGGGGAGCTGTCTGTAGGGAGGGGGGCCTAACTCAGGGGGCTGTCTCGGGGGGCTGTCTTGGGGGGGCTGTTTTGGGGGGCTGTCTGTAGGGAGGGGGATCTATCTCAGGGGGCTGTCTCAAGGGTCTGTCTCGGGGGTCTGTCAGTGGGGAGGGGGGCCTGTCTCGGGGGGCTGTCTTGGCGGGCTCTGACGTTCTGTCTCCGGCAGGTGACCCTTCTCTCCTTCGCCGTGGAGTCCGAGTTCACCTTTGTGGATTACATCCGAGGCGGGTGAGCGGGTGCCAGGGACCCCCGCTGCACCCCCCCCCAGGCAGTTCTGTTCAAACCCCTGCACTCCTCAGCCTCCTT